>NC_042623.1:130132910-130461410 GCF_901001135.1 Rhinatrema bivittatum | reverse complement strand
ACTTCTTTAGTCTTTCCTCATAGGGGAGCAGTTCCATCCCCTTTAGTGTATAGCAGTGAATGATGAGATAGACATAATTGGTACCTCAGAGACCTGGTGGAATGAGGATAACCAGGGTGCAAGCAGGCTCCTATACCAGGGTACAAAATATATTGCAATGATAGGGAGGATCAACTTGGCAGGGGGAGGAGGGCACTTTATGTCTGGAATAGCATAGGATCCAACAGGATAAAGATGAGACAACAGACTAAATGCACAGTAGAATCTTTATGGGTATGTTGAGTAAGAGTATTGTGATAGGACTATACTACCATCCACCTGGCCAAAATGATGAGACAGATGATGAAATGCTAGAAACATAGAAATAGTGAAAAAGACCAGATGGCCCATCCAGTCTGCACTGGAATCTTGGATTCACAGACCTTTAGTCTGGGCTGTTTCATTGCCATTATGCTTACATGTACTACAAACTTTTTTTTTCATTTATGTATTTATTTTTTACTGCGACCATCCCCCCGCCCCCCATGTCTCTTAGTTTTAGCTCCTTAGGAAACCACAAAATCGATCCCATTCCCTTTACTGATTACTCCCTCACTGTTGTTTCTGCTAATCCCCATGTCTCTTGGAACTAGTACCTTAGGGATTATTAGAGAAATTAGGGAAGCTAACCAATTTGGCAGTGCAGTGTTAGGGAGATTTCAATTACCCCAATATTGACTAGGTAAATTTATTTTCAGCACATGCTAGAGAGGTAAAGCTCCTGGATGGAATTAATGACTGCTTCATGGAGCAATTGTTTCAGGAACAGATGAGAGAGGGCGCTATTTTAGATCAATTTCATACTGAAACACGGGATTTGGTGAAAGAGGTAACAGTGGTGGGGACATTTGGCAATAGTGATCATTCATAACATGATCAAATTTGAACTAATGACTGAAAGGGAGCCAATATTAGGGATGTGAATCATTTTTTGATCATAAAGATGGCGCCGATGGCCCTTTGCCCTTACCATGTGACAGGGTATCCGTGCCATTGGCCGGCCCCTGTCACATGGTAGGAGCACTGGCTGGCTGGCGCCATCTTTATGATTGGCAGCCGACGGCCCGAGAACGGGAGATCGCTCCCGGGACCACCACTAGACCACCAGGTAATTTTAAAATGTTTTGGGGAAATCGGGAGGGTGGGAGAAGCCAAGGGGTCATCTTTAAAGGGTTGGGTGGGTTATTTTTTAATCAGGCCATAGGCGCCATTTTTGAGTGGCAGTCAAAATGGCGCCGATGGTCCGAGAGCGGGAGATTGGTCCCCGCGCCCCCACTGGACCACCAGGTACTCGTAAAAAGTTTTGGGGGGGTTCGGGGGTGGGGGAAGGTAAGGGGTCAATTTTAAAGGGTCGGGCGTCACTAAAAAAAAATTAACGATGTGAATCGGAACCGATTCCGATTCACATCTCCAGTGATCAGATTTTTTTCTCCCTCCAGCTGAACCCGATCGTTACGACGATCGGGCACACAATTCACATCTCTAGCCAATATGTAAAT
The DNA here is from genome assembly GCF_901001135.1 of Rhinatrema bivittatum. NCBI lineage: Eukaryota > Metazoa > Chordata > Amphibia > Gymnophiona > Rhinatrematidae > Rhinatrema > Rhinatrema bivittatum. Next base: position 130,459,872 of record NC_042623.1, on the reverse strand, counting down.
CTAGAAGATCTAACCCTAAACTTTCAAAAGGGAAACTTTTTTATCATGAGGAAAATAGGAAAAAACTGAAAGGTACAACTGCAAAGGTTAAGAGTACACAACAGACATGGACAATACATTTATATCATCTTAGAAGTGCATTCCAGATGTAATCCATGCATTAAGAAAGGTGGAAGGAAGGCCAAACAATTACCAGCATGGTTAAAAGGTGAGGTGAAAAAGTCTATTTTACCCACAAAAACTTCCTTCAAAAATTGAAAGAAGGATCCATCTGAAGAAAATAGGAAAAATTATAAGTATTGTCAAGTTAAATGTAAAACATCGATGAGACAGGCTAAGAGAAAATTTGAAATGAAGTTGACTGGGGAGGCAAAAACTCATAATAAAAACTTTATTAAATATATCCAAAGCAGGAAACCTACAAGGGAGTCAGTTCAACCATTAGATAATAGAGGGGTTGAAGGGGCTGTTAGGGAAAATAAGGCTATTGCAGAAAACTAAATGAATTCTGTTTTTCCATGTTTATTAATGAGGATGTTGAGGAGATACCGGTTCTGAGACTGTTTTCAAGAGTGATGATTTGGATGAACTGAACTAAATCATGGTGAACCTGGAAGATGTAATAGGGCAGACTGACAAACTAAAGAGTATTAAGTCACCTGGACTGGCTAATATACATCCCAGGATCCTGAAAGAACTAAAAAATGAAATTTCAGATCTTTTAGTAAGAATTTGAAACCTCTCATTAAAATTGTCCATTGTCCCTGAAGACTGGTGTGTGGCCAATTTAACTCAATATTTAAAATTGGCTCCAGAGGTGGTCCAGGAAACTATAGACCAGTGAGCCTGACTTCAGTGCTGGGAAAAATAGTGGAAAGTAAGATGTGCACAGATTACACTAGTAAACAAATTTCTGGGAACATTTTGTTTCCTCCACAACCTTCGGTGAAACAAGTAGATTTTAACAAGCTGAACACAAATATGCATTTATTATGTCTGTATCACGTTCCATTTACCAGAAAAGTGTGATATACATTAAGCATTGTTATGTGTCTATAGCGGCATAATGGCAATGTTAGCACCAGAAAACAAAACTAAAAATGTTTTGCAGCAGATTTTCATTTGTAATCACTGTCCGACAATGCTGAGCTCCTCTGCCCCAAATGAAACTGGGTAGGAGTTACTCCACAGGACTCCTCTGCCTCCTTTCCCCCAACATCCACCTCCGAGGCATGAATCAGCTGAGTTCCTCTGCTTCCTATTCCCCAAACTTCACCTCCGATGTATGAGTTCGCTGAGTTCTTCTGACTCCTATTCCCCAAAATCCACCTCCAAGGTAAGAATCTACTGAGTTCCCCTGCCTCCTTTTAACAAATGCTCCCTTTGAGACATGACTCAGCTGAGTTCCTCCATCTCTTTTTTAACAAATGCTTCCTTCGAGACATGACTCGGGTGAGTTGTTCTGCTTCCTATTCTCCAAAATCTACCTCCAATGTATGACTCTCCTGACTTGCTCTGCCTCCTATTCCCCAAAATCCACCCCCAAGGTATGACAACACTGAGCTTTCTGCCTCCTATGCCCCAAAAGCAACTGGGTAGGTGTTACTCTGCAGGACTCCTCTGCCTCCTTTTCCCAAACATCCACCTCCGAGGCATGACTCAGCTGAGTTCCTCTGCTTCCTGTTCCCCAAACATCACCTCCATTGTATGAGTCTGCTGAGTTCCTCTGACTCCTGTTCCCCCAAATCCACCCCCAAGGTATGAATCCACTGAGTTTCTCTGCCTCCTTTTAACAACTGCTCCTTCAGAGTCATTGCTCTGCTGAGTTCTTCTATCTCCTTTTACAAATGCTTCCTTTGAGTCATGATTCAGCTGAGTTCCTCCACCTCTTTTTAACAAATGCTTCCTTCGAGACATGATTCAGGTGAGTTGTTCTGCCTCCTATTTTCCAAAATCCACCTCCAATGTATGACTCCCCTGAATTCCTCTGCCTCCTATTCCCCAAAATCCACCTCTGATGTATGACTCTGCTGAGTTCCTCTGACTCCTAGTCCCCAAAATCCATCTCTAAGGTATGACTCCACAGAGTTCCTCTGCTTCCTATTAACAGCAGAGTTCCTCTGCTTCCTATTAACAAAATCTTCTTTCAAGACATGACTCTGCTGAGTTCCTGTTAGTTGGTGGACCCCTGAGCCAAGATGAAGTTGGCGCCACCTATAGGAAGGAACCTCCTGTAGGTCCTCATAATCAGGAAGCGGGTACACTCAACTCCTTGTGGTGTTCTTACCACTATCATGGTTCCTCAGTGTGGTGGTGGTAGTCTTTCTGCTTGCTATGTTCCCCCTTCATGTGCTGTAGGATGTTGATGCCACTTGTCTTCCCACTTTGCCTTTCGTGCTGCCTTCGAGGGTTCATGCATCTGTTATCGGTGCTCTCTTTTGAAGCTGTGGTGTGTTTTTGACACTGTCGCTGCTGTTTTGCACCTCTGTTAAAGCACTCTTACCACTCCTGGTACCCCTTTGCCCCTTTAAAGTACCTTAGGCTATTCATGCCACTTTGGTGCCTCTTTGCCACAGTCTAAGTACCTTGGAACTCTTTTCTCATTCTGATCATTGCTCCCCAGAAGTTTCATCAGAATTGATAAGAAAACTCCAATTCTGCAGCCAAAAATAGGCTGCAAATACTTCCCCCATTGACTTTAATGTGAAAAAGGATAACGAATAAAACTAATCAACAAATTGGTTTTCCCCCTATGAAACTAATGCAATGAATTTGGGTCCCAGTGAAACGAAAACCGAATCGAAACAAATTTTTTCCTTCTGCACATCCCTAGTTGGCACTAATTTTTATAAAGGAGATAGAGCAGCTTTTAAACTAGAACATGGGAGATAGCTGACAGCAGTACATGGTTTGGAGGGAGGTACCTTCAATGGATACTGACATACCAAGTAAGGTAGAATATCCTGATAGCGCGATGTTATAAATGATGAAAAAGCTCAGATACTTTCAAATACAGGTCATACAGATAAAAATTACACCAAACTGACTGTATCACCTGCAAATAAGCAGGTTGTGGGCTCATATAAAAATAGAAATGTAAGTAATAGTACATCTACTTTACACAAAAAAAACCAATTTGAATATGGACATTTTAAAGTATATGGACAATATGCAAATTCAAATATGGACATTTTAAAATAGAAATATTGGGCAAAAGCACAGAGAAAGGGCAGAGTAGACAGCACACATATAGAGAGAAAATACACAAGAAGACAATGTGTGGCAAACAATATACTGGTCATTAACTGTTAACAAGAAATTTTTTTATTTATAAATATACACACATCAATTGTGCATGGTTCTAGACAAACTATTCAATTATAGTATATAAACAAGGACCCCAAGGGGGGGTGTGATGTGTGCGTATTTATAAATAACATTTTTTCTTGTTAATGGTTATTGACCAGTATATTGTTTGCCACTCATTGTCTTCTTGTATATTTTCTCTCTATATGTGTGCTGTCTACTCTGCCCTTTCTCTGTGCTTTTGCCCAATATATCTACTTTAAAATGACCATATTCGAATTGCAGAAGTCTGAAAAATAAGACAGGAGAGCTGGAATGTATAGCACTAAAGGAAGATATAAACATAATCATCACAAAGACCTGGTAGAAGGAGGATAACAAATGGAAAACTGTGATACCAGAGTACAAACTATATTAACATGACAGGATAGTGAAAATAGGTAGAGGGTGGCACTGTGTGTTAAGGATGGCATACAGTCAAGAAGGATACAAGTTTTTCAAGAAACAATCTTCACTATGTAATCCTTATGGATAGAAATTCCAAGAGTAAAAAGGGAGAGTATAGTAGTGGGATATACTACAGCTGGCAAGGCCAAGATGAGCAAACAGACTGTAAAATAGACTGTAAAATACAAACAAATATTAGACTGGCAATAATAAAGGGAGACTTCAATTACCCAAGAATTGATTGAGTAAATGTCAGATCAATAAATGTAAATGTCAGATCAGTAAATGTAAGATCAGCACATTCAAGGTAGGTAAAGTTTCTAGATGCCATTAATGACTGCTTCATGAAGCCGTTGGTCATGGATCTAAGGAGGAATCACATCTGATCTAGCTCTCAGTCGAATGCATGATCTGGTGCAAGAGATAAAGGTCATGGATCCTAGAGATGTGAATCGTGTGCCAGATCGTCTTAATGATCAGATTCGGCTGGGGGGCGGGGGGGGGGCTCGAATCTGATCGTTAAGATATGTGAATTGGAATCGTTTCCAATTCCAATTCACATCGCTAAGGGAGGCCCGCGCCACTAAAAAAAAAACAAAACAAACAAACACCCGACCCTTTAAATCGACACCCCCCTCCCGACCCCCCTAAAACCTTTTAAAGTTACCTGGTGGTCCGAGGCCCCCCTGGACCACCAGGTAACTTTAAAAGGTTTTGGGGGGTCGATTTAAAGGGTCGGGTGGGTTGTTTTTGTTTTTTTTAGCGGCGCGGGCCTCCCTAAAAAAAAATTAGCGATGGGTCGGGTCGGGAGGTCAATTTAAAGGGTCGGGTGGGTTTTTTTTTTAACGGCGCCATTTTAATTAGTGGCAGCCAAAATGGCGCCGATGGCCCGAGAGCGGGAAATCGCGCCAGAACCCCCCCCCCCCCCACTGGACCACCAGGTAACTTAACATTTTGGGGGGGTTCGGGAGGGTAAGGAATTGGATTTAAAGGGTCGGGGTGGGTTTAGGGGCTGTTTTGGTGTGCCGGTTTTCCCGCCCTCCCCCAAATAATTCCCATGCCCTATTTAACGATACAATACAAATGCCCCTGACGATAAATCGTGGGCATTTGTATTGTATTGTGCACTCTGGGGTGGATTTTAAGAGCCCTGCTCGCGTAAATCCGGGCGGATTTACGCGAGCAGGGACCTGCGCGCTGGTGCGCCTATGTTCAATAGGCCTACCGGCGCGCGCAGACCCCCGGGACTCGCGTAAGTCCCGGGGTTTTCTGAGGGGGCGTGTCGGGGGCATGTTGGGGGATTTACTTCTCCCTCTGGGAGGCGTAAATCCTCCAACAAAGGTAGGGGGGGGGGGGTTTAGACAGGGCCGGGGGGGTGGGCTAGGTAGAGGAAGGGAGGGTAAAAAATAAAAAAAATTTAAAAATTTAAAAATTTTTTAAAAATCTGCCCATGGCCCACGGGTTGGAAGACGGATGCTCAATTATACCGGCGTCCATTTTCCGAACCCGTGGCTGTCAGCGGGCTTGAGAACTGACGCCAGCAAAATTGAGCGTCGGCTGTCAAACCCGCTGACAGCTGCTGCTCCTGTCAAAAAGGAGGCGCTAGAGACGCCCTAGTGTCCCTAGCGCCTCTTTTTACCGTGGGCCCTAATTTGCATAGGCCACCCTCCTGAATCGCGCGCCCAGGAGAGTGGCCTGTGCACGCACCGGGAGAGCGAGCGTTCGCCGGCTCTCACTCGTGTTTTTCTGTATCGGCCTGATTATAATTAGGAGACACTCCACAAAACAAGCAACTGGCAGATTTAAAACAAATCATAGGAAGTATTTTTTCACTCAGTGTACAATCAAGCTATGGAATCTATTGCCAGAAAAGGGGTCAAGGCAATTAAAATAGTGGGGTTCAAAAGAAGATTAGACAAGTTCCTGAAGGAAAAGTATAGAAACAGTTATTAGCCAGGTGGACTTTGGAAAACCAACGCTTATCCCTGGAGGTGAGATACAAGAAATATATCAAATATTGGGGAGCTGCTGGATATTTTTGATTCAGACTGGCCACTTTGGGTACTTGCCAGGTACTTGTGATTTTGATTGACCACTGTTAGAGACAGGATACTGGGCTTGATGGACCCTTGGTCTGACTCAGTATGGCATATCTTATGGACTTATGTTCTTATGTCTCAAGCTGACCCTCAAGCATCTTCACACTTCCAACTCCCCACCATGCTTTTCCCAGTCCTCACCCCTCATTTTTCCTTTCCCCCAGCCTCACTCCCCCAACTTTTCTCCAGCATTCCTCTCCACCAACCTTACTCCTCCAATTTATTTTTTCCTAGCTTCAACTCTACTTCATCTAGCAGAAGAAAAGAAGCAACTTCCAGTGTCCCTACCAGTGAAAGCAGTAGAACAACAGCAGCCATTGCTGGATGGTGAGAAGAAAGAAAGAAGAATAGCTGCAGATTGACTGAGGAAGGAAGAAGATCACAAGCAGCAGTGTTGAATAAGGAGTGGAGGCAAAGTTTGCTCTGATTCTATAGCTAGAGGTAATAGAATTACAGCAAAATGAGAACACTGCCTGTAATATAGTAAGAAAAGTGATGTGAGATGAGCTGCTACTTTTGAAACATCATAACTAGCAGGGGAGTCCAGAGAGAGTGTCTAGGATGTTGTTTTTATCCACTACATCTTTCCACAAGCACTACTCTACTGTTGCGTCAGAGGTGGACCCTTGGGTCGAGGTGGGGTTGACCCAACCTATAGGTAAGGACTTATGGGTCCCCACCATCGACAGACGGAGTAGGCTGATAGGCAGAGGCCGCTGGAGCTTCACCTATACCAGCCCTCATTCCACACAGGTTGAGCCTTTAGGTGCCAGGGCCGGAAGGACTTAGGTGGGCCTCAGTGTATAGTCGAGGTATGAGTTGGTTCAGCCCAGAGAAAGCAGGGGAAAGATATTACAGTCTTACTCTGGACAAGGTAGTGTCCTGGAAACTTGGCACCAATGGAACAGAGGCAGACAGGGGGTGCTCGAGCAAGAGCAGGCTGAAGCCTGAGTAAACCACATTCAGGGAGTAAGCTGGAGAGGTGTTGAAGAACAGGCTTGAATCAGGGCTGGAGGCAATCCGAAGGCAGTAGCAAGCAAGACTGAAGTCTGATCATGAGGATAGTCAAGTATAGTAAAACAAAGTGGAAATCTGGGTCTGGAGATAGGCAATAGCATAGTCAGGTGAAGTGAAGGTTTGTGTCCGGAGAGAGTCAATGTGTGGTCAAGTTAAGTAGAGGTCCGGGCTTGGAGAGAGTCAATGGCATGGTCAGGCAAAGCAGAGGTCCAGGCTTGGAGAGAGTCGATGGTGTGATAAGGCGAAGTGAAGATTTATTTATTTATTTATTATTTATTTTGGGCTTTTTTATACCGACACTCATGATACCAATCATATCGTATCAGTTTACAATAAACAGCGGTGCAATAACATCGACGTGAACAATAGGCGAAGAGAGAAAAAGTGAATAAAAGTTAAAATAAAACAGGGTCACTTGAACTGGGAGGAGGAAAAGCCAGGGTCATGGCTAACATAGAAATAAATAATATCTAGTCTCAGAAATAAATATCTAGTCATATACTTAGGACTATAATAATCACTTGTACTCAGGACTGAATATTATCAAATATATAAATAATATCCTATAATCAGGGCTGTAGAATATCAAATGTTCCTGACTAAATAGTATTAGTTCATAAAACTCAGGACTGATTAATATAACGTCAGAAGCCATGTCAGGGATGGGGAACGTAGACTGGTGGACCAAGGCGAGTTATAGCAGTTGGGGTGGTCATAGATCAGGGAAGGCTTGTAGAAATAGCCAAGTCTTGAGTTTCTTTCTGAATGTCTGCGTGCAAGGTTCTTGTCTAAGGTCTGGGGGCATGTTATTCCAGATGGTTGGCACTGCTGTCGAGAAGGCTCTGGGACTTGGAGAGAGTCAATGATGTAGTAAGTCGATGCAGAGGTCCAGGCTTGGAGTGAGTCAATGGCGTGGTCAGGCGAAGCAGAGGTCTGGGCTTGGAAAGAATCAATGGCGTGGCCAGGCAAAGCAGAGGTCCAGACTTGGAGAGAGTCAATGCCGTGGTCAGGTGAAGCAGAGTCAAGTTCATGTAATCAATCCAAGGAATGAAGCAAGAAATGAAACAAGGAGACAGGAACCACGAACGACAAGGAACAGGAATGCAGAGATGAAACGAATCTCTAGAAGGCAACGAGTATTCGAATAGCGAGGAGACCTGATGCAAAGGCAATGCTAGGAAGCGGAGCCTGCACTTAAATATTGTAGCTGAGTTGACATCATCATCCGGGGCCGAAGCTAGGTTCCCGCAGCGGTTCCTACTTAAACATCAATGGTGCGTGCATGCACCAAGGGAGGGGGTGCGGTATGAGTAGCAGCATCTCTCCGTGGGCCACGAAGAGAGGCCCGTTGAGCAGTGGTGGCTGGGCCAGGAACGCCAGGAACTGCAGCAGAGCTGGAGGCAGTGGGAGAAGCCCAAGGACGGAGCTGATGGCCCACCGCCGCCAATGAGGATGAACCAGGAACTGGAGTCAATGGAGAAAGGTGTGTCTGCCACAAATGGCACGTGCAACAGTACCCCTCCTTTATGCCCCCCTTGGAGGTCGGGGTTTGCCCGGACAGGCACAATGAAAGTTCAGGAGGAGGGTTTTGTCCAGGATGTTTCGAGCTGGTTCCCATGAATTATCTTTAGGTCCATGACCCTCCCAAGAAAGGAGGTATTCCCACTGGCATCCCCTATGGCAGATGTCAAGGACCTAATGTACATTGGAGGTCATATCAGTCTCAGCCACCAATGGAGATGGTTCAGGAGCCTTTCGGGAAGGCCAGGACAAGACCACGGGTTTCAGAAGAGATACATGAAATGTATTATGTATTCCCAGCGTAGGAGGCAGCCGAAACTGGTATGTAACTGGTCTGATGCATCAGGTGACCATAAAAGGTCCAATGTACCTTGGAATGAACCTTTGAGAAGGTATTCTGAGTCAGATATACAAAGTACTTAACCAGACTTTCTGGCCGGGAAGGAATTCAGGAGCCGAGTATCGGTGACTGTCAGCTGTTCTCTTGGCACGGGAAGTGGCTTGACATAAGCAAAGATTTGTCTGTTCCCATAAAGTTTTGAGGGCATCCACAGTTGCCTGTGCCTCAGGGGATGGTACTGACAAAGTGATGGGCAGTGATGGTCGTGGTTGCTTTCCATAGACGATGGAGAACGGTGACGTGCCTTTAGCTGTAGCAATGTGGGAGTTGTGAGAAAACTCTGCCCAAGGGAGAAGTTCAGACCAATTGTCTTGGCAGTTGTTGATGTAAGCATGCAGGAAGGCCTTTAAAGAGTGATTCATTCACTCATCTTGTTCATTGGCTTGGGGGTGGTAAGTAGTTTTTAGACTGATGTTGATATCGAATTTTTGGCAAAGAGCGCGCCAATATCTAGTGACAAATTGAGGACCTCTATCAGAGACAATTTCCTTGGGTAAGTCATGAAATCTGAAGATGTGACAGAAGAATAAGCATGCCAGTTTTAGACAGATGGTAGGCCCAGTGGAGGGGACAAAATAGGTCATTTTTGAAAATTGGTTTATAGCTACCCTTACATGGAGGCAAATCCATGATGAAATCCATAGGCAGGTGTGTCCAAGGTTCCTCAGGAGCTGGAAGTGGTTGAAGTAAACCCCAAGGTCGACCGACCAGGGGCTTTTGTTGCACACAAGTGTTACAGGATCCGACGTATGCTTTAGCATCAGAGACCATAGTAGGCCACCAGAAGAACCGCTGGAGCAGTGCCAAGATTCGTGCTCACCCTGGGTGACCAGAAAACTTAGAATCATGCGCCCAGCAGAAGACTCTTTCTCAGAGTCATCAGGGCATGACAGTCTTCCCAGCAGGGACTGGGTGAGTAGCGGATAGTGTTATTGTTTGTAAGGTTTTGGGTGGACCCTTGGATACTGTGGCAGATGACCATGCCCATGGGGGGAAGTCCTGTGAGGGGCCACAGGTCAGGCTCAGCTTTAGGACACACAACACAGAATTATCTTTTATTAAATAGAGTTGAGAAGCCACCAGAGGTGGCAGTAGTTAGTAGAGATGAAGCCCGGCTGGGCTTGTAGTCCCTCAGGACACTGGAACAGTGATCCCTCAATAGCTGCGCTGTAGTGGAGAGAAACTGAGATAGTGAGTACAGTGGAGCATACACAGGGTTTTGGTATAGAGCCTCATTGGTAGATTACTCACACAGCGGTTTCTCCCGGAAGGTAACACAGAAGCTGGAATAGAGTCAGGCCCTCGAGGAGCGAGTACCTGGTTCCAGGTAACAGCTCTGAGAGAATATAGATGGTAACTCACTGACAGTTTAGGCAGCGGTTTCTTCCAAGCAGCTCAGGCAGCGAGTCCGGGAACATGAGCCCGCGAGGAGCGAGTACCAGTTCCAGACAGCGACCTGAAAGAAAAGAGAGAGGCCCCTGAGGAGTGGGTACCCCATTAGAGTAAGTCCAATTAATGAGAGGCAGAGTAGCTAGGTATGGAGAGTGAATCCCATCCATAAGGAGTCCCTTCACCTTGCTAACTCGATTAACTAGCAAACAGAGTAGGCTTTTGTATCCGGGATGTGTGAAGTCATCACAGGATGACGCCCCTGAGGTTCGCGCCAAAGAAAGAATAAGAAGCAGGGCCGGGCAGCACGCGTGCCCTATGGCAGCTGAACAACATGGCAGGATGCAGCGCCCAAGCCAGACCAGGGTCACCGGGGAGGACAGCAGGCAGATGCCGTGGCAGCCAGACGACCATCAATCACGGGAGGAGTCGCCAAGGAGGTAAGGAGGGTGGAATGGAGGGCGGTCTCCTCTGCTGGTACCAGGTTCACACTTCAAAGGATGTGCGAGATGAAATTGATGGAGCATCTCTTTATCAAGGATGTTAGCCTGAGGTTCCCAAGAGTTTTCTTTGGGGCTGAAACCTTCCCAAGAAAGAAGGTATTCAAGTGTTTTGCCTCGTCTTCGGACATCAAGAATCTCTTCGACCTTAAATTCTAGGTCATCTTCTGCATTGATGGCAGGTGGTTCCTGAGTCTTGGAAGATAATTCACTGAGTATAAGAGGTTTCAAGAGTGAAATGTGAAAAGTGTTGTGGATGTTTAGTCCAGGTGGTAGCTTCAGACTGTAAGTGATGTTGCCAAGATGTCGGAGAATTGGAAATGGTCCAACGTAGCGAGCAGCAAAACGAGTGGAGGGTAACTTCAGTCTGAGATGTTTGGTAGATAACCAGACTTTGTCACCGGGTTTGAAGACAGGCGCTTGAGAATGGTGAGCATCATAACATTTCTTAGCATGGTCACTCGCTTTAACTAGCATATCTTTCGTCTGAGTCCACAGGTTATGGATTTCATCAGCAGTAGCTTGAGCTGCTGGGGACGTTACTGAGTAGGGATGTGAATCATTTTTTGACGATTTAAAATATCGTCCGATATATTTTAAATCGTCAAAAATCGTTAGGGCCACGATACAATACCAATTCCCCCGATTTATCGTTAAAAAATCGTAAATCGGGGGAAGGGGGAGGGCAGGAAAACCGGCACACTAAAACACCCTAAAACCCACCCCCGACCCTTTAAATTAAATCCCCCACCCTCCCGAACCCCCCCCCCAAATGCTTTAAATTACCTGGGGATCCAGCGGTGGTCCAGAACGGCGGCGGTCCGGAAACCCCGCTGAACGACCTCCTGCAGTCGATCTCCTGCCGGCGCCATTTTCCATACGGAAAACGATTTGCGGCAAGAAATTGCTTCCTGAACCCCGCTGGACTCCCAGAAACTTTTGGCCAGCTTGGGGGGGCCTCCTGACCCCCACAAGACTTGCCAAAAGTCCAGCGGGGGTCCGGAACGACCTCCTGCATCGAATCGTTTTTGTCTATGGCCGCTGCCATTTTGCGGCGGCCATTTTGCAAAATGGTGCCGGCTGAAGACAAAAGGATTCAATTGAGGGGGCCGTTCCGGACCGCCGCCGTTCTGGACCACCGCTGGATCCCCAGGTAATTTAAAGCATTTGGGGGGGTTCGGGAGGGTGGGGGATTTAATTTAAAGGGTCGGGGTGGGTTTTAGGGGGTTGGCTCACGATTTTAACGATTTTTCACGATATTTTTAAAACCCAAACGGCAACAATACGATTCCCTCCCCCTCCCAGCCGAAATCGATCGTTAAGACGATCGAGGACACGATTCACATCTCTATTACTGAGAGCTTCAGTGGAAGTGGTGATGTTGGAGAGCATCCATATACCACTTCAAAAGGTGTTGATCCAGTTGATGTTGCTGGATGAGAATTAATGGCGAATTCAGCCCAAGGTAACAGTTCAGCCCAGTTATTCTGAAGGCAACTCACGTAGGCTCGAATGAACTATTTTAAGGTTCTATTCATCCGTTCTGTTTGGCCATTTGATTGCGGATGATAGGCTGAAGTGTAGTCTAGAGAGATGTCGAATAACTTGCACAAGGCCCTCCAGAATATTGCCATGAATTGAGATCCTCAGTCTGAAACAATGTGCCTTGGTAGGCCGTGAAGGCAAAAAATGTGCGATATGAAGAGCTTCACAAGCTCCAAGGCTGAAGGTAAGCCAGGCAGCACCACGAAATGGGCCATCTTGCTGAAACGATCAACTGTTACCCAGATGGTATTCATTCCTCCAGAAAGGGGTAAATCGACTACAAAGTCAGTAGCGATGTGTGACCAGGGCTGTTCCGAAACTGGCAGTGGATATAGCAATCCCCACAGTTGGCCAGAAGCAGGTTTGTGTTTGGCACAGTTGGTACAAGATGCCACATAGGATAGGGTATCTTTCTTGATAGTAGGCCACCAATAGAACTTCTGAATATTGAGCAGGGTGCGGCGTTGACCAGGATGGCCAGCCAGCTTGGAATCGTGTGCCCAAAAGAGCACTTTCTTCCTGAGGTATTTAGGCATGATGGTCTTACCAGCAGGCACAGAATGTGTAGTCGCCAAGATAACTTTCTTCAGGTCAATTATGTGCTGAGGTTCTTCAGGCACATCCTGCGAGAGAAAGGAGCGTGACAAGGCATCAGCTCTGGTATTTCTGTCTCCGGATTGATATTTAAGCACAAAGTCAAAACGATTGAAGAATAAGGACCATCTAGCTTGTCTGTGGTTAAGACGTAACACATGGCGGAGATACTCTAGATTTTTATGGTCCGTGCACATGGTTATTTGATGTTGAGCACCTTTGAGCCAAGGCCGCCATTCCTCAAATGCTAGCTTAATAGTCAAGAGCTCTTTATCTCCGATCCCATAGTTCTTCTCTGCTGGGGAGAAATGTCGGGAGAAGAAAGAGCAAGGACGTAAGAATTTAGAGTCTCCAGTTTGGCTCAATACAGCCCCCACGCCGACATCCAAAGCATCTACTTCTACAATGAATGACTTGTTGGGGTCAGGATGCCGCAAGCATGGTTCCGTGGAAAAGGCAGTCTTTAATTTCTCAAAAGTGTAAATGGCCTCCGCAGACTATTTTGAAGCGTTGGCACCCTTGTGGGTCTTTGCAGTCAAGGGTACTGTTAAAGAAGAGTAATTCTTTATAAAGCTTCTATAATAGTTGATAAACCCCAAAAATCGGCTCAAGGCCTTCAGGCTGGTAGGTTGGGACCAATTTTTGATACTCTCTAGCTTTTGGGGGTCCATCTGGTAGCCATCTTTAGACACAATATAGCCAAGAAAAGGCACGGAGTCTTTATTAAATTCACACTTGGATAGTTTGGCTTAGAGCCGGTGTTCATGGAGTCAGCGTAGTACTTGCTTGACATCCTCTAGATGAGTGGGCAAATCCTGAGAAAATATCAAGATATCATTCAGGTATACCCCGACACTCTTGTACAACAGGTCCTGCAAGATGTTGTTCATCATGTTCTGAAATATAGCGGGTGCGTTGCACAGGCCGAAGGGCATTACTAAGTACTCAAAATGACCGTCTCGAGTGTTGAAGGCTGTTTTCCATTCGTCGCCACTGTGAATGTGAACTAAGTTGTAGGCCCCCTTCAGGTCAAGTTTTGAAAATATTTTGGCCACCTGAAGCTGGTCAAATAGCTCTGAGATTAAAGGCAGGGGGTAGCGGGCTTTAATCGTGATCTCATTCAGACCTCGATAATCAATGCAAGGATGTAAGGTACCGTCCTTCTTCCCCATAAAGAAGACGCCTGCGCTGGCTGGAGACTTCGATGGTCTAATAAACCCCTTCTGTAAATTCTCCTCGATGTATTCGGATATCGCCTTGTTCTCAATCGCTGAGAGTGAGTAGACATGTCCTTTAGAAGGTTCAGTATTGGGTTTCAGTCTTATGGTACAGTCATAGGACCTATGCAGAGGAAGAATGTCAGCAGCTTCTTTGGAAAACACATCACTGAAAGATGTGTATTGGGGCGGCAGTCCCGGCATCACTGGAGTTGTAGGCATGCAGATGACAGGAGCAATCTCCTTAAGACACTTTCCATGACAACCTGGGCCCCAGCGGGAGAGTTCCAAGGATGCCCAGTCAAATCAGGGTTGGTGCGACTGCAACCAGGGTAACCCCAGGACGATAGGGTGCATGGCCTTCTCTAACACAAAGAAGGGAATTGACTCGGTATGGAGAGCTCCGGTGTGAAGAGTTACCGGTACAGTTTGGCAAGCCACATCACCCAGATAGGAGAAGGTTCCACTTCTCCTATCTTCCATGAGAAGTGGAACCTTCAAAGCGATGAGGAGAATTCTCAAATATTCCAGTAGGCGTCGAAGAATAAAGTTGCCTCCTGCCCCTGAATCCACCAGGGCAAGTGTTTGAAACTCAGATGGTCTGCAGATCAAAGAGACTGGGAGAGAGAGCGGAGGAGAGGCCTAAGAACAGTCCTCCTGCAGGACTTAGGCCCGTCCTTTCCTGGACGAATTGGGCATGTTGGGACATCGTGACCAGCCTGTCCATGGTACATACACAGACCATGCCTCTTCTGAAGTTTTCTCTCTTTGGAAGTCAAATGACTGCGACCAAGTTGCATCGGTTCATCTCCACTGGCAGAAGGAATTACTGGAACCATCCGAGGTGCAGGTTTAGCACTAGCCTCCTTCTGACCTGGTCCTCTATTAGGAAAGAGTTCTTTCACCTTATCACGAAGCAGGTGGTCGATCCTAGTAGCCAAAGCCTCTAGTTACTCCAGCAAGTCAGGTGTTTCACGAGCAGCCAGCTCGTCTTTCAAGCGAGTATCCAGGCCTCTGAAGAAGATGGTTTTCAGGCATTTGGGGTCCCAGCAGAGTTCTGTAGCAAGAGTCTTAAACTCTATCGCAAAATCAGCCAGTGGTCGGTTGCCTTGCTTCAGATCCACCAGAGCAGAACTGGTAATGGTCACTCGGGCAGGATCATCAAAAACGGATTTGAATAAGTCCAAAAATCCATTTATATCCTGCAAAATAGGATCCTTGCATTCCCACAGTGTAGAGGCCCAAGACAAGGCCCTTCCATCAAGATAAGATAGAATGTAAGTAGTCTCTGCAAAAGCTGTGGGGAAGTGAGAAGGCTGTAATGCAAAGTGCATGCAGCACTGGTTTAGAAAGCCCCTGGTCTTCTGAATCTCTCCCAAGAAACGAACTGGAGCAGCCAGCGATACAGCAGTCTTTAAAATTACTTCAGGTAACTGACCTTCATTACTGGAAATAATGCCTTGGGTCTTCTGTGCGTGCAGCTGATGAAACGCTGAAGTGAGTTTTTCCAATTTGTCTTAATGTTCAGAAATGCACAGAGCCAGGCCCGGAATGGCCTGCAGGGCATTGAGCTGTGCCGGATCCATGGAGTTAGCAATCTGTTATAGTTTGCAAGGTTTTGGGTGGACCCTTGGACACTGTGGCAGATGACCACGCCCATGGGGGAAGTCCCGTGAGGAGCCACAGGTCAGGTTCAGCTTTAGGACACACAACACAGAATTATCTTTTATTAAACAGAGTTGAGAAGCCACTAAAGGTGGCAGTAGTGAGTAGAAATGAAGCCCGGCTGGGCTTGTAGTCCCTCAGGAAACTGGAACAGTGATCCCTCAATAGCTGTGCTGTAGTGGAGAGAAACTGAGATAGTGAGTACAGTGGAGGATATACAGGGTTTTGGTATAGAGCCTCATTGGTAGATTACTCACACAGTGGTTTCTCCCGGAAGGTAACACAGAAGCTGGAATAGAGGCAGGCCCTCGATGAGCGAGTACCTGGTTCCAGGGAACAGTTCTGAGAGAATATAGATGGTAGCGAGTCCAGGAACATGGGCCCTCGCAGAGCGAGTACCGGTTCCAGACAGTGACCTGAAAGTAAAGAGTGAGGCCCCCGAGGAGCGGGTACCCCGATAGAGTAAGTCCAATTAAGGAGAGGCAGAGTAGCTAGGTACGGAGAGTGAATCCCATCCATAAGGAGTCCCTTCACCTTGCTAACTTGATTAGCTAGCAGAGTAGGCTTTTGTATCTGGAATGAGTGCCGTCATCATAGGGGTCGCCCCTGAGGTTCGCGCCAAAGTAAGAATAAGAAGCAGGGCCGCGCAGTGAACACGCTCTATGGAAGCTGAACAACATGGCGGGATTCAGCGCCCAAGCTGGTCCGGGGATGCCGGAGAGGACGGCAGGCAGACGGCGCTGTGGTAAATTTTGAATGGAAGTATTGAGGCTTCTACCCTTAGCAGAATTTAAAACCAGGGAATCCTGCCTGGATAAAATATCCCACTTCCACTTCTATTTCCCTACCCTTTCTGCCTTGAGACAAAAAGTTTACTTTCAGAGGTGTGTTCGAATCTACCACAGAAATTTTTTATTAACCTTTAATTCTTGCAGCACATCATGCATAAATAAACCAGTCAGTTTATTGTAAAAATATTTTCTTTATTTCACAGATACAGAAAGGCATGAATAAATATCTCTAAATGACTAAGAATCACTTTTATGTTCAAATCTTAACTTTACCAGAGTATATCCTACAATCAATGCAAGAACCATTAAAAAAGTGATTGAAATTATTAATATCAGATAAATGTCTATTAATGTCATTTTTTTTAGAAATTAATACATTTCTAATACATCTGCCAATGTAGAAACAATAGCAATTTAAAGGTTCTCATATACTTGAATAAAAATTATATTTACCAATTTATCTGAAGCACCCCGCTCTGTGTCTCTCTCAATCACGTGCGAAGAAAGTCTAAGTAGCACCTCTCCCTCTCCCTCAAACTGCCACTGTTTTATACACTTAAGACCCTTTGATCCAGGGTCGCTGTTACACTTCCATCAACACATTTATATTTTATTCTGTTTATAGCTTCGCCCATTTTTGATTTTTAATTGGATTTCTTTTGTAGTTCTAAGAGAAAATCTTTTTCACTCCCTTCTGTCACACTTAATTGGCTGGCCATCTGTTTTTAGGGTGGTCAATCATGACACCTGCGTTAGGATGCTCAATGTCATAAAATGCAGGTGCTTTCTTACTTGAGATAAGAGAAAGTGGTAAACAACTGTACTCTCAAAGTCTGAAAGTGGGACAAAGGTGAAATCTTGAGGTTTTAAGTAGGGGAAAGGTGAAAGCTATGTGCTGAAGCTTTTTCAGCACAGCCATGACCAATGTCATGGCTTTTAAAAGTAAAGGCTTATGGGTATTAAATGCTAACATGTTTCTTTATGGCTAATTGATTACTGACTTCACTAAATATAAGTAATTATCAATAAAGCACAAAATATTAAGATATTTTCTGACACCCCCCCATGGAGTCAGTAAAACAAATACTAGACATAGCTAGGTACATATAAATCAGTAAGGCACCAATAAGCCTGGGGGAAAATAATCACACAATAAACTACATATAATAAGTTGTGTCAGTGCTCAACATTGCATAGATACAAGTGAAAATCAAATGTAATAATACAAGTGTAATAAAAATTGGTTACATTACCAAATTGAATATAAAGAGATATGAGTTGACAAATCTGAGTTAGTTTCTAATAATAACCAGATATAAAGAGTTTCTCAATATTTCCTTATGGGAAATAGAGAACATTCATACCCAGGGAATGTAAATTTTAAATTTGAAGCTGCTCATCCAGTCAAGTAAGATGAGGGTTCATAATTAAAATAATCTCTATGGGTCAGAAATCTGTGATGTGTCATCACTGATTCCATCATGTATAGGGATCTGTGGGCATTAAATGCCTATTATACTTACCAATTGATGAGCTACGATCCTGAAATGGCAAGGTGCATTTTGAATAAGACACATACCAGTCCAGTCAATAATAGACAGTTATTCACAGTTCTCAGTAGATCAGCCGGATCAGACGTTTCAGATATCTGTGAAGTCAGTCTGACTAATTATAGATATTGGAATCTGTTTGCTCGCCTTCCACTGCTGGTCTAGTCGGAGCAGAATCTTGAGTAGGATTTGGTTGCTGATGTTGGAGAATGACTGATTTATCATCCTCAGAGGAGAGAGCTGCATTCAGCCAAAGCATAAAGTCTTGTCCTTCGTCTGTTAGAGAATTAGCCGGAGCAAGGTGTATTGGATCTAATTCTTCATCCGTCACAAAAGACGGTGGACTAGGTACTGGAAACCAATTCGAGCTTAACCCCGGGCTGGAGGCTCTTGAATTTCCATCTGAAGCAACAGGATTGGCATTTGATAGGCCATGTCCATATCCTAATTGATATTCTGCCAAAGAGTAGATATTGAAGTAGCAGGGCACAAGTTCCCAGGGAGCACACTGACAAATGTGAGCACTCAAGGTTCTTCGTAGTGCTTCACGAACAGATGCCAGTCTTCTTGGCCAAGTCCAGCAATAGGAATATTGTGGGAACTTAAATAAAATATCACAGTTTTTATGCAGATAATAAGGTGCACATGTATCAGGATTGTTTTCTGAATACATCCAGCTTCCATAATCAGCATACTCATTTATGAGATCAGGTCCCAGGCAGACAATCATCGCATTCTTCCTAGGATTAGCTGGAATATGTATCTTTGAGTTTACACCTGCCATTTCTGGTTCGCTGCTCTTCGTTCTAATTTCTCTTAAGACAGAAGAAAAGAACACCAATTATTACTATGATTCCCAGGATTAATGGGAATAAATTGATCCCTAAGTCATGAAGGAGTCCACCTGCCCCTTCCATTATGGTTTTAACTACACCAACAGCTGTTTTAGCTATTCCACCCACTAATCCAGAAAAAGCACGACCCAGGGCATTTGAAAATACCTCTGGCTTCAGTAGCTCGTCTAGGATCAGCTCCCATTCACTAGCTGTTAGTTCTATCATTCTCAGATGCTGTAAAAACTCATCCTCTGACATTAACCAAAGTGAAGACAAATTTCTTAATAATACATTTACATTTAAAACATGAGTCAATAACATTTTTAACTCAGTGAATTGTACTGGTTTAAATTCCATGTACTTTATTGTTTCAGTTAACCGGGCACTAAGTGTAGGAAAAAATTCCCACGGTCCACACTTAATGACAGATAGTGCAGTAACTAAATACAATATTCCCGGTTGAAACCCACACTGTGCTTTGTTTGACCGAAGGATATAAGATCCATTGGGTAATTTCAAAAAAACTTCTACTAGAGGACCGGGATTCGGTTCTAGAGGACAATCAGCTTCTCCCTCTAGTGTGAGGCAAGTATTAGAGACCTGCACCAGGGAATTACACACAGTTACAGGAACTTTGTGACAACCTTGTGCTATGATCCAGTGATAACCAGCATTATTAATACACAAGTGGGTTGGTTCAAAGATTTTAATTGTTTTAATCCAGGTGTTGCTTCCATTTGAGCTTTCCAAGAACTGACCAAAGTTCTGGATTTCCCAGCAACGTTTATAGACCTGAGTAGTGATTGGGAGAAAGATACGTCTGACCCCTTGTACTAGGGTTGAACCTAAGGTTGCCCATGGTTCTTTTCCCATTTCATGTTTGCTGACCTGCAAAATAACTTGTGAAGCCTCAACATGGGCATACTGAATTTGCTCAGCTGTGAGGTTTATTTCCTCTAATATTTTTCCCAATTGAAGGTCTCCCCATTTGGGTTTTGGGGAAGTAAGACCATCAATAAAGTGAGTAAGCTGTTCTATTCTTGCTAGAACCTGTATTTTCTCATCAGTTGTGGATATGGCATCAATCCCTAACTGTAAGGTTTGAGCTAAGTAATCCCTTAATTGAAAAATACCCGCTCTTAGCTGATATTCATTGGATTGAATACCTTTTATAGCAGTTTTAATTCTATCATTAAGATTAAGGAATGTATTTTGAACCTCCTGTTTCAAAGCATTCCTGCGCTTTCTGTTGGCTGTTCTCATCACCCAAGCGGGCAAGGGAAATGAGTCATTCAGCCATTTTGTCTGTACAATTAAATCTAACACA
Organism: Rhinatrema bivittatum; assembly: GCF_901001135.1. Taxonomy (NCBI): domain Eukaryota; kingdom Metazoa; phylum Chordata; class Amphibia; order Gymnophiona; family Rhinatrematidae; genus Rhinatrema; species Rhinatrema bivittatum. Next base: position 130,439,668 of record NC_042623.1, on the reverse strand, counting down.
GAAGTAACCTGAGTGTCATTTAACCCCTCAGCTAAACCCCTGATACAGGCAGCGGTCAAAGACCGGCCTAGCACAGGTGCATTTTGAAAAAAATTAGCCTCCTGAGTAAAGAAGGGTCCCCATACCCTATTAGAAAACCTTTTATTACAAAGATTAACCTGATATTGCCAACTAGGGCAACAAAAGCAATTTGTCTGGGTGGACGAGGAACGGGTACAAAAGAATGGATTATTCCCACACGCATTATTCCACAAAGATAAATTATAAAAAGAAATTCCACGCCAATGTGTAAAAGAGACAGGCAATTCATCACAAAAGACATGATAATGTGTACTATTTAAAAACAGAATTTCATAAGGTAGTCTACAAACATAAGACAGAGAGTCCTTAATCATTGGAAGGGGGAATCCTGTATCCTCTCCCCCCCATGTGGAATAATTAGCGTAAGAAAGTGTTACCTCAGGAAAGATGTCCATCCAGGAGAAAATGAGACCTTTAATCAAACCTGAAAATTCATAATTAGAGCCAGACAAGGAGTCCCCCAGAGGCACCTTCGAAAGGGGATTGATGCAGGCACAAGATCCATTATGAAAACAAGGACGAAGGGCAAACAGCCGCTGGAACTGTTCAGAAGCACCAATATGTGGTTGAGAGCAGTGCTGCAGCTTCCAGGACGGAGTTTCAAGGATCCCAGTAAGATTGACACTCACTGCTCTGAAACCCAGGAACAAGTTCTGATATCTAATCGAACAGAACTCTGCACGGAAGCCATCAAGAGGAGATTCCGAAGTGATGGAAGAAAGCTGCAGGGAGGAACGCTCCAGCTGCAGAAACAGAGCAACAAGTCTGGACTCTAGACCCGCAGGCAGGGACTCCGGAGAGATGCCTTGCCAAACCTGGTGAGTGTAAAACCTGAAAGGAACATCAATATGCAATAAAACAGGATCCTGCACCAGCCAGCCATGGTATGGAACAAGAATAACACCAGAAGGCAAAGGCACTGCCAGAAGAGACAAAGGCTCAGAAGGTGAGCGCTTACTGACATGTGAGTGTGAATAACGGAGCTCCTGTGAAGCTGCGGGAGAAAAGGTGGAATGCAGCTGGGTATTAGATAAGAGATAAAATAGTGAGATAGGAGATGCAATAATTAAAAGCACCCAGCAAGCAATAACATACTTACAATAAGGTCTGTAAAAAAGAAACACAGCATGCAAAAAGGTACTGATTGGGGAACAAACCATACAGCATGCAAGCAGAAGCTTCTGCTGGAAGCGGGTTAAACATGGAGGACGCTCAGATGCGGGACAAGCTACACTGAGAACGACCTGATCTTCCTGCTCCGGGGTAGGCACAGCCATGTCACCGCTGAGAATGACATCAATTGCTGGAGCATTGGGAGCGCTGGGCAGCGGCAGATCCTCCTGACCCATTGGCATCAGCGGAAACTGCGGATGCAGCAGAGGCTGGGGGTTGAACCGAGGCTCTGGTACCGGAAAACCCCAATGTCTCGGATACCAACTTGACATCTCTAATGGACACAACTTTCCTATTCTTTGGATCCTCAGAGTCAGAAAGCAACAGTCCCGAGTCACCTAGAAGTTCTGTAACAATAAAGGGATTAGACCAGTATGGTTCTAAAGAGCCACGAACATGCGTTTTGCTCAAAACTACGGAACCAATCTGAAAAGGATTTGGACTCCGAGAGGCCTTGTCAGAAGTAACCATAGCATCTGAGGAGGCCATATTTTCAAGCATAGAGAACCCAAAGAGAGACATAGCGGGAGCTTCATGATTGGCAGTTATGGTACTATTAATCCGGATTTGGATCTCCGGAAGATGAAGGTACCAATTACTGGGGTTAGATTGCAAAGCAAAAATTTGCAGACTACGCTTAACCTCACCATTAATCCTTTCAACCATTCCATTAGATTCTGGACGATGTGGGTAGGAGAATCGATGAGTAACGCTATGATCAGCACAAAAGGTCTCAACCTCAGCATTTTTAAAGGCTGGACCGCCGTCTGTGCAAAGAAACTGAAAAGGCAAAATACCAAATACAATAGCCAGACGGTTAACAGTCACAATAGCAGTAATGCGTTTCTGTGCAAATAGAAACACAAAGCCAGTAAAGGAATCAAGTACAACCAAAATATGTCTGTAACCACGGGAAGAAGTAAGGGGACCAACATGATCCATATAGACCACCTGCCCTGGTCTAATTCCCCGTGGAAGTGTCCCTTCAACATAAGGGTGTCCAGTCCGTTTGGGATTTGTGCGCTGACAATCCAAACAGTCACTGACCATTTTCTTTGCCTGACTTCTAGTCAAAACCCCATCTGAATGCTGGCACAAAGTAGCCGCATTCAAATGTAAGGAGCCATGCCTAGCAAGACGTGCCCTTACAGTTATCTCTTGCTGAGAGGCAGCCAATTTAGCTGCTTCATCTGCCAAAGAATTGTAACGAGAGTACCAGCCCACGGTCTGGTGAGCAGGCACATGCAAGACAAGCACCTGCACAGTAAGTTTCTGTGAAATAGAAAAAATTAATCTCCAGTGAGCTCTGTGTGCAATAGGCTTGCCTGTAACATCTAAAAAGTCACTGTTTTCCCACACTTTCATATGTGAATTAAACCCAGACACCACATATGTAGAATCAGAACAAACCATAACGGATCTTTCAGGATCCAAATTGGGCGTCTGCTCAATATGTGTCAAAGCCTTTTGAAAGGCAATCAGCTCCGCCTGCTGTGAACTCATATCACCTAATCGCCATGTATGTGTGGCAAAGACTTTCCACTGACCCCTTTTATTAGGAGTTAAAATAACATTAGCCGCACCAGCAAAAAATGCAGTAAGATAGTCACCCGAGGGTGTGGCAGAACCATCAGTAAAAATTACCAATTGAACCTTCTGATAAATAGGAGGAAGGAGCCTATCCGTCTCAGTAGTTAAGCAAAGATCCTCACAAGTTAAAATAATGTCAGAATCAGCCAAACCATTCTGATAATGGAATTGCACATCGTCTCTATATTGATCAGCACGCCATTGCACCCAGCGTGTGGAGAGAGCCCTACTCTCTGGGAGGGAATGGCGAGTGACAGCCTGTAACTGGGGAATCCCAGTATAACAATGAATAATCTTACCCTGAGCAAGAGCAGAGACTTTAGACAGGCAATATCTGACAGCCGTCAGTGTACGCTCCACAACATTAAATTTCCTCTCAGGCTGAGAGAAAGTATGTGTAATATAACATATGGGCTGAGATTCAGCATGGTTACTGATTGTAGCCAAGAAATGAGAGTCAGAAACCTGCAACGTGACATCTAAATCTTTAGATGATTTACGGTGCGCCAAAGGGGCTGAAACTTTGACAGCCTCTTGCAGCGCTCTCAAACATTCAGAATGAACAGCAGTCCAATCACGTGCCACAACGGCATCTCCTTTAAGCAAATCATACAAGGGGGCTGCTAATGAGGCAAAACTAGGCACAGTTTTACGTGCAAAATTAAGTGTCCCCATGATTACTTGCAATTGGCGAGATGTCTTAGGCACCGGGAAGGAAATAATCTTTTCTTGGAGGGTGGGGGCAAGGCTAGCACCTGCCACCCCGATTAAAAATCCCAGAAACTTAACTTCCTCAAAACCAATTCTGGCTTTGGCAAAATTAACTACAAAGCCTTCCTCACCCAGTACCTGTATTAGTTTAACTACAGAATCCCAAAGCATATCCAGCTTATCAGAAGCCAGATATATATCATCAACATAAGGAACAGCATTATCAATGTTATGTCGCTGAAGGAGTTCCTCAACGGCAGCAGAAAATAAAACAGGGGAATTTTTAAAACCCTGAGGGAGCCTGGTATACTGATACTGCTTACCCCTGAATGTGAATGCAGTGACAGGGGAAGTGCTAATCGGAATACTCCAAAACCCATTAGCTAAATCCAAGGTGGCTTTCCACCTAGGTCGTGGCAAATTATCAATTGTAGATGCAGGATTCAAAGTCTGAGCCGCAACTGTCTCAGAAGAGGCGTTAAGTACCCTATAGTCAATGACCATACGAGTACTCCCATTTGGTTTGGGCACAGGAAGGAGGGGTGAATTAAATTCAGAATATTCCTCAATTAAAACACCCTGAGTAAGTTTCTGAGAAATAATAATATTTAAATCATTGTAGAATTTCTTATGGACAGGATACTGTTTTTGAGGACTGAAAGGCTTATTTAAAACTATCTCTATCGGCTTAGGGGTCTGCACTAAACCAGTGTGGGTATGATAGAGCTGAACGACTCCTAACTTAAGCCATTCAGTAAACAAATTCTGCAGCTCAGCCTCTCCAATGATGGATTTGAGCTGAGGAGAAAATGAAGCTTTTACAGCCTCAAAGCCATAAAGGGGGTCCTCCAACATCATAGAAGGCAAAACAGGCACAGCAGCCTGTGTGAAATAAATTGCAAAAGGATCCTCCTCATCAAATAAACATGCCACTTTTATGGTACGGGACCCTTTGAAGTAAGGGGAAAAGATTTCTACAGTCGCTAAGGGAGCTTGAGACTGCTTCCCTGCAAACATAGTAATTGTGACATTTTCATTTAAATATTGAATTGTATCCCATTCTCTAGTCAGGATATTAATTGTAGTACCTGAGTCCATCATGCCCACAAATAGATCACCCTGCTCCCTATTCTGGATCCACAGGGGGTTTAGACGTGGAGCCAGCATTGCCATGGAAAGTGGCTCGCTTCACAGGCTTTTTGTGAGAAGAAGGGGGAGGGCGGTCTGCCTTAGTTACAGCTCCGGACACCGCTGGAGGTTTCTCAGGAGCTGGAAAGCGGGCAGGAGGGGTCCCACGATTATCCCTCACAGGATAGCGGGGAACCCACCCAGTATTAGAGGGATTTCGTGGAGGGGGGGGTGTATAATCCTGTCTAGAATTCCCAAACCCCCTATTGTCCCTCTGATTTCTATCCTGGGAAGAAGGATTCCTAAAATGAAAACTCACCCGTCTTGAAGTTTTCTCAGGCTGAGTGCGCTGGATCTCCCTGCCCCTTTCCCTGGGTCTGTCAGACCCTGGCTGAGCCTGTTTAAGTGGCTTAGAAGGTATTAATGGACGACCAGCCGCCTCGAAGACTTGCTGGATAATGAATGGGAACTGCTCATGTCGATCTGCCGGGGCCAATGCACTTAAACGATTACTAAGATCAATACGAATAGAGGTATCAGGCATGACGTCTTTTAAAATCTCCCATACTTGATCAAAATTACTCATAGTAACCAGCATGCCAAGAGAATATGCAGCTGAAATACCAAACTTTTGCAAAATATGACGCAGCACATCACCGAGATTTGTGATTAACGGTTTCCCAAATATCGAACGATAAGTCCACCCGTAATAACTCCCCCAACTTTCGCAGAATGAGGGGGGAGGAACCAAATTCTGTGGCATCAGAGTAGAAATAATATAATGTCTGGTACGAGAATTACAGGCACCAGTGACAGCTTCAAGCGCGACTAGTCTAGTGGCCAGATGTTCAGGTATCAGATTAACATCAGCTGGAAGCGTCCCCAAAGCCCGCCTTACTCTATCTGCTTTTCGATCAATCTCACTACGGGTCCCGAATTCTCCAGGCGTCCCCAAAGAAAACGAGGTTTGTCCGTAATGATCTCTGAGCGTTTGAAAGCAGTGCAACAGGGCATTGTAAAACGCATTCTTTTTCCCTGCCGGAATTTGATCCACAGGCGGGGCATCAAAGGACAAAATAGCATCAAGAGGCGGACGCGGTTCAGTGAACGCCAAGCCCCCTCTTTTTTCAGAAACCGGAATTACCGGATTCTCTACAAATAAGCATTTACCAAGTGAAAAAGACATCTGACAATCAGGGAGAGCAAAAGGAACAAAATCCTCTTCCGCTCTTCTATTTAGCCCCTGGTGTCTGCCCTGTGCAGTAAGAGCTTTTAAACGACAAATGTCAACATGAAAGCACGGTGACGAGTCACTGGCCACTTGTAAATGCAGGACAAAGGACTGATCTTCCCTGATATGATTGGCTTCAACCCACTTACGGAACGTTGCTTCTTGAGAAGCTCTAATTCTATAAGGGTCAGCCATTGCAACCAATTATAAAAACTGCTGCAAAAGGCAAAATTACATGACTGGAAAATAATATTTAATTCTACAGGAGATTTAAACCACGTTGGGCGCCATGTGGTAAATTTTGAATGGAAGTATTGAGGCTTCTACCCTTAGCAGAATTTAAAACCAGGGAATCCTGCCTGGATAAAATATCCCACTTCCACTTCTATTTCCCTACCCTTTCTGCCTTGAGACAAAAAGTTTACTTTCAGAGGTGTGTTCGAATCTACCACAGAAATTTTTTATTAACCTTTAATTCTTGCAGCACATCATGCATAAATAAACCAGTCAGTTTATTGTAAAAATATTTTCTTTATTTCACAGATACAGAAAGGCATGAATAAATATCTCTAAATGACTAAGAATCACTTTTATGTTCAAATCTTAACTTTACCAGAGTATATCCTACAATCAATGCAAGAACCATTAAAAAAGTGATTGAAATTATTAATATCAGATAAATGTCTATTAATGTCATTTTTTTTAGAAATTAATACATTTCTAATACATCTGCCAATGTAGAAACAATAGCAATTTAAAGGTTCTCATATACTTGAATAAAAATTATATTTACCAATTTATCTGAAGCACCCCGCTCTGTGTCTCTCTCAATCACGTGCGAAGAAAGTCTAAGTAGCACCTCTCCCTCTCCCTCAAACTGCCACTGTTTTATACACTTAAGACCCTTTGATCCAGGGTCGCTGTTACACTTCCATCAACACATTTATATTTTATTCTGTTTATAGCTTCGCCCATTTTTGATTTTTAATTGGATTTCTTTTGTAGTTCTAAGAGAAAATCTTTTTCACTCCCTTCTGTCACACTTAATTGGCTGGCCATCTGTTTTTAGGGTGGTCAATCATGACACCTGCGTTAGGATGCTCAATGTCATAAAATGCAGGTGCTTTCTTACTTGAGATAAGAGAAAGTGGTAAACAACTGTACTCTCAAAGTCTGAAAGTGGGACAAAGGTGAAATCTTGAGGTTTTAAGTAGGGGAAAGGTGAAAGCTATGTGCTGAAGCTTTTTCAGCACAGCCATGACCAATGTCATGGCTTTTAAAAGTAAAGGCTTATGGGTATTAAATGCTAACATGTTTCTTTATGGCTAATTGATTACTGACTTCACTAAATATAAGTAATTATCAATAAAGCACAAAATATTAAGATATTTTCTGACACCGCGGCAGCCAGACGTCCATCAACCGTGGGAGGAGTCTCCAAGGAGATAAGAAGGGTGGAGTGGCGACATCGGGAAGCGACAGTCGTAACAGATAGACAGATACAAGCTGGGTTTATTATGTGCCTGGGTTCTTCTGGGGTGCCTTCAGGCTCAAAGGAGCGAGATAGGGCATCTGTTCGAAGGTTTTTTTCAGCTGGATGGTCACGAAGCTCAAAATTGAACCTGGAAAAGAATAGGGCCCATCAAGCCTGCTGGGCGATGAGGCACTGGGCATGGCTCAAATGTTCCAGTTTTTTGTGGTCAGTGAACACGATGAACTTGTGTTGCGTGCCTCTAATCATTGGTGCCATTTTTCAAGGGCTAATTTTATGGCATGTAAATCGCAAACTCTAATACTTTAGTTCTGTTCCACAGATGAGAACTTGTGGGAGTAGAATGAATATGGGACTGTAGAACTGGAAGCAGTGCATTGGCTCAGGACCGCCCCAGCCCCAATCGTGGAGGCATCTACTTCCATTTGATAAGGACGATTTGGGTCTGGGTGATATAGATAATACACCGCCTGGAAGGCCTCTTTAAGGCAATGGAATGCTGTGATGGCTTCCGGTGTCCAATTTCGAGTGTCTTGGCCCTTACAAGTCAATGCTGTCAGAGGAGCAGCCAGAGTGAAATAGTGTGGAATGAAATGGCGATAATAATTTAGAAATCCCAGGAAGCCCTGGAGGGCCTTAAGACTCACGGGTTGAGGGCAATCCCAGATTAATTTCAACTTGGCAGGGTCCATAGAAAATCCTCATTGAGAGATAATATATCTGAGGAAAGGCAGACTGGACTTCTTGAATAAGCACTTATCCAATTTTGCAAATAAGTGATTCTCACGAAGGCATTGGAGCACAGTACGGACATCAGTGCGGTGTTTGCCCAGATCCTTAGAAAAGACGAGGATATCGTCCAAGTATCCCACAACCTTGGTATACAGCAAATCTCTGAAAATTTCATTCAACATTCGTTGCAAAACTGTGGGCAGATTACAGAGACTGCAGGGCATCACCAGGTATTTGTAATGCCCATCCCGGGTGTTAAAGGCGGTCTTCCAAATGTCATCGGGATGAATCCGTACCAAGTTATACGCACTGCGTAGATCCAACTTAGTGAATATAGATGCTCTTTGTAAGCAATCAAATAATTCCGAGATCAGTGGCAGAAAGTATTTGTCCTTACGAGTGATGGCGTTCAGGCTGCGATAGTCAATGCATGGCCTGAGCCACCCATCCTTCTTGGTCACAAAAAAGAATCCTGCCCCGGCAGAAGAGGTAGAGAGGCAGATGAATCCCTTCGCAAGATTTTCTTGGATATACTCCGTCTTAGCCTTTGTCTCTGTGAGAGACAGAGGATAGGTCTGGGTCTGGAGATAGGCAATAGCGCAGTCAGGTGACGCAGTGGTCTGGGTCTGGAGATAGGCAATAGCATAGTCAAGCGAAGCAAAGGTCTAGGTCTGGAAAGAGTCAATGGTGTGGTCAGGTGAAGCAGAGGTCCGGGCTTGGAGAGTCAATGGCGTGGTCAGTCGAAGCAGAGTCAAGTCCATGTAATCAATCCAAGGAATGAAGCAAAGTAGAAACAAGGAGACAGGAATCAGGAATGACGAGGAACAGGAATGCAGAGATGAGTTGACGTCATCATCCGGAGCTGCTGCTAGGTTCCCACCGCGGTCCCTACTTAAACATCAATGGTGTGTGCGCATCTAGGGAGGGGTGCAGTGTGAGTAGCAGCATCTCTCTATGAGCCATGTGGAGAGGCCCGTCGAGCAGCAGTGGCTGGGTTAGGTATTCCAGGAACTCTGGCAGGGCCAGAGGCACAGGGGGAGGCCCGAGGACGGAGCTGACAGCCCACTGCCACCAACGAGGGGGAACCAGGAACTGGAGTCAACAGAGAAAAGTGAGGGGGCTGTGCCGTGGATCTGCCACAGACGGCACGTGTATCATCTTCAAGCCCTGAACCATCAGGCTCTTGGCCCTACCCCCCCACAATGAACACTATCACTGACCCCCCTATCTGACATGATCGGCAGAGCTTAAAACCTCTGAGATGAGCCGCTGCATTTGAAACATCATAACCAGTGGGGGAGTCCAGGGAGAGGATATGGGTCACGGATTTTATCCACTGCAGCTGAGCTTTCCACGAGCACTGCTTTTTGAGCCCTGGACCATTGGGCTCTTGGATCTGCCCCCTGAAATGGACACTATTGCTGACCCACCTACCTGATCTCATCAGCGAAGTTTCAAGGCTCTGTAATGATCTGCTGCTGTGCTCAATTTTGCAGCAAGCCAAAGTGGTGAGCCAAAGAGAATTGCCTCTTTGGAGCCTCTTTGAGAGATTGAGGGACCGGAAATGTTGATATATCCTCTCCTATTTCCACCATCTGGGGTAGAGCTAAAAATAGAATGAACAGGCAACACTCGACCAAAGCTACCCACAATCAGAAGAATTTTTCTAGATGTTTATCGATACCTGTTAGACTATTAATTATTATGGATTAGGGGTGGTGGACGGCAAAAAGAGTAATTTTCTTTGTACATTGATTAATGTTAGGTCATTAACCAAGAATGGTTACATATTCACAATTTAATAGTTGACAGGAATCTTGATTTAGTATGCATCACAGACACCTGGTTAAAAGACAAACAATCTGTAGTAATTTCTTACATCTTTCCCCTTGGTTACTCCATTTTCATGTGTAACAGGATTAGGACAAGAGGGGAAGATGTTGTTATTATTTTTCGCAAATCTCTCTCCATGAAAATAAATTTACTGACCAAGTAGATGGGAGAGCCTTTTGGTTTTATTAGCTTTTAAAGAACCTATCACTATCTTTATATGGTACTTTCCACCTGTTGTTTCTCAAGTTTTAACTGATTTGGTCATAGAATCCAAGCTAAGCTGTGGAAAAAGATTTAAGGTTTGGGGTTTACCACTAGCAGAATTAAAAGTTTTTACCAGGGGATCCTTCTTGGATGTAAACCCTTTATCCTATCTCCTTTTTCTACCCTTCTTGCCTTATAGACAAAAAGTTTATTATTTGATTTCAGAGATGTGTTTTCTTTTTACTCCAGATCTTTATTAACCAATAATTAATGCAGCATAGCATGCACTAAAATAAAACCAGACAATATGTAGTAAAAATATTTTCTTTATTTCAGATAAAGAAAAATATAAATATTAAAATCTCTAAATGATTCTAACAAACATTTCTATGTTCAAACCTTATTTTTATCAGACTATATTCTACAATCAGTGTGAAAACCATTAATATGATGACAGATAATATTAATATTAAAAAAATATCAACTAACGACATTTTTATTTAACTAATGCATTTCTAATACATATGCCAATTTAGAATCAATAGCAATTAGTTTAATACAGGTTCTCATATGCTGAAAATAAAATTAATATCTACCAGATATCTGAAGCGGTCCCGCTCTTTGGGCCTCATTTTCTAAAGTTTCGCAGGCCTGCGATACTTTAGATAATGAGGGGCAGGGGGCCGAAATGGGGGGTGGGCCTGTGCTAGCTGGCAGCGATCGCACTGTCACGGTGCGATCACTGCCGGTTTCGCACCCAATAGCGCCACCATAGAAGGTGTAGCTATTGGGCGCAAACTCGGACGCAAAAAGGGCCTTACCTTTTCATCGTCCGTGGTGTCTTTGAGGAGTTGGCCCCAGTGACGCCCCGGCTCCTACTCTTCCAGGGCTGACTCCGCCCCCATTTTGGTATTGCACGCGATAAGGGATTTTTCACATGCGAAACGTCCCCTATCGGGTGCGATCTGGATGGAAAATGAGGCCCTTTGTCTCTCTCAGCCTTTCACTTGTCAGGAAAAAGCCAAAGTCACAGTTGTTCCTTTCTTTGTCTGCTTCTTATTTTTATAATCCCAAAATCCTCTGATCTGGGGCAACTGTATTATTTCTGTCAATATGTCAATATTTAGCCTTTGAAGAAAATGTTTTGAAGCCTTGAAAAGGTTCAAACAAATTAATTAATATCAGGATATGAAAAATAAAATATAGTTTTCCTGCCCGATTAAAATAAGAACATAAGAACATAAGAAAATGCCATACTGGGTCAGAACAAGGGTCCATCAAGCCCAGCATCCTGTTTCTAGGGATGTGCATCCGTTTTCCATGTATTTGAAATCCGCAACTTATTTTTTGCTATCTGTTAAATACATGGGGAGGCGAAACGCATCGCGACTCCCCACGTATTAAACAGATATCTGTTTTATTCGGCATCCTAAATAAACATTTAAACCCCCCACCCTCCTGACCCCCCCAAGACTTACCAAAACTCCCTGGTGGTCCAGCGGGGAGTCAGGAAGCCATCCCTGCACTCGTTTGCGGTTTGCTCACGGCGCCGATAGCCTGTGTCACAGGGGCTGCCGGTGCCATTGGTCAGCGACCTCCTTTCACGCCGTCCGTCCGATCCCAATACTCAAAATGGCGCCGATCGGACCCCCGCTGGACTTTTGGCAAGTCTTGTGGGGGTCAGGAGGAACCCCCAAGCTGGCCAAAAGTTCCGGTTGGGTCCAACGAGCGTCCCGGAGAGACCTCCTGCCACATGACCTACCTGTCACGTGGTAGGAGCACAAGATGGCACCGGTGACCATGTGACAGGGGCTGACCAATGGCACCGGCAGCCCCTGTGACACAGGCTATCGGCGCCGTGAGGAAACCACAAACGAGTGCAGGGATGGCTTCCTGACTCCCTGCTGGACCACCAGGGAGTTTTGGTAAGTCTTGGGGGGGGGGTCAGGAGGGTGGGGGGTTGTAGTTAATTTAGTAGTAACGTATTTACAGATCAACAACTTATTGAATTCTCCATACTTCCGCATGAAACGGAATTCACCCCCCATGAATACCTATCGCGTATGCAACGAAAACCTTTTGCCTGCACATCTCTACCTGTTTCCAACAGTGGCCAATCCAGACCAAAAGAACCTGGCAAGTACCCAAAAACTAAGTCTATTCCATGTTACCATTGCTAACGGAAGTGGCTATTCTCTAAGTGAACTTAATAGCAGGTAATGGACTTCTCCTCCATGAACTTATCCAATCCTTTTTTAAACACAGATTTACTAACTGCACTAACCACATCCTCTGGCAACAAATTCCAGAGTTTAATTGTGCATTGAGTAAAAAAGAACTTTCTCCGATTAGTTTTAAATGTGCCCCATGCTAACTTCATGGAGTGTCCCCTAGTCTTTCTACTATCCGAAAGAGTAAATAACTGATTCACATCTACCAGTTCTAGACCTCTCATGATTTTAAACACCTCTATCATATCCCCCCTCAGTCATCTCTTCTCCAAGCTGAAAAGTCCTAACCTCTTTAGTCTTTCCTCATAGGGGAGTTCTTCCATTCCCCTTATCATTTTGGTAGCCCTTCTCTGTACCTTCTCCATCGCAATTATATCTTTTTTGAGATGCGGCGACCAGAATTGTACACAGTATTCAAGGTGCGGTCTCACCATGGAGCGATACAGAGGCATTATGACATTTTCCGTTTTATTCACCATTCCCTTTCTAATAATTCCCAACATTCTGTTTGCTTTTTTGACTGCCGCAGCACACTGTACCGACGATTTCAATGTGTTATCTACTATGACACCTAGATCTCTTTCTTGGGTTGAAGCACCTAATATGGAACCCAACATTGTGTAATTATAGCATAGGTTATTTTTCCCTATATGCATCAGCTTGCACTTATCCACATTAAATTTCATCTGCCATTTGGATGCCCAATTTTCCAATCTCACAAGGTCTTCCTGCAATTTATCACAATCTGCTTGTGATTTAACTACTCTGAACAATTTTGTGTCATCTGCAAACTTGATTATCTCACTCGTCGTATTTCTTGCCAGATCATTTATAAATATATTGAAAAGTAAGAGTTCCAATACAGATCACTGAGGCACTCCACTGTCCACTCCCTTCCACTGAGAAAATTGCCCATTTAATCCTACTCTCTGTTTCCTGTCTTTTAGCCAGTTTGCAATCCACGAAAGGACATCACCACCTATCCCATGAGTTTTTACTTTTCCTAGAAGCCTCTCATGAGGAACTTTGTCAAACGCCTTCTGAAAATCCAAGTATACCATATCTACTGGTTCATCTTAATCCACATGTTTATTAACTCCTTCAAAAAAGTGAAGCAGATTTGTGAGGCAAGACTTGCCCTGGGTAATGCCATGCTGACTTTGTTCCATTAAACCATGTCTTTCTATATGTTCTGTGATTTTGATGTTTAGAACACTTTCCACTATTTTTCCTGGCACTGAAGTTAGGCCATCCGGTCTGTAGTTTCCCGGATCGCCCCTGGAGCCCTTCTTAAATATTGGGGTTACATTTGATATCCTCCAGTCTTCAGGTACAATGGATAATTTTAATGATAAGTTACAAATTTTTACTAATAGGTCTGAAATTTCATTTTTTAGTTCCTTCAGAACTCTGGGGTGTATACCATCCAGTCCAGGTGATTTACTACTCTTTAGTTTGTCAATCAGGCCTACCACATCTTCTAGGTTCACCGTGATTTGATTCAGTCCATCTGAATCATTACCCATGAAAACCTTCTCCATTACGGGTACCTCCCCAACATCCTCTTCAGTAAACACCGAAGCAAAGAAATCATTTAATCTTTCCGCGATGGCCTTATCTTCTCTAAGTGCCCCTTTAACCCCTCGATCATCTAACGGTCCAACTGACTCCCTCACAGGCTTTCTGCTTCGGATATATTTAAAAAGGTTTTTACTGTGAGTTTTTGCCTCTACAGCCAACTTCTTTTCAAATTCTCTCTTAGCCTGTCTTATCAATGTCTTACATTTAACTTGCCAATGTTTATGCTTTATCCTATTTTCTTCTGTTGGATCCTTCTTCCAATTTTTGAATGAAGATCTTTTGGCTAAAATAGCTTCTTTCACCTCCCCTTTTAACCATGCCGGTAATCGTTTTGCCTTCTTTCCACCTTTCTTAATGTGTGGAATACATCTGGACTGTGCTTCTAGAATGGTATTTTTTAACAATGACCTCACCTCTTTTACTTTTGTAGCTGCTTCTTTCAGTTTTTTTCTAACAATTTTTCTCATTTTATCAAAGGTTCCCTTTTGAAAGTTTAGCACGAGAGCCTTGGATTGCACACTGTTCCTTTTCCAGTCATTAAATCAAATTTGATCATATTATGATCACTATTGCCAAGCGGCCCTACAACCGTTACCTCTCTCACCAAGTCCTGTGCTCCACTGAGAATTAGATTTAAAATTGCTCCCTCTCTCGTTGGTTCCTGAACCAATTGCTCCATAAAGCTATCATTTATTCCATCCAGGAATGTTATCTCTCTAGCGTGACCCAACGATACATTTACCCAGTCTATATTGGGGTAATTGAAGTCTCCCATTATTACTGCACTACCAATTTGGTTAGCTTCCCTAATTTCTCTTAGCATTTCACTGTCCGTCTCACCATCTTGACCAGGTGGATGGTAGTATATCCCTATCACTATAGTCTTCCCCGACACACAAGGGATTTCTACCCATAAAGATTCAATTTTCTATTTAGTCTCATGCAGGATGTTTATCCTGTTGGAATCTATGCCATCCCGGACATAAAGTGCCACACCTCCTCCCGAGTGCTCCTCTCTGTCATTGCGATATAATTTGTACCCCGGTACAGCACTGTCCCATTGGTTATCCTCTTTCCACCATGTCTCTGAGATTTATTTATTTATTTTATTTATTTATTTATGGTTTTTATATACCGGGAGTTCCTGTATACAATACATATCACTCCGGTTCACAGATAACAGTAATAACTACTGCCGGATGGCAGTTTACATGGAACAGATCTTGGAACAAATCAGAACGCTTGATCTAAGTAAATAAGCAAACCAATTAAGTCTATGTCATCATTTACTGCTATACATTCTAATTCTCCCATCTTACTTCTTAGACTTCTGGCATTAGCATACAAAAATTTCAAAGTTTGTTTTTTGTTTGTATTTTCATTCTGCTTTTTAATTGATAGGGATAAGTAGAATTTTTTAGCTCAGGTGAGTTTTTAGTTACAGGCACTTGGACTACTTTTCTAATTATTGGAACCTCACTGTCGGGATGCCCTAATTCTAATGCATCATTAGTATCCTTTAAAGATACCTCTCTCCGAACCATGCGCTGCTGAGCGACTGTCTGCTTTCCCCTTTGTTCTAGTTTAAAAGCTGCTCTATCTCCTTTTTAAAGGTTAGCGCCAGCAGTCTGGTTCCACCCTGGTTAAGGTGGAGCCCATCCCTTCAGAAGAGACTCCCCCTTCCCCAAAAGGTTCCCCAGTTCCTAACAAAATTGAATCCCTCTTCCTTGCACCATCGTCTCATCCACGCATTGAGACTCCGGAGCTCTGCCTGCCTCTGGTGACCTGCGCATGGAACAGGAAGCATTTCAGAGAATGCTACCCTGGAGGTTCTGGATTTAAGCTTTCTACCTAAGAGCCTAAATTTGGCTTCCAGAATCTCCCTCCCACATTTTCCTATGTCGTTGGTGCCCACATGTACCACGACAGCCGGCTCCTCCCCAGCACTGTCTAAAATCCTATCTAGTTGAAGCGTGAGGTCCGCCACCTTCGCACCATGTAGGCATGTTACCAGGCGATCCTCACGCCCACCAGCCACCCAGCTATCTACATTCCTAATAATCGAATCACCAACTATGATGGTGATTGCCTGATTTCCTTTCATTCATGCAATGTCAAACAGTGCCAGACAAAAAACATTCTTACTGTTTTTTTCTTTCTTCTAACAGTTCAGAGATAAGAGATTAGTATTCCTTCCTATCCTAGGAAGCACCATGTACATTTTAAAGGAATT
Organism: Rhinatrema bivittatum; assembly: GCF_901001135.1. Classification (NCBI taxonomy): domain Eukaryota; kingdom Metazoa; phylum Chordata; class Amphibia; order Gymnophiona; family Rhinatrematidae; genus Rhinatrema; species Rhinatrema bivittatum. The sequence continues at coordinate 130,423,448 of NC_042623.1, read as the reverse complement.
GGACTTTTACATACCTGAGCAACCAAATGGTTGAGGCTGCCCAAAGTCATAAAATTCAAACCTTGAACATTCCTTTTCCACTATAGATAATGAATTAGCTTCAAAACAGGTCTTTTCAAGCTCTGGAAGGGGGGGCTTGAATGTATCCAGCAGAGGCTATGACTAGTGCTATGGTTTTCTAGGGATGTGAATCGTGTGATCGATCATCTTAACAATCGATTTTGGCTGGGGGGGGATCAATTTTGGCTGGAGGGCAAAAGTAGCCGGCGCTAATTTTGTCCTCACTATGTCATACGGGTCGTATGACATAGTGAGGGCAAAGGTAGCGCCGGTGCCATTTTGAATATTGGCAATACGGCCCGAGTGCAGGAGGTCGCTCCCGGACCCCCACTGGACTTTTGGCAAGTCTTGTGGGGGTCAGGAGGCCCCCCCAAGCAGGCCAAAAGTCCCTGGGGGTCCAGCGGGGGTCCGGGAGCGATCTCCTGCACTCGTGACGTCGGGTGACAAGAACCAAAATGGCACCGGCGCTACCTTTGCCCTGTCATATGGTAAGGGCAAAGGGCCACGGCGCCATTTCTATTAATGCAGCCATGGCCCGAGAGTGGGAGATCGCGCCGGGAAACCCCCCCCCCCCCCCCCCCCACTGGACTCCAGGTAATTTAAAACATTTTGGGGGGGTTCGGGAGGGTGGGGGATTTGTTTTTAAGAATCGGGGTGGGTTTTAGGGCTGTTTTGGTGTGCCGGTTTTCCCGCCCTCCCCCCTCCCCTGATTTACAATTTTTTGACGATAAATCGAGGGAATTGCTATTGTATCGCGGCTCTAATGATTTTTGATGATTTAAAATATATCTGATGATTGTTTTAAATCGTCAAAAAACGATTCACATCCCTAATTTGGTTTCTGAAAACAGAAAAGGCATATGGGTATTAATGCTTACGTTTCTCTTATGGCCTATTGATTACTGACTACACTGATTATAAGTAATTATCAATAAACACAAAACAATAAAATATTTTCTGACAAAGCCAATCATTGAAATACCATTTTTTATTGGTTATAAGGGATTTTAATCTACATGCAGATAGTATGGTTTCTTCTCAAGTTGCAAGCTTTCTCTCTGCTTTAGCTGCTGCTGGACTCTATCTAATTGTTTTTAGTGCTATCCATGATAAAGGACACATGCTGTATTTACTATTTGGTTCTGAAAAGGCTAGAAACCAAGGTAATTTGATGTTTTATGAATCAGAAAAATTAACATAGATCATTTCCAAGTTAATTTTCAATTTAATTATGGTAACTACATGCAACAGAGGAAAATACCATTAAGAATCTCAAACCTAGATTTAAAAAAGTAGACTTATCCAGCTTCATTGATATTGTTACCATGTTAGTTCAGGATATCTGGAAAATCCTCTTGACACACCTGAAAACTGGGTTAAAAAATGGAATTGAATACTGGGGGAAAATATGAAATTGGCCATCTTAGGTCCTCAGGATGGAAGTAAAATGGGAATTAGAAAGAACTTGGCCCTTTATATATAAAACCCAATTATTAGAATAAAAAATTAATTTATGTCACCTTGAGCAACATTGGATTAAAAGTAACTCAGCCAATGATAAAAAAAATTGTGGAAATCTGCTTTAGGCAAATACTTCAAAAAGGTTGCATTAGCCAAAAAGAATTTCAATTCAAATATCATTATTGATGCTTACCATGATCCTAAACTTATTTTTAAATTAGTTAACTTACTTTTAGGAGATAACAAACTTCAGAAGCTAATTTATGATGACTTACCTGACTCCAATTCTTTTCTTTCTTTCTTTGAAGAGAAGAGCTCCAATTTAAGAATCCCTCTTTTATTAATCTTTTTTTTTTTTTTTCAATTTATACTTTATTGAAAATTTTTTTATATGTTCCAACATAATTCCAAATTAAATAAAATAAATCTTGTTATACAACACCAATATTATTCAAATAAAATAACCATAATCCAAAATATGTTGAACAAGACAAAATAACTGGGGGATCACAATATAATCATTTATATCCACACAAATCCAAAAAGGAGAAAACAAGCGCAATATTTCTTTTGGCCTGACATTAAGATGTTATGTAGCTCTATTAGGCTCAGATTTATCTGCAAGAAATGTCTCCAAATGTAAGGGGTTTGAGAATATAAATTTGTTACCCTGAGAATTTATATAAGACTTAGCAGGAAACTTTAAAAAGAAAGTTGCCCCAATTTCTAGGGTTTTACTTTTCAGGGCAAGGAATTGTCTTCGGCGAGCCTGTGTAGGCCTCGAGACATCAGGAAACAAATATTTATTTATTTATTTATTTATAATTTTTATATACCGATGTTCCTGTAAAGAATACATATCGCACCGGTTTACAAGGAACTGAACAGTCGCCTCCAGGGCGGAAATACATTAAAACAGTCGCCTCAAGGCAGAATACATTAACACAAGTATACAGGAAAACTATTAAAAGAGAACTTTCATAAACTCAATTAAATGTAACTGTGAACCGTAAATCAGGAACCATAAATCAGGAACCATAAATCAGGAACATAAATCAGGAACATATTGGGGCTCTCGAGGCCCAATCGGGGTAAGAGCCCGCTCGTTCCCACCGCGAGCCGTGCAGAGGAGGCCACCGAATATAACGAAACCGAAACCAAAAGCCAAACAGAACAGAAAACAGAAAAAAAAGGCGAAGGAAGCTCCTGCTCAGAGCTCACCCGGTGAGTCAGCCGCGCCCCTCGAAAGGCATTAGGCCAATCAGAAGGCGCCAATAAGCCCTTTAAATCGCGGCGACTCCCGCCGGGCGTCGCGCTCCCGAAGGGGCGCGACCTAAGGAGCCTGCCCCTTAGCGAGCCCCTTGGAGAGACACTGGAACCAGATCCAAGGCCCCTTTAGTAGTTACTTGCCACTACTTGGGCAGTTCACAGAAGCATTCATCAACTCGCAATCAATTTACAGCAACATTCAACCAGCACGCAGTCAAACCACAGCAGCATTCAACCAGCACGCAGTCAAACCACAGCAGCATTCAACCAGCACGCAGCTAAACTACAGCAGCATTCAACCAGCACGCAGTCAAACCACAGCAGCATTCAACCAGCAAGCAGTCAAACTACAGCAGCATTCAACCAGCACGCAGCTAAACTACAGCAGCATTCAACTAGCACGCAGTCAAACCAGCACGCAGTCAAACTACAGCAGCATTCAACCAGCACGCAGCCAAACTACAGCAGCATTCAACCAGCACGCAGCCAAACCACAGCAGCATTCAACCAGCACGCAGCTAAACTACAGCAGCATTCAACCAGCACGCAGTCAACCACAGCAGCATTCACCAGCAAGCAGTCAAACTACAGCAGCATTCAACCAGCAAGCAGTCAAACTACAGCAGCATTCAACCAGCACGCAGCTAAACTACAGCAGCATTCAACTAGCACGCAGTCAAACCAGCACGCAGTCAAACTACAGCAGCATTCAACCAGCACGCAGCCAAACTACAGCAGCATTCAACCAGCACGCAGCTAAAATACAGCAGCATTCAATCAGCACGCAGTCAAACCAGCACGCAGTCAACCAGCACGCAGCCAAACTACAGCAGCATTCAACCAGCACGCAGCCAAAATACAGCAGCATTCAACCAGCACGCAGCCAAACTACAGCAGCATTCAACCAGCACGCAGCTAAAATACAGCAGCATTCAACCAGCACGCAGCTAAAATACAGCAGCATTCAACCAGCACGCAGTCAACCAGCACGCAGTCAAACCAGCACGCAGTCAACCAGCACACAGCCAAACTGCAGCAGCATTCAACCAGCACGCAGCCAAACTACAGCAGCATTCAACCAGAACGCAGCTAAAATCCAGCAGTATTCAACCAGCACGCAGTCAAACTACAGCAGCATTCAACCAGCACCAAACCAGCCCACTACAGCATTCATTCAACGCTCAACTGACCTTTAACAGCATTCATTCAGCACCCATCCAACCCACAGCAGCATTCATATTGCCATTCCTCTGGTATCTATAACAAGCCTTCATTCAACTGAAAATGCCCCTACCGCCCCACGCACCTACAAATCCCTTATACCAATCATGATTTCCCCTACCACACAGTTTCTAGGTCTCACTTTATTTACCATCTTCCTATTTAACGCACAATCACTGACCAACAAAACTTTAATACTTAACGACCTACTGCTGGACTCAACTCCGGATTTTTGCGCCATAACAGAAACATGGCTCAAACCCACTGACATCGCACTCATTAACCAACTTCCAACACAGATCTACGACTTCTTCTCTATCCCAAGACAAAAAAAAAGAGGAGGGGGTATCTTTCTAGCTGCCAAAAATCCTTGAGGTTCACACCCCTATCCTATCAACACAAATACCAAATTAGAATTAGGATTGTTCAAATCAGAAGATCTCCAAATCCTTCTAGTTTACGCCCCTCCAGGCCTGCTAGAGTCAGACACCTCTCCCATTCTAGAAACTATAACTTTACACCTTAACCTTGACTCCCCAGCTATAATCTTGGGCGACTTCAACTTACATGTTGACAAAGTTCCCCTTTCAACGAACTGCGAAGCCTTCCTCACCGCAATGTCTGCAATGGGTTTCAAACAACAAATCAACAAACCCACTCACAAAGGAGGACACACACTCGAACCTCTTCTTTACAAATGCTGGCATATCCCAAAACAAATCAACCTGACTGTCAACAAGTCCCATGGTCAGACCACTCCTTAATCACCACCCAGTTTTTCCCTACCACAACCAGGATTTTAAGCCTGACTCAAGACTCGCTTTCCTCTACAGAAAAACATGTAACTCTGAACTCCTCAGCAAAGTTATAGCCCCAGAACTACCATCCATCGATGTTTCTACACCTAATTCCGCTATCCAATCATGGTCCAAAATAACAAAAGAAGTAGCAAACACACTTGCCCACTGACCACCAAAAAAACCGTCTTCAAAGGCATCCAAAAGACAACCCTGGTTCAATGATGAACTGCGAAATCTCAAAAAAACTACTTCGGCTGAAAGAAAGAAAATGGCGTAAAGCCCCCTCTCCGGCCTCACTGTCAGACTACAAACGCACGCTCCACCAATACAAAATCAGTACACAGAAAACAAAAAGAGACTACTATGCCCGTCAGGTTCATCACATCATCAATGATTCGAAAGCTCTATTCGCCTTCGTTTCCAATCTCACTAAACCCATCACTCCTGATATACCACCCGAACTTTCTCAGACCAAAGCAGACGAACTGGCTCTTCATTTCAGCAAAAAAATCTCTGAACTCCTTAATCAATTGCCATTAACCACTAGCTCTCAAGATAACACATATATTCTCCCTAACAAGATATCCAACTTAACGCAATTCGAACCCATCACTGTCACAGAGATACAATCGGTGCTGAAGAAAATGAAACCTTCATCACACCCGTTTGATCAAATTCCCTCCAAAATGCTACTTCTCATTCCTGATATTATATCAAAATCACTTGCTGAAATTATAAACTGTTCACTATCCCAGGGTATCTACCCAGATGAGCTAAAAACAGCTTCAATCAAACCCCTCCTAAAAAAAATCAAATCTAAATCCAAATGATCCCAACAACTTCCGCCCTATTTCCAACCTTCCATTCATAGCCAAAATAATGGAGAAATTGGTGAACACTCAACTTTCCAACTACTTGGAAGACCACGGAATTCTGTCTCCAAACCAATTTGGCTTTCGAAAAGCTGCAAGCACAGAAACACTACTTCTTTCACTCTCAGACTTCCTCCTCTCCGGAATCGATAAAGGCAAAGCATTTTTACTAATCCTCCTTGACTTCTCGGCGGCCTTTGATACCGTCAACCATTACCTCCTGCTAAAACAACTGGCAAATATTGGAGTGACAGCTACTTCACTAACATGGTTCAAAACCTTCCTGGAAAACAGAGGTTACAGGGTCAAAATACATAATACAGAATCCCAATATCACCCCTCCACCAGAGGGGTGCCACAAGGTTCTTCCCTGTCACCCACTCTATTTAATATATACCTTCTACCACTTTGTCAATTACTCACAAATTAAACCTGAAACACTTCCTCTTCGCTGACGACGTACAGATTGTGATCCCTTTAAAAGAATCAATCTCGATAACAATGGAATACTGGGACAATTGCTTACTAGAAATCAAACACCTCCTCAACAGCCTAAACCTAGTCCTCAATGCGTCGAAAACGGAATATCTCCTTATAGCACCTGAAAACAACAATACACTTTCAAAGCCTCCAACACTCCTACAAACCACCCATGTAAGAGATCTAGGAGCCTTCTTAGATAATCATCTTAGCCTCAAACCATTCATTAACAGAACTACCAAAGACTGCTTCCACAAATTACATATCCTGAAAAGAATAAAGCCACTTTTCCATGCGCATGACTTTAGATCAATCCTGCAAGCAATAATCTTCTCCAAACTAGATTATTGCAATTCTCTTCTACTAGGCCTCCCAGCTTCTTACACCAAGCCTCTACAAATGGTACAGAACACAGCAGCCAGAATCCTCACAAACTCCAGGAAAATCGACCACATCTCCCCCATCCTCAAAGACCTTCATTGGTTACCGATCCACTTCAGAATTATGTATAAAACCATCATGATTATCTACAAGAACATCCATCAACACACTCAACTGGACCTACAAATCCCTTTTAAAAAACACACATCAGACAGACCCATCAGGGAACACTACAAAGAATCACTACAGGTTCCACATGCCAAAACCTACCAACATAAATCCGACAAGCTCAAGAGCTCTCTCATCAGCAGGTCCAATCCTTTGGAACTCCATCCCACCGGACTTAAGACAAGAACCATGCGCTCCAACTTTTAGGAAAAGACTAAAAACTTGGCTTTTTAAAAAAGCTTTCCCAGATCTGGATTAAATTCCCCACTCATCATCAGCATAAACACAAAAGTTAGGAACTGTAAAAAAAAAAAAAAAAAAAAAAATCCCACTAACTTCACACGCAGTCACAGCAACATTTTATTATACTTCACAACAATATCTTATCTAATCATTTTGCTACACATCTACATTTTATAATATTATACATATTTATTAATTGATACAGCTGGTTAAAATGCTTATAGTCGTTTCTACAATTCTTCTCCTTTCATATCCAAGTTATTTTTCCATGTTTTTGTAACTTTCTCACATCCAAAATATTGTTATAATATTTGTTAAGTTTCATACTATATTTGTTCTTGTATTGGGAAATGTTCTTTACTTTGTTACTCTCTGCCTTTACTCACATTGTTAATTGTAAACCGGGTTGATGTGATTCCTATCATGAAACTCGGTATAATAAAAATAACAAATAAATAAATAAAATAAATATGTACAGAGGTAGGTATATCGTCTGTCGCTTCACTAGATTTTAGCTCTCAGGGAAAGCTTGAGTGAATAGCCAAGTCTTTAGCTTCTTTTTGAATGTCGGAAGGCATGGTTCTTGGCGGAGGTCTGGTGGGAGCAGGTTCCAAAGATGGGGACCTGCAGTGGACAGAGCTCGTTTCCTCAATGAGGTTTTTGTTGGCTGGGTGTGAAGCATGTTCTGGTATGCACTTCTGATCGGTCTATTGGAGACGTGTTGCTGTAGTTGGAAGGATAGGTTGAGGGGGGGAGATGTTGTGAAGAGCCTTGTGAATCATCATGAGGGATTTAAATTTTTGCCCACAAAAGGAGCGATCTTTATTCCTAAAAAACTTCTCAAATACTTGATCTTTCTCCCTCTCAAGAGAGAAAGAAACAAATAAAGTAGTTCTTTTATTAATAATGTCAAGTGATTCCTCCAGAAAGGAGGAAATCCCTGGACTCCTCTCCATTTCTCTATCTTGTGATGTTCTAGATTGTAGGGGGAAATAAAAATTTTTTGATATTATTGGAATTTTCTCAACATCATATGAAAGATTTTCTATCAGGAACTTCCTAAACATTTCATATGGGGACAGGAGCCTTGTAATTGGAAAATTAACCAAACGTAAATTCTTAATACGTAACATATTTTCCACATTTTCTATCTCTGAATGCAGCGCTAAACTGTCCACTATTTGCATACTTTCAGCATTTTGTACATTTTGCATATTTCCAGTTATCGATTTTACAGCTGTTTCTACCTCAACCAATCTTTTTCCATGTTCTATCGAACTCTTATTAACATTAACCAGAGAAGTAAGCGATTCATTTACTTGCAGGACACTAGAGTCTAACCTAACTAACATTTCCACAAGTCTCTCAGCGTAATGTCTGGTGGCTCTCTCAAGCCCAAAAGACTTGGCACTCGTGGTATAAGTCCCTCTCCAGTTCTAGAAGATGTTCCATCAAAAGAATTTTCAGGGAGGGTACTATCTCCAACTCCCTTACTCATAATTATATGACTGTCCTTGAGAGACCTTTCAACCAGAAGAGCTCCTGGGGGTTGTGGAGGTGTAGTCGGGCCCCTGCCCGGACTCAGAGACACTTCTAGAGTGGCACTTTCACAGTCCGTCTTTGGCATTATCTTTATGTGGGCATCCATCAGTCCGATGTTGTTTGGAGCTGGAGAGGAGGTGTAGACTTTAGCCTTGCATTTTCTACCCATATATTCAAAGTCAATTTTCTAAGAAAAGAAAATTTAAGGCTTTGTCTTATCAGAGGCGATCTAAGGCAGCCTCGGGTTTTCAAGCGTCCCGCGGGCCTGCTCTGATGACGTCAGCCAACTCGCCTCAGCTGTTCCTCCTTCTCGGCGGCTCTCCCTGGGTTGGCTTTGCAGGTAAACGAGTTTGGGCGCTCACACTCCTCTCTCTCGATCCCCCCTCTTTTATTAAATCTTATACATGTTAAAAGAATGGAATTTGTTGAAGATAAGCCTATTGAAATATCACCAGATATGGAGAGATCTGTAGCCAGTTCATCATTGGCAACTACTAATAAATTAAATACTCTCTCAGATTTTGATACAATATATTTTATGGAGATACAATCTATTGTGAAAAATATGAACAAAAATTTAAAAACATCCTTGGCCCTTACCCATAGGGGCGAATTTTAAATGCCCTGCGCGCGTAAATCCGGGTGGATTTACGTGCGCAGGGCCCTCGCGCGCCGGCGCGCCTATTTTGCATAGGCCGCCGGCACGCGCAGAGCCCTGGGATGCGCGTAAGTCCCGGGGGTTTTTTAAAAGGGGTGGGAGGGGGCGTGTCGGGGGCGTGGCCGAATGACGCGGCATTTTGGGGGCGTAGCGCGGCATTTTGGGGGCGGCAACGCGGGCGTGGTTTCGGCCCGGGGGAGTTCCCGGGGCGTGGCCGCGGCCTCCGGACCAGCCCCCGGGACCGAACATGGAGCGGGGCAGCCGGCTGACGCGCGCAGATTTACGTCTGCTTTTCGCAGGCGTAAATCGTGGAATAGAGGTAAGGGGGGGGGGTTAGATAGGGCTGCTGGGGGGGGGGGTGGGTTAGGTAGGGGAAGGGAGGGGAAGGTGGGGAGAAGGCGAAGGAAAGTTCCCTCCGAGGCCGCTCCGAAATCGGAGCGGCCTCGGAGGGAACAGGCAGCGTGCACTGGGGTCGGCGTGCGCAAGGGGGTGCACATTTGTAAGATACGCGCGTATCTTATAAAATCCAGCGTACTTTTGTTTGCGCCTGGTGCGCAAACAAAAGTACGCGATCACGCAATTTTTTAAAATCTACCCTATAGTTTTTAATTGGAATGTTACCTAATATGGTCTCTTGATAGGCCTCAAGAACCTAGTCAACTCTTCACTTGCTTCAGAAAAAGTTCCTGAAATCTTAAAGAAAGCGGTGATCACTCCTATTTTAAAAAATGAAGATGTAGACCCCAGAAAATTCCTAAATTACCATCCTTTTCTAATCTTCCATTTATCTCCATGATATTAGAGAAAGTTGTTACTACCCAACTTACTGAGTTTATGGAAGACAATAGTATATTAAAGCCTGTTCAGGCAGGATTTAGGAGGGATGCAGCACAAAGTCTATCTTGACATGTTATGGACTCTGTCCTACCTATTCTTGATAAGGTCTATTCTGCTTTGTTACTTCTTGAACTTTCAAATGCATTTGATGCAGTTGATCACAAAATTCTAATTTCTCATTGTTATTCTTTAGGGTTAGCAAGGATGGTTCTAAATTGGATTTCAAGCTCCTTGCAAAATAGGTCATCAAGGGTATTCTTTAAGGGCATTATTCACGAACATGTACATCAATCTGTGGGATTCCTCAGGGATCCTCCCTCTCTCCACTATTTAATATTTTTCTGTTCCCATTGGGGGACTTAATCTGTTCTTTTGGATTTTCATCTTTCATTTTTGCAGATGATTTTTAGATTGTTATCCCCTTAGATCACAATATAGCTATCACCAGTTTACATTTAGAGAGTTGTATGTCAGGTGTCATATCCTGATTAGCAGAGAATCTTTTGGTTTTAAATATGATAAAAGCAGAAATTCAATTTATAGAAAATAAACAAGAGAAATGTCAGTTCTTTATGGGTATTCATAATGTGCAATCTTCTAATGAGATAAAATCTTTAGGAGTTAGACTAGATTCTAGTTGGTCTATGGGAAATCACATTAACTCAGTCCTCCATACACCTATACATGTTTACAACTCACAAGACAATTAAATCATTCTAACTTTTGAGGCTCTAAAATCCATGGTTTATGCCCTTGTGATCACAGTTCTAGAATACTACTAGGGGTTACAGGGTATTTTAATTAGAAATCTTCAAGTGGTACAAAGCATGGTAGCTAGAATTGTTATGGGTCATGCTAGGTGCGAAACTGCAGCTCCTCTATTGGAAAAATTACAGTGGCTCCCGGTAAGATTATGACATAAGTTTAAAGTACTTACCTTCACTTTTAAGATCGTACATGGAATTGGCCCCCTCATATGTCATATAGACTACATTGGAAGTCCTCACTCAGGGAAGCATGCTCTCACCATAGTTATCTATTTCAATTCCCATCTCTGAGAACTATTTGGCACTCAAATTGAGTGCCCCCCCCACCACCACCACCACCACCATCTTCGGGCACCTGGCAGCACCTCTCCACTGCCATGAGAAAGAAACAAGTGAAAAACATCAAGAAAAGGGAACAGTGATGAGAGACAGAGTCCCGATCGGAAGCCCCGCCCCCTGACATCACCAAGGGTGGCACCGACCGTTGAAAGGCGCCTTGCCACCGGCGCCCTCGAATTGAGTGCCCCCCCACCATCTTCTGGCACCTGGCAGCACCTCTCCACCGCCATGAGAAATAAACAAGAGAAAAACATCAAGAAAAGGGAACAGTGATGAGAGACAGAGTCCCGATCAGAAACCCCGCCCCTTACATCACCAAGGGTGGCACCGACCGTTGAAAGGCACCTCGCCACTGGCGCCCTCGAATTGAGTGCCCCCCCCCCCACCATCTTTGGGCACCTGGCAGCACCTCTCCACCGCCATGAGAAAGAAATAAGAGAAAAACATCAAGAAAAGGGAACAGTGATGAGAGACAGAGTCCTGATCGGAAGCCCCAACCCTGACATCACCAAGGGCGGCACCGACCATTGAAAGGCGCCTTGCCACCAGGCGCCGTGCGCTGTGCGTCGCACGCCAAAGGGGCATGACAAAGGGGCACTTCCCTTTGGGCACCCCTTTGTGCAATCCATAGTGCAAGTTCCAGTTAATATCTTTGCAATTGATTGTCTCTCTTTCACATTTAGTATGCTTCATGTTATAGCTTTCTTCATGTTATAGCTTTTGTTCAATTGTTAAAATTCTTGCATTTTGAACTTTTGTAAACTGTTATGATGGCTTTACCGAATGACGGTATATAAAACTCAAAAATAAATAAATAAATAAATATAAAATTGCTTCAATTCCTGATGCCTAGAATAATCTCCCCTTATCGATCACGGAAGAAACTCGCTTAATGCATTTTCTCCATACATTAAAGACCTGGTTGATGACATCTGAGATCTGAGCTCAATCTAGAGCTTTTAAGAATTTTAAACTAAATTTTTCCTAGTCCAATATTGTTTTTAATCAAGTGATGGATTTATATTATTGCATTGTTTTAATTTATTGTTTAGTTTTTCTGTATATCACTTTGGAAAGACTATTATAAGTTTTGGAAGGTGATTCACAAATCTTATAAATAAATAAATAAATACAATTTTGCATAGGATAATGTCAATGTGATGTTAGACTAAACTTTTTTTAAAGGCAAATACCATGATTCTGAGTAAGAAAAAAGTGACACTTGTCCTATTGAAAGACTTTCTCAAGACAACTTATTAAAAATAAGAAATGAGTCACATGACAAACAAGAGAAACCTTTTCTTCACCTAACATGAATGTTTTTCTTCAAATGTAAAGCTGTTTAAAAAATAACAAAATCGCTCAGATTAAAAGGGGTAGATTTTCAAAGGGGTACACGCGTAAGATATGTGCGTACCCCCCCGAAAACGTACCCCAACCCCCCCCTGCGCGTGCCGAGCCTATTTTGCATAGGCTCGGCGGCGCTTGCAAGCCCCAGGATGCATGTAAGTCCCGGGGCTTGCATGGAGGGGCGTGTTGGGGGGGGGGGGGTGCCGGGAGTGACGCGGCGTTTCAGGGGCGTGTCGCGAGTGACGCGGTGTTTAGGGGGCTTGGCCGCAGCCTCCGGACCAGCCCCCGGACCAGAACATGGAGCGCGGCAGCCGGCCCGGCAGGCGTAACTTTGCCGACAAAGGTATGGGGGGTTTAGATAGGGCTGGGGGGGTAGGTTAGGTAGGGGAAGGGAACGGATGCAGGCTGCGCGGCTCGGCGCGCGCAGGCTACCGATTTTGGGCAGCCTTGCGCACGCCGACCCCGGATTTTAATGGATACGCGCAGCTACTCGCGTATCTATTAAAATCCCGCGTACTCTTGTTTGTACCTGGTGCGCGAACAAAAGTACGTGTGTGTGCAGATTTATAAAATCTGCCCCAAAATGTGTTATATGATGACTTAGGTTTAACTTATGCCAGCATTAAGTGGGAGTAAGTATGTTCTTTTCTAAAGACTACTTATAAAACCCCTGTGAATAGATAATTGTGGCTGGACTGGAAACAGCTTGTAGAATTATTCATGAATTTTCTATGCAGGTTCTTTTACCGAGTGCTACAAATATCTTTCATAGGCCATTGATGAATATTTTCTTTTTTACCAAATACTTCCCAAATATCCACTGTAATGGCAATTGCTATTTAGGTTTCTTTTTCTTTTATTTGTTTTTTATAGATCAAAAAGAAATCTGTGAGAATCAAACAAAAATATTTGTAAAGTAAAATTGCTATTTTTCATACATCCTAATACTTATGGAGAGAGTAAGGAGCACTACAGGCTATACAAGCAGTAGAGATCCAGGTAAGCTTGAGGAGCTCCCCTGCTATTAAGAATATAAGAGCTTAAGATATGCCATGCTGAGCCACAACAAAGGTCCATCCTGGCCAGCAATCTATCTCCAACATTGACAAATCTGCATCACAAGTACTTGGAAGATCCAAAAGAGTAGATCCATTCCTTGATGCTCACTCCCAGGGATAAGCATTGGCTTTCTGAAATGGCTGACTTTGACATCAATGTGACAACTTCTCTATAAATATAAACAATTCCACTGATTCCAAAGAGAATCAAAGGTAAAGTAAGGAAGGCCAGACCCACATTATTGCCTGAGCAGAGAAAAAACACATTAGATTAATCAGAAAACAAAATTGGGAAATATAACATCATTCACAGTTCATTACTTAGTAACATTCTAAAGTTTATGTTTTTAAAGCATTAACATTATGCCTCCATGTCTCCAGCAGTAGTGAGTCACCTGTCTATTCTGCCAGTCCATGTTGTCACTAGATAGAAATCTGAGAAATTAAAAATGTTCAACAGTTGGCATTTTTTATTTCCAAGAAAACATAAAAATGGTTATTTCTCAAATCCGTTTACTATAGAATTTAATGAAGATCTTTTTTATAGCTGGTGAAAAAATGTTGAATTTCTCTTTATGTTCCATTCTCCAATTATTTTTTGTTATTTATCTGAGGAAAAGCTACAGAAGTGGTACATTTTATTATTTAACAATTTCATATTGAAGTCAATAGTGAATGATCTTTCAAATATGTGACTTTTGAGTTACAGCTATAAATGTATTTGTAAAAAGGAAATAATCCTTATCACACATTCTGACTGGCAGGACTAGCTAAAATCTTTCACTCACAACCAATAATCAAGCATTTTCCAGAGAAGGGTAAATATAATTGTTAATAATCTCTTACCGTGATTATAAATATGAAACAACGAGAACACGTAAAAATGTTTTTACATCGGTGGATTTACTCTGAATGTTGAACTGCCACTTATCATATGCATACCTTCTCCTATGCCCGGCAGCCTTTACACTATTAATAGTTGTCAGCTGTATTACATGATTAAGGTCTATATTTTCGAAAACACCGTGGCGGCGTGAATCGCACGGTACAGAGGGCGGGCCTGCAAAAGCCCCATCATAAAAGGCACAATGGGCAGCGAAAAGGCTCCTTACCTTTTCGCCGTCCACGCTGTCTTTGCAGCGTCTGCCCCGACTCCTCCTCTTCTGGGGCAGATGCCACCCCGACTCCGTCCCTTTTCGCATGCGCTAGCTTTAGAAAATGACCCCCTAAGGCAGCAAATATAGAATCTATAACACTGGGAAACACAATTTTCGTTGAGTTAGATCTGACACTTGTTTTTGACTAACTTTTGACATCTGAATCCAAAAATGACCCCAGTTATTCTCTATCACGCTAACTTTCTTAGGTCCAGGATACCCTCCCTTTTTCCCAAAAATCATACAAAATGTACATACAAAGGAAATAAAAGAAAATTTCAATTTTAACAACTAAAATAAAGCCTGTTGTCATACATAGGTGGAAAAATGCCAAAGAACAGAAAAAGTGATGTGGACTTTCTCTTCCCTCCACTTACCGGCTCTCTCTCTCTCACACACACACACACACACACAAAGACCAAAACAAATGAACTCCAGGTATCACCCTCTTCCTCCCTCCCTCCTCACACCCTTAGACCCAAGTATTTTCCCCAGGCCCCAGTGCTCGCCTCTTTCCTCTCTCTCTCCCTCTCCAGTTCTCATTGCTCTCTCCCTTACTCCCTTTCCCCTTCCACAGATAATTTATGGATCAGTGTGAATGTATTTCTGTGTGTATGTATTGGGGTGAATTTGTGTCTGTGTCTGTGCGTGCACGAGAAAGAGAGAGAGAGAGAGATAGAGAGAGAGTGTGTGTCTGTATGCAAAAGAGGCACAATGTATGAATTTATATAAATATCTTTATGTGTTTTGCACTATTTGTAAAATATATAGGGGTAGATTTTAAATACTTGTGCGATCGCGTACTTTTGTTCGCGCACCAGGCGCGTATCTTATAAAATCCGGGGTCGGCGCGTGCAAGGAGGTGCACATTTGTGCAACCTGCGCGCGCCGAGCCCAGCGCGTGCTGCCTGTTCCCTCGCCCTCCCCCCACCTTCCCCTCCCTTCCCCTACCTAACCCACCCCCCCGGCCCTATCTAAAACCCCCCGTACCTTTGTCGGCAAAGTTTGCGCGCGTTGGCCGGCAGCCCCGCTCCGTCCTCCGGTCCCGGGGGCTGGTTCAGAGGCCTCGACCACGCCCCCGGGCCGGCACCATGCCCCCGGGCCTGCCCCCGACACGCCGTGGCACGCCCCCAGACTCGCCCCCTCCCACCCCTTTTCGAAAGCCCTGGGACTAACGCGCGTCCCGGGGCTTTACGCGTGCCGGCGCGCGAGGGCCCTCTGCGCGTAAATCCGGAAGGATTTATGCGCGCAGGGCTTTTAAAATCCGCCCCATAATTTGCAAAGTTGAAACAGTTTGCTGTTTAATTTACATCTGTTATGGCTCCTACCCATGGCCGGCCGCGGCTAGCCCCTCCTACCTCTCCTGCCTGCTCCCAGGCCTCCCCCACAGCGCCAACCGCCGGTCCTGGGCCGCGCCCTGGCGATATCTCCGGCAGGAGAAGCGCCCCCTGGCCTCCTCTTCACTGCATGGGCCACACTGCTGTGCTCCCGGGAGCGTCCTCGGGCTGCCCTGCTCTTAGGCATGAGGCCACGCCTCCTGCAGCCATTTAAAGGGGCCTCGTCCTCTGAATTGGCTGCACCTGTTTCTAATGTGGCCAGCTCAGGGTGGTACTTAAGGAGGCTTCCGCTACTCATTTTTCGACTTGGCAATGAGTCTGCTCGCTTCGGTGAGTCTCCTGGTGCTTTGGGTTCCTGGTTCCTTCTTCTACTTGAACGATTCTTCGGTGTGTGACTTCGGACTGGTAAGCGTTGATCCTTCGGTGTGTGATTTCGGACTAGTAAGCGGTGATCCTTCGGTGTGTGACTTCGGACTGGTAAGTGATGCTCCTTCGGTGTGTAACTTCGGACTGGCAAATGGCGACTCTCTGGTAATCGACCTCAGACTACTTCTACACACCATCCACCTTCAAGGGCCCACCTAAGTCCCAGCGGCCTGGGTCCCTACGGGCTTCTCCCGGGGGGGCCGTGGGCTTCCAGTGGCGAAGATCCAGCTGGCCCTTGCACTGACTCCGCACTTCTTCAACCTCTCAAAGGTTCACCTAAGTCCCAGTGGCCCGGGTCCCTACGGGCTCCTCCCCGGGGGACCGTGGGCTTCCAGCGGCGAAGAACCGGCCAACTCCTTCTTCGATTCCACCTCACCAACCAACAGGGGAACCCAAGGAGACATCTCCTCAGGTGGTACCAACTCCCCCTCGGTCCAAGGTTTCACATCTCTACAGGTCATAACAAATTGCCAAGTCCATGAACCCGGCAGAGGCTTTTGCCCGCTAGGCCATTCCCGGGATAGCCCAATGTATGATGGACAAGCAAAAAACCCTGGATGCTCTTGTCTCCGCAGTGGAGAACCTGAACCAACGCTTCAAGGCGTAGGGGCCCATGAACCCTACATTGCCATCTCCATCTATGACTCCCGGGGCCCGTCCGGTGATTCACCTGCCAACACCGCCACACTTTTCTAGGGAACCCCAGTCCTGTAGGGGTTTCATCAACCAGTGCAATATGTACATTCGTCTGCAGGCAACCCTCTTTCCCGATGACGCTATGAAAACAACCTTCATTCTCTCTCTCCTCGAAGGGAAGGCCCTAGTATGGGCGTCCCCCCTGTGGGAACGGGATGACCCCATGCTATGTAATTTGAGAGAGTTCTGGGAGCTTTTCCGAGTGAGTTTCGGTGATCTCACTTGGGAGGTATCTACCGGGCTCAAACTCCTCCAATTGCGCCAGGGCTCGAGCACTCTTGCTGAGTATGCCATTGAGTTCCGGACCCTGTCTTCAGAGCTTGGTTGGGATGCTGATTGTTTGAGAACTATCTTCTTACAGGGACTCAGTCCAAGGATTAAAGATGAACTCGTGGGCCGAGAGCTACCTAGGTCCTTGAACTCCCTCATCGACCTGACGGGGCGCATTGATAGACGCCACCAAGAAGTCTCCCAAGAGGTTCAGATGGCCAAGAAAACTTCGAACACCTTTAGACGCCCTTGACGTTCACCGTCCCCCAAAGGTGAACCAGGGACCTCTCGAGCGCTGGCCGAAGAACTCATGCAGCTGGGCTGAGGGAAACCTCTCCACTCAGGAGCATCGAAGACAAATGAGGGATGGACTCTGCCTCTACTGCGGCACTGTGGGTCACCGACTAGCCGCATGCCCAGTGTGGCTGGGAAACTCCCAGGCCTAGGACCTGAAGGAGGACTCTTCCTGGGCCTAACATCACCTGCACCTCCACTAACTCTACCAGTTGCACTTACATCAGGGGACCGCAAATTCTACACTTTAGCCCTGGTGGACTCGGGAGCCAGGAGAAATTTTAACATGAGGAGTTTAGTGGACCATTTAAAGATTCCACCCCTTCATGCCCAGGCTCCATTTGTCCTTTCGTCCATCCAGGGCGAGCTCCTCCCAGGACGGGTGACACACCTCACTGAAGCCATTCAAGTTCGTACTGGACTTCTTCATGTCGAACGGATTTCTTTTCACATTCTGGAACGTTCTAAGCATCCCATCGTCCTGGGGCTCCCCTGGCTTCAAAAACATTGTCCCCAGTTTGATTGGAAAACCTTACAACTGGCCCAATGGGGTTCGACTTGTCAAGGTACTTGTCTCCGACCAGTAGTTCCAGTGCAATGCTCAACCACCATCATGAGCCTCCAGGGCCTGCTGACGCCTTACGCAACTTATACTGATGTCTTTTCCAAGAGAATGGCAGAGTCGCTCCCGCCTCATCGGCCTTTTGACTGTGCCATTAAACTCCTTCCCAGTGCAGAACCCCCTCGGGGTCGCACCTATGCCCTCTCACCCTCGGAGACTCAAGCCATGTCTTGTTACATCAAGGAAAATCTGGGTAGGGGATTCATCCGCAAATCAACATTCCCAGTGAAGAAGGATGGAACCCTCCTTCCTTGCATCGACTACCGGGGCCTGAATTCCATGATGGTTAAGGACCGGTATCCACTTCCCCTAATCTCCGAGCTTTTTGACCACCTTCAAGGCGCTAGAATTTTTACCAAACTGGACCTCCGGGGATCCTACAACCTGATCCGTATCAAGGAGGGGGGCAAATGAAAAACGGCCTTCAATACCAGAGATGGCCACTACGAGTACCTAGTGACGCCATTTGGGCTCTGCAATGCCCCAGCAGTGCTCCAAAATACCATGAACAAAATCTTCCGAGACTTGCTATACCGCTGTGTGGTCGTGTACCTCGATGATATCTTAATATTCTCCAAATCCCTCTCTGCTCACCATCAACACATCACCCAGGTACTACAGCGATTAAGAGAAAACCAACTCTACGCCAAACTCGAGAAGTGCCTCTTCGAGCAGGAAGCTCTTCCGTTCTTGGGATACATCGTCTCCAGCAAGGAATTCAGTAAGGGTGTGCATTCGTTTTGAACGGATTTGTAATCCGCAACTTAGTTTTTTCAAACTGAAAAAAAAGGGGGGATGCGAAACGTATCGCGACTTCCAACGTATTCAACATATTTCTGTTGAATACGTTGAACCGCGAGGCGCGCGCTTTTCCTCGCCACCATTAGCTGCGAGCTCGGAGCCCCGGATTACCACAAAATGGCGGCGCCCCTGCGGTAACCATGCCAACCTGTCTGACCCTTTCCTGTGAGTCGCAGTGACTCACAGGAAAGGGTCGGACAGGTCGGCATGGACACCGGAACGCAGCGTATCAGCACTGACATTTGATGAGCAGCACTGAATGCAGCCAATCGCGCTGTCATTCAGTGCTCTCTGTGCATTTTACTGACAAGCCAGCAGTATATAAACATCAGCACGAGGAGCCACGCACTTATTTCCAGCGATTCTGTGGGGAGGTGGGCTGGGTTGCAGGCAAGCAGAAGCAGAACCAGAACCAGAACTGATAGAGAACACAGAACAGATACTAGGCTTAGGCTAGCACTGACCACTATTTACCATTGAGGGTGTTGGACTGGCTTGGAGAGAGATATTATTTTCAATGTCATCCATGTTTCTGGAGTGAGAAAAATTCCTGCTTTATTAAATTCCAATTACTTAGTCTGTCAGTGCAGTGGGCATTTTTAACAGACTGAACATTGTTCTTGAGTGGGTCTGTTCATTTGGGCATTTTAAACAGACTGAACATTGTCCTTGAGTGGGTCTGTTCATCTGGGCATTTTAAACAGACTGAATATTGACCTTGAGTGGGTCTGTGCTGGGAAGTGCCCGGGCCGGAGTACTCAGCCTCTTTTCTGCTTACAAGCAAGCTAGTTCTGTGTGCACTGCACACACATGAGTGCACTGCCAGGCAGGCAGTGAGACAGTGGGCATTTTTAACAGACTGAACATTGTTCTTGAGTGGGTCTGTTCATTTGGGCACTTTAAACAGACTGAACATTGTCCTTGAGTGGGTCTGTTCATCTGGGCATTTTAAACAGACTGAATATTGTCCTTGAGTGGGTCTGTGCTGGGAAGTGCCCGGGCCGGAGTACTCAGCCTCTTTTCTGCTTACAAGCAAGCTAGTTCTGTGTGCACTGCACACACATGAGTGCACTGCCAGGCAGGCAGTGAGACAGTGGGCATTTTTAACAGACTGAACATTGTTCTTGAGTGGGTCTGTTCATTTGGGCACTTTAAACAGACTGAACATTGTCCTTGAGTGGGTCTGTTCATCTGGGCATTTTAAACAGACTGAATATTGTCCTTGAGTGGGTCTGTGCTGGGAAGTGCCCGGGCCGGAGTACTCAGCCTCTTTTCTGCTTACAAGCAAGCTAGTTCTGTGTGCACTGCACACACATGAGTTCACTGCCAGGCAGGCAGTGAGACAGTGGGCAGTGGGCATTTTTAACAACTGAACATTGTTCTTGAGTGGGTCTGTTCATTTGGGCATTTTAAACAGACTGAACATTGTCCTTGAATGGGTCTGTTCATTTGGGCATTTTAAACAGACTGAACATTGTCCTTGAATGGGTCTGTGCATCTGGGCATTTTAAACAGACTGAACATTGTTCTTGAGTGGGTCTGTGCAGTGAAGTGCCCGGGGGGAGTACTCTGCCTCTTTTCTGCTTACAAGCAAGCTAGTTCTGTGTGCACGGCACACACATTAGTGCACTGCCAGGCAGGCAGTGAGACAGAGGGCAGTGGGCATTTTTCACAGACTGAACATTGTCCTTGAATGGGTCTGTGCATCTGGGCATTTTAAACAGACTGAACATTGTCCTTGAGTGGGTCTGTGCATCTGGGCATTTTAAACAGACTGAACATTGTTCTTGAGTGGGTCTGTTCATCTGGGCATTTTAAACATACTGAACATTGTTCTTGAGTAGGTCTGTTCATTTGGGCATTTTAAACAGACTGAACATTGTCCTTGAGTGGGTCTGTTCATTTGGGCATTTTAAACAGACTGAACATTGTCCTTGAGTGGGTCTGTTCATCTGGGCATTTTAAACAGACTGAACATTGTTCTTGAGTAGGTCTGTTCATTTAGGCATTTTAAACAGACTGAACATTGTCCTTGAGTGGGTCTGTTCATTTGGGCATTTTAAACAGACTGAACATTGTCCTTGAGTGGGTCTGTTCATCTGGGCATTTTAAACAGACTGAACATTGTTCTTGAGTAGGTCTGTTCATTTAGGCATTTTAAACAGACTGAATATTGTTCTTGAGTGGGTCTGTGCAGTGAAGTGCCCGGGGGGAGTACTCTGCCTCTTTTCTGCTTACAAGCAAGCTAGTTCTGTTTTCACTCCACACACATTGGTGCACACTACAGCCAGGCAATGAGACAGTGGATGGTGGGCATTTTAAACAGACTGAACATTATTATTGTGGGACAGTGGGCAGTCTTACCATTCAGTGACATAAAATCTATAATGTAAGGGAAAGAGAGATGCAAGCGACTTATTGGGACTG
This sequence comes from Rhinatrema bivittatum, assembly GCF_901001135.1. Lineage (NCBI taxonomy): Eukaryota > Metazoa > Chordata > Amphibia > Gymnophiona > Rhinatrematidae > Rhinatrema > Rhinatrema bivittatum. The sequence continues at coordinate 130,401,912 of NC_042623.1, read as the reverse complement.
GCAGCGGAGGCACCGCAAAAGACACTAGTGCTACACCACCAGTACAGCTAAAAAGGCAACTGTCGCAATCTAAACTCTTTGTAGGGGATGGTAGTTACATGGCAAAAAAACTGAAATCGGACCATGATACTTCGCCATTGCCACCACTTCTTTCTGGCCCTGTAGTTTTGGAGGAGAGGGAAGGGGAGGCAGAGTCATGCCCAACAAAAGTTAGACACCCAAGAGCAGCAGGGGGACAGAAGACTCGACTAAGACTTAGCGGTCACAATGTAGCACTGGCACTGTTAGCTTCTGATTCAGAAGAAGAATCTTCTTGGGTGGGATTCTCATCAGAAACGGAAGAAGTAATAGCTGACGAATCTTCGGTAGAATCAGTTAGTCCTGTCTTAGCCTCCACCTCCAGAATTGTGCAGCAGGGGCCCGGGAGAGATTACAGTGATATTGAGGAGGAGGAAGAGCTGTCAGAAAAGAGACAGAGGGTGACTGGTGCCCCCTCTGGCATTACTTCTCAGGGTGCACCCAGTAGTACCTCAACTCCAGTGCCAGCATCCACCCCAAAGGTGTCACAGAGAGGAGGATCACAAAAGAAATCTCCGATCTGGAAACATTTTAAACTGACAGAAGACCCGCGTTATGCTCGGTGTAATTACTGTGCCAGGGATATTAGCAGAGGCAAGCAAATGGGACATCTATCAAATTTTGGCATTAACCATCATATGAAGAGGCAACACCCAACAAGATTACTGCCATCTGGGGATGGTGGCAGTTTCAGTCGGGGGACCCCTTCCAACCAGTGTGCAGTGGTAGGAAAGCAGCAGAGTCAGCCCACGCCCTCATACACTTCTAGCAGTCAGGCGGCAGGCCAACAACCCACTGACATGTGGCAGATGCGACAATCCACCATGGAGGAAATGGGGTGGAGTGCGGTAACGCTATCCCGGGGTAGGAGGCAAGCAGCCTCAAAAGTTGTAACCAGGAGCATTGGGTAAATGATTGCCCTTGATGACCAGCCCTTGCAGCTAGTGCAGAATGTGGGTTTCAAGCGTTTCTTGAAGGTTGTACTTCCAAATTACAAAATCCCGTGCAGAACCACATTTAGTAGAAAGCTCATCCCCAGCCTGTACAAGCAGTGTCGCAGTCGCTTGCAAGCACTACTAGGTAAGGCAGACGGAAGAGTGCATTTCACCTGCGATATCTGGACCGCCATGAATGCTGCACACTCTTTCCTCTCTCTGACAGCACACTGGTGGGACATGGCAGAGGCAGGGGCAGCCAGCAGCTCTATTACTGAAGAAGTATCAGGGTGGAGGTGGGCTTTACTGCACACCCACCTGACGGACCAGGCCCATACCGCTGCCAATATTCTAGCATGCATCAGAAAGATGCTGGAGGGCTGGCAACTACATCAGCGAGACAGGAAAACGCGGGCAGGGTTTTTTGTCACAAACAACGGTGCAAACATGGTTAAGGCAATAAGCGATGGGCGGTTTAAGAACATCCGATGTTTTGCACACACTCTGCATCTGGTAGTGAAGTCAGCTCTGGGCTTGGAGTCCAAGGACAAGAGAATGAATTCCTGCATAGGTTAATACAGAAGTGCAGGAACATAGCAGCACACTTCCACAGAAGTGTCAAGACGGGGCAGGTTCTCCGACAAAAGCAGACTGATTTGGATATGCCTCAGAAGCGGCTCATTCAAGACATTGCCACCCAGTGGAATTCCACCTTTATGATGCTGGAGAGGTTACTGGAGCTGCAGACACCCCTTCATGAACTTTCTGGTACAATAGACATAGGTGTGCAGAATCCCCTAGGGCATCACGATTGGTTAGTCATGAGTCAGCTGGTAAAAATCCTGCAGCCCTTCAAGGATGTCATGGAGGAGCTGAGTTCCAGAAGTGCCACCTTGGCTGACATCATCCCTATAGTTAAATTCCTGGATGACCATTTGGAGGCCTTTAAACGGCAAGAGGGAATGACTGCTGAGGTGCTGCAGTGTCTGGACGTTTTGCAGCAGCAGGTGAAAGATGGATTAAGGCCTTTAACAGACGACAGCACATACATGCTCGCCTCTGTCTGTGATCCCCATGTGAAAGGTAAACTCACCCTACAGACCAATTGTCTGTCATTTGTGAAGGAGCTGCTGTTAGCTAAGGTCTGTGAACAGGAGCGCCATAGGCGGAGACAGAGTAGGCTTGAAGCAGAGGTAGAAACAGCAGGCACGTCACAGAGTTGTGCTGCTAGCCCAGGCTGGAGCAGCACTGTGTCAGTGACAAATAGTACCACCTCCTCAACGTCAGAACGCCCAAGGCATGTTGGCCATAAAGATTCATCAGTTGTGCAACAGGTGAGAGAGAAAGTAGCTGGATTGAGTGACTCTGAGCCCTCCCAAGCACAGGAGGAGACAGCAGCACAGCTGTCAGTGACACGGTATCTCTCAGAGCCGATAGAGAACATGCAGACAGATCCGCTGGCATATTGGGCACACAAGTCCACTGTCTGGCCACACCTAACCAAAGTGGCTGAACGATATCTGTCATGTCCACCAACCAGTGTGCCCAGTGAATGTGTCTTTTCAATGACAGGGGATATCATGAGCCCTCACCGCTCAAGGCTGGCAGCAGAGTTGATGGAAATGCTAGTGTTTTTGAAAGTAAACCTGCCTTTGCTTGGCTTTCCAAACTTTCCCTGTGAATGGCAAGATGAATAAAAGCTATTCAAAGCCTTGCAGCAGCTCCAATTGCCTCCTATGCTCCAGATAATGTAAGCACTGCAGGACATGTTCCTGACATGAATCGCTGTGCCTGACCGTCTACTGTGCAGGCCTTGTGTTACTACCACTGTTTGACCTCGATAGCTGTGCCTGTTCATCCAGGCCTTGTGTCCCTAGGTGGGATTGACCGCTGTGCTCATCTACCCAAAGCAGAGGAATCTCAACTGGGCAGACTGAATAGAGCAATTTGAGCTTCATCTGTGTCTTATTATAAGATTGATCACTGGCTCAAGGAATACAGTAATGAGACAAAATAGATTTAATGAGTTATAAGAAATCCTGTGTGACCTTATGAAAGACAAGTATTTGATTCCTCTTCAAATCAAATTCATGTTTTTCTAAAAGTGGGGGTGGCAGTTGCTAGTATTTGCAGTTTTTCCTTCTGTTCTTATGGAACGGTAATGACATTTTTATATTTGGGATCATTTGCTTGTACCTCACTTTGTGCACAATTTTCTAGTAATAAAGGCAATTAATAAAAGTTAAAAAAAATAGTCATATACTACACTTACACTTGATCTTAGCCAAAAGGCCGAGAAGCGATATGAAAGAACAAAGGTGAAAATTTTCCTCCACGCATTCAAGTGTTCTGAATTTTTACAGTTGAAATTTTGGAATCCTACGGGATACAAATAAGTAAAATAAAATATATAAATAAAATATGTATTTTTGTCTGAGGCCTATTTTCAGATTGTATCATTCATATGAACCAAAAATGGTCTAACTCATTGTGACAGTTTTGTGGGTGTGCTGTCTGTATGGCACTTATCTAAATCCCAGGATCAAGCCTTGTCAGTGACCAGCCCTATATTGGAATTTCTTTTCTGAATATCTGCAAAATATAACTCATACAACCAGTTTTAGAAAATAGCTAAAAGTACTCTTGTTCAAACAAGCTTATGATGAATAAGTGAAAATTAATGTAAGTTCCCCCAGCAGGTCTTTTTGAGCAAAAGCAAGTTACTTTGAGTGAGTAAACTATTGAAATGGGAACTTAGCCTACTTATAATAAAAACAAATTAGAATAAAGGAATGTCATCTTAAACGTCATGATGACATATGCATTTTTTTATCCTAGTTTTGTAATATTTATATTTTATTAATGTTTTTCTCCATAAATTAAAGTCCTGGATGATGACTTCCGAGCCCTGAGCTCAATCTAGAGCTTTTAAGAATTTTAAGCTAAAGTTTTCCTTGTCCAATATTGTTTTTTAATCAAGTGATGGAGCTATATTATTGCATTGTTTTAATTTATTGTTTACTTTTGCTGTATATCACTTTGGAAAGACTATTGTAAGTTTTGGAAGGTGATTCACAAATCTTATAAATAAATAAATAAATCCAATTTTGCATAGGATAATGTAGATGCGATGTTAGACTAAACCTTTTTTTAAAGGTAAATACCATGATTCTGAGTAAGAAAAAAATGACACTTGCCCTATTAAAGGGCTTTCTCAAGACAACTTAAGTCATTTATTAAAAATAAGAAATGAGTCACATGAAAAACAAGAGAAACCTTTTTTCACCTAACATGAATGTTTTTCTTCAAATGTAAAGCTGAAAAATAAGAAAATCCTCAGATTGAAAGCAAAATGTGTTACATGATGACAACATCACTGGGTTTAACTTATGCCAGCATTAAGCAGGAGTAAGTATGTTCTTGTCTAAAGACTTTCATTTACATATAAAACCTCTGTATATTTGTATGAATAGATAATTGTGGCTGGTCTGGAGACAGCATGTAGAATTATTAATGAATTTACTATGCTGGAGATAGGCAATGCGTAGTCGGACGAAGCAGACGTCTGGGTCTGGAGATAGGCAATGTGTAGTCGGATGAAGCAGAGGTCTGGGTCGGGAGATAGGCAGTAGCGTGGTCAGGCGAAGCAGAGGACTGGTTCTGGAGATGATCAATGGCAAAGTCAGGTGAAGCAAAGTCAAAGTCCATGTAGTCAGTCCGATGTATAAGCAGTGTAGGAATGAAGAGACAGGAACCAGGAACATGAGGAACAAGAACGCAGGAATGAGACAAATCTCTAGGAAGCAATGAGCACTTGACCATTGAGAAGACCTGTTGCAAAGGCAATGCTAGGAAGTGGAGCCTGAGCTTAAATACTGTAGTTAGGTTGACGACATAATCCGGTGTCGTGGCTAGGTTCCCGCTGTGGTCCCTACTTAAGAATCAATGGTGCGCACGTGCCTAGGGAGGGGCGCAGCGTGAGTAGCAGCATCTCTCCATGGGCCACGCGGAGAGGCCCGATGAGAAGTGGAAACAAGACTGGGAATGCTGGAGACTCTGGCAGAGTCGGAGACACTGGGGGATGCCCGAGGATGGAGCTGACAGCCCACCACCACCAGCGAGGAGGAACCAGAGGCTGGAGTCACCGTAGAAAGGTGAGGCAGCCGTGCCACAGATGGCACGCGTAACAGTATATAGTGCAAGAATGGAAAAACAGAAATATCAACATTCCTCACAAAATAAACAATAATGGCAAGAAATATAAAACATCTTAATAGTAAAACTATATTCAATATGATTCATAAAAATGTCAATATAGTTAATACATATTTCAATAGAGCTGATGAAAAGAATAACATCCAGTAATTAATACTTCATATTAAAAATTTACCAAACACCAACAAAATATTTCAAAACAGAAGACATATCACGTAAAGTCTAAGTTCACTTAGAGAATAGCCACTGCCATTAGCAATGGTAACATGGAATAGACTTAGTTTTTGGGTACTTGCCAGGTTCTTATGGCCTGGATTGGCCACTGTTAGAAACAGGATGCTGGGCTTGATGGACCCTTGGTCTGACCCAGTATGGCATTTTCTTATGTACTTAGTCAAATAATTCAAATAGGGGTAAAATAATGCCATGACTCCATATCTGTGAACTTTTGATTTCTGTCACCTTAGATTGTCATAGATTAGTTGAGGAGAGGGACATTGCACACTTTATCATCTCTTTCTCATACACACACACTCTTTAACATATACATTTTCCTTCTCTCTCACAAACACACTCTCATACTCTCATGCACACTCCCTCTCTCTCTGACACACATACACTCATACACAAACATACAAGCACTTACAAGCCCTCTCTTACATGCTCAGTTTCTTTCTCTCACTTATATTGGCCCTCACACTCTCACTAGGCTCTCTTACACTCATTGATTCTCTCTCCTTTCCATACATACATACAGACTCTCTCACACTCACTGATTTTCTCTCCTTCCCAAATGCACATGCAGACTCTAACACTCATTTATTCTCTCTCCCTCTCATTCGTACATACATACTCTTTCACACTCACTATCTCCATCCCACATGCACATACAGGCTCTTTCACACTCACTGACTCTCTCTCTCTGTCTCTCACTTGCACATAGACTCTCTCACACTCACTGATCTCCCTCCCACACACACATTCACGTGCTGGAGGAGGTGCTGTGGATGGAAGGTGAGGTATTGGTGGCCTCTTTTCTTGTTTTACTGTAGGAATAGTGGTGCCAGGAACTCCAAGAGGCCTTTTATTGTTGGACCTTGGGCAGGAGGGTAGATATAGGCTGCCTAGATTGTGGCAGGGAGAAGGGGGATGTGTACATGTGCAAGTAACTTCCTCGAAGTTGTATGGCACCACTGTTGTTTGTACACTTAAATTACACTTCCTCCAGGCTGATTGGGGAGATGCTGATGCCAAAAGCACTATGCTTGACTGGAGGGTTAAAATCTGAACAATTGGGGGGCACTCTCGCGCGACACACAAGATGGCCACCTGAGTCTAAGGCTCCGCGAGCCCCCGCTCCTTTTTATAAGATTAAGTTGGACCATTGACTTCACTATCGCAAATTTTTGGCATTAACATTTTCCTAATTATGGCGACATCGAAATCTGGGAAAATCGAAGCTGCCTTCGCTGCCTCGGCAGGCACGAAACGATCTAAACCGGATCCCCCTTCCCCAGATAAAATGCCTGCTGCAAAGAATATGGCCTCCGGTGATCTGGTTTTGACCGAGCTTAAACAACTGAAGGATCTCATACAATTAAATGTGGATCATACTACGGCAATTCGAGCTGATCTTCAGCTACTTACTACTCGCATGGGCTCTTTTCAAACAAAGTTAGACGACGCGGAATCGCAGATTTCGTCTCTGCTAATAACTACTGCGCCACGTTCCATGCTCACTAAAGACATGGAACAACTCAAGGCAGACTTGGAAGATCTTTCTAATCGAAATCGACGGAATAATATTTGCGTCTTGGGAGTTCCGGAAGGCGCCGAAGGGACAGATTGCATTCACTTTCTGGAAAAATTTATCCCGTCTATCTTGCAAATTTCATTTGAACAGCCCTTAGAGCTGGAAAGAGCTCATAGGATACCTTCGCGGCCCTCTCAACAATATAGATATCCTAGGCCATTAATTCTTAAGCTTTTACGATACCAACAGGTTCTACAGATTTTTGCTGCAGCACGAAACAAGTCTCCCCTTTCCTTTCAAGGAAATACCATTCTTTTTGTCCCAGATCTTGCGAAAACGACGGCTACAAAACGGAAACTGATGTTGGCACTGCGACCTCGATTACAGGCCCTAGGTGCTAAATATGGGCTGTTATACCCGGCTCAAATGCGGGTAACATATAACAACCGCACACAGATGTTTCACACGCCGCAAGCTCTTGAAGACTTTCTTTCATCCACTGAATCGGATTCCACCATGGTTACCTGATTTTGATTCTTACTAGGATCCGATTTCAAATTGATTTGGATGACATACCTTCGCTGTGTTCTCAGGTATGTTTATATATCCCGGACGGGATTAGTGCTCCTTTTGGTTTACTGTTTCTTTTGCTGAACGACTGATGAGAGGACTGACTCCATATATTGGGAGTTCTTTGATTTTTCCCTTCTTTTACAAACATTGGTCCAGTTATACATCAGCATTTGTGAGATGGAGCGGGGGACCAGGAGGTCGTCTGGTTCGCCCTGAGGCTCTATATTTTGGACAATAGACGGCCTCATGCTGTCCAAGACATTTCTATAATGGCTTTTTGTATGTTTTATTTTTGTTGTTGCCTTTTTTTTTGGATTCTGACTGCTCCATTTGCAATTTTGGCATTTAGCCTTTGTCTTTATTTTTTTTCTGGTTTGGGATCCATGGTTCCTTTTCTACTTTCTATTTACCTCACAATTCATATAGGAGATGTGGCAATAGCACAACATTACTTTGTTTTGGAAATTGATATACCATGGCGTCCAATATTTCTAACCTTCACTTAACTTCATTAAATGTTAATGGCTTCTCACATCCGATTAAACGGAAGAAAATTCTCACGTACCTTCAGTCCCTTAATACCGACATTGCATAATTACAAGAGACTCATTTCACAGCTGCAGAATCTCTTAAACTAAAGCGGAACTGGGTTGGCCAAGTATACTTCAGCCCAGCCTCGAGGAAAAAGCGGGGAACAGCTATACTATTCCACAAAAAGCTTCCGGTCACTGTTTCTCATCAACTAGCTGATCCTGATGGTAGATGGAATTTGGTTCAGTTTTCCATTCAACAAGAAATTTTCCTTTTGCTCAACATTTATGCACCAAACTTGGACACTCCTTCTTTTTTTCATGACGCTTTTAAGCATCTATTACACTCTACTACGGTTCAATGTATCGTTGGTGGAGACTTCAATCAAGTTTTGGATCCTATACTGGATAAAAAATCTACGGCACGCGTTACCTTGTAACGCTCTACTACAGCTTTGCGTCATCTCAATGAAGAGTATGGTTTTGCGGACCCGTGGCGATTACTTAACCCAATGGAAAAGGATTACACGTTTTACTCCTCTCCGCACTCTTCTTTCTCACGTATAGATTTTTTTCTGACGGCTAATTCATTGATTCCCAGGATTTTATCTGCTCGGATCTGTCCTATTTTGGTTTCTGACCATGCTGCTGTAACACTGTCCTGCTCCTTGCTCAACCCTCTGGTAACTCATCACCAATGGCGTTTTAACCCAACACTCCTCGAAGAACCTGACTTTAAGCCACTAATGGTTCAAAAAATTACTGAATATTTCCGATTCAACGCTACTGAGGATATCTCGCCAGCTTCCCTCTGGGAGGCCTTTAAGGTCACCATCCGTGGAGAGATATTAAGTTATACTGCCAGACGGAACAAGCTTCGCAAAGAGGAATTACTAACTTTGCAAGATCAGGTTGCGAAACTGGAAACGGAGTACCTTCATCGCCCTACTTCCACCTCTTTGGCGAAATTGATCAAAGCTAGGTATCAATACAATTTACTTCTTAGTGCTAGAGTTAAATTGGGTATCTTTTCTTCTAAGGCTCAATACTATGCTGGTAATAACAAATGTGGCCATTTGCTTGCTTCCTACCTAACAAAAAAAACTGAAAAACATCGTATTGTGGCCATAACATCCTCTACTAATATGTTGTTAAAGGACGATGCAGCAATTTTACAGGAATTTCAGAGGTTCTATTCTTCCTTATACCAATCAGAAGTCTCTCCAACGTCGGACTCCTTAACGGATTTTTTACTTTCTATTGACCATCCATTGTTGTCTCTGGAACAGCGTCTCCGGCTGGATGAACCTATCACTCAGACAGAAGTCGAAGAGGCCATTGCTTCTCTACAGCTTAACAAAGCGCCAGGCCCAGATGGGTTTACCTTGAACTTTTATGCAGCTTTTCATTCATCACTTAGCTCTAAATTGTTGGAATATTTTTCTTCTTTTCTGTCTCCTTCTGGTATGTCTTCTTCTTTTTCACAGGCATGTATTGTTGTAATTCCAAAGCCAGGTAGAGATGATACATCCACTGCTAACTATAGGCCCATTTCATTATTGAATACGGACTATAAGATTTTTGCAAAAATTTTAGCCACTCGTCTTTCAAAGGTTATGCAGGTCTTGGTAGAACCAGATCAGTCCGGTTTTATCAGACATCGGTTAATTACTAATAATGCCCGCTTATTTTTACACATTCAACAAGAGGTTTTTTCGGATCCAACCCCTATGGTGGCAGTATCGTTGGATGCAGAGAAAGCCTTCGATCGCGTTGAGTGGCCTTTTTTATTTCATATTTTGCAATGGTACGGCTTAGGCCCCAATTTTTTGAACTGGATACGCTTGATTTACGCGTCTCCTTCAGCTTTTTTGTATATTAATCAGCAGCTTTCCTCCTCTTTTCCCTTGTATAGGGGTACCCGGCAGGGATGTCCCCTCTCTCCCTTGTTATTCAATCTGGCTTTGGAACCCTTGCTTTCTGCTATTCGTCAATCGCCTCAGATACAGGGCGTGCCCATAGGTAATGAAACCTTTAAATTATCCACCTATGCAGATGACGTTATGCTTTTCTTACAGAATCCCGACACAACTCTTCCACATCTCTTCCATCTCCTGTCTTCGTACTCTTCTATTTCCGGTTATAAGGTTAATTGGCATAAGACTGAACTCCTTCCCTTAAATTATTCTGCTTCTTCTCTGGATCTCACTGCCTTTCCTCTGCATCAAGTAACTAATGGTTTGAAATACTTGGGAATCCGATTTTTTTTTTTTTTTATCTCTTTATTAATTTTAATAAATTACAGATTAAAGGATTACATACCTTACAAATCAGGTACATCATATTGCAAAAACTGTAATATTACAACTTTGATTCCCATAAAAATTAAAAAAGAAATAAACCTATTATACCAGCTTATCTGCAACATAATGTCTCACCTTCAATATACTATGAAACTGGAAGAGCCTAATTCGAAAAGAAAACCATGGGAGCAATTTTAATAATAAATTTATACCTTAATATTAATATTAATGAAAACATAAGGGTGGTTGGGTTATTTCAATTTAATCACCAGTGTTCTCAGATGTGGGGATTGCTTCACTTTTTGAATTAAGAAATTTCTCCAACTGGTCTGGTTCCATAAATATATACTTAGTATTATTTAATGTTAACATACATTTACAGGGGAATTTTATTAAAATTTGTGCACCTAAAGAGCGGGCTTTAGGACATAAATTCAAAAATTTCTTCCTGCGTATCTGAGTTGATCTAATAATATCCGGATACATCCATATCTTTTCACCCAAGTACATTTTGTTTCTATTTTTATAGAAACTTTTTAATACATTATCTCTTTCAACTGATATATTAAATGTAACTAATAATATCCCCCTCCTCTCAATCTGTTCTTCTTGGGAGGTTTCTAGAAAAACAGATAGATCTTCTAACAGAGAAAACGTCTCTAAATTTTGTCTAACCATTTCTCCATCTGTTTTCCTATCTCCTCTCTTATTTGATTCAGGGAGAAAGAATATTTTAGAAATTGAAGGTAAATTACCTGAGGAAAAAGATAAAACCTCTTTTAAATATTTATTAAATTGCTCCTTGGGTGAAATTATTTTACATTTAGGAAAATTCATCAATCTAAGATTGTTATATCTAAGATTGTTTTCCAGATTTTCAATTCTTTTATCTGTCCTTAGTTCCCCCTGAATTAGGCCAGCCTGTACCCCATTTATTTGTAATACCTTGTTATCCAATTCCTGTATTTTATTTGAATTTGCTAAAACCACCGGATTTACAACACTGGATTGATCCTGGAAGTTTTGAAAAGCTTGAGTCAATGAAACAATAGCTTTCTCAATAGCAGATACAGCATTCCACAGAACATCCAGGGTCACTATATCTGGTTTATTTAGTAATGTAATCTGTGGTATATTTAATGGCAACCTCTGAAAATTAATTTCTGAATTACATAAACCACTCTGTTCTCTCCCTTCCGTGGACAGTTGAGGGGAACTACTTGTTCCCGTCGCCATCCCAATGTTAATTTCTTTCAGGGCAGACAGTATACTGTCGCCCTGATTTTGCCCCGACATTTTAACAACAAGTCCTCCTTCGACCGTTTCCTTCCTCAGGGACAACATCGGACCCGGGAAGTCCACAGAACTTGTTGTTCTGTCATGAGCAGGTGGGGAGGGAGCCCCGATTTTTTACTAATCCCTTCGACACCATTGTTCATAATGAGAATTCTGTGTTACAAGTGGTTAAAGATTTAATACTTCGCTGGTCTCCCCTCCATTTAACTTGGTGGGGCAGACTTGATACGATTAAAATGGTGATTGCACCGAAAGTATTGTACACGCTCTCCATGCTTCCCATATTTTTTTCAACCGACTTTTATAAGAACCTGGAACGAGTATTGGTTAAATTTTTATGGAAAGATAAACCACCTCGTATTGCTCTTTTTAAGCTTAAGGCCACCAAACTACAAGGGGGTGTTAACTTTCCTGATTTCTATAAGTATCATCAGGCGTATATACTGCAACTAGGTTCTCACTATTTTGATTTCAAGCAACCCAATCTTGAATCGCCCCGCTGGTTGTCAATTGAACGTTACTGTAATGCTCCTTTTCCCTTGTATTGTTTTCCCGGAATGAAACTCATTGCGTATGCTGCAGCCAATCCCATATTGCGTTCTTTACATCGAGCTTTTATGGAATTTGATTCACAAATATTTGATGTAGCTTCCAAATGGTGCACCACGGAATTGGCCCTGCTTTGGCGGAATCCTATGTTAACGGTTGGAGGTCAACCGATTAGTTGGCCCCTCTGGCAAAATTGTAATATTTGGCTTTTATCCTCTATATTGGATTCAGGTCAAATTATGACATTTCCGCAACTCTGTACTCGGTTTGGTATACCCCCCTCACAATATTATGCCTGGTTGCAATTGCCCTCTCTCCTTCAGAGTAGCTCCTTTCGGAAATTTGCTATGGAAAAGACCTCCCCCCTCTTGGAATTTTATTATACTCAAGGCCCAAAAGGTCACTTAGCTTCGGGGATTTATAAGCTTTTCAAAGCCCTGCCTAAGCGATCTATTGTGCGATCCTTAACCCACGTATGGTCTGCCGATTGCGGGACGGAGGTCACTGATACAATGTGGAAATATTTTTGGTCAACTACCATTCGTATTTCCCTTTCTGCTAGTTTGATACAGTCCTCCTTTTTTATTGTGCATAGAGCTCTCTGGACGCCTTGGAAATTGCATAGGGCAGGTATGATTGGCTCTCATGCCTGTTGGTCTTGCTCAGCTCCTAAAGCCACACTCAGTCATATGCTTTTTTATTGTCCGATAGTCCATGCTTTTTGGACCCAAGTGTGGCATACTGTTATCAATATCTTACCGATTAATCTTTCAATTTCTTACTCTTTGATAATTTTCAAGGGCGCTAAGCCGTCTTTAGGTCTTCGACATCCGCAACGTAAATTGGTAGATTTTCTTTTAACTATAGCTCAATACAATATTGTGTCCAATTGGAAACACAGTGAGTTCTTATCGGAACATTTATGGTGGAATACTGTATGTTTGTTTACCAAATATGAAAAAGCTGTTGCTAAGAAATCTGGTCGGTTGGGCGTGTGGGCACAAGTGTGGAAGCCATTAGATGACTATATCGCTTTGCTTTAATTCTGTAAGCTTATGTTGTGCTATTTGCCTTCTCTCCTTTGAAGTACACATTGATGGGTTTTTTTTTTTTTCCCTTCCTTTTTGTCTTCTTTATTTTTTATGTTTCTTTCGAATCTGTCGCTTTTTCTTTATTGGACGTATTGTATAAGTACTTGCCTATGCTAGTTATTATTGTAGTTTGGAATTATTTATTTTTGTTCTGTGTGTTATAAATCAATAAAAATATTTCAACAAAAAAAAAAAATCTGAACAATTTCTGGACATTTTAACCCTTTGTCTGGCTTCTGGACACTGTCTTAAAATTCTGTACTGTCCGGAGAAAATCTGGACAGTTTCCAACCTTACCTCCAGCACAGATCTAAGAACTGCTAGCATTAAATTAATATAGACTGTATATCAACCAACCTCGTTCCCTTGTTATGTGGTAGGTTGCAGAGCATTAAATTAATGGCAGATAGTTATCACATATGGAAGTTTAAGATCAAAATGCTGCTGAATAAGCATAAATTATCAAATGTGATATACCAGCCTAAAGAGGAGAGAGCTGTTCAGCTTGGAGAAGAGATGGCTAAGGTGGTATATGATAGAGATGTGATTTGTTTTTAGCGTTCATGTCGGGCTTCGGGAGGGCAGTCCGTGGAAAATTTCATTTTCCTATGGCTGGTTTTTCTTTTTATTGACATTTTTTGACGAAACATAGAAACATAGAAATGACGGCAGAAGAAGACCAAACAGTCCATACAGTCTGCCCGGCAAGCTTTCACTTTTTTTCCCCCCATAGTTATCTGTTACTCTTGTCCCTTGTAAGTTACTTTTTTGTTCTATTTCCCTTCCAGCCCCGCCATTGATCTATTTCCCTTCCACCTCTGCCATCGATCTATTTCCCTTCCACCCCTGCCATCGATGTAGTTAGCAGTGCTGGAGGTGCATCTAAGTGAAGTATCTAGCTAATTTGTTAGGGGTATCAGTGCTGGAGCTGCATCTAAGTGAAGTATCTAGCTAATAGGGATGTGAATCGTTTTAGGACGATTAAAATTATCGTCCGATAATTTTAATATCGTCTTAAACCGTTATGGAACACAATACAATAGAGATTCTAACGATTTATCGTTATAAATCGTTAGAATCGTGAGCCGGCACACTAAAACCCCCTAAAACCCACCCCCGACCCTTTAAATTAAATCGCCCACCCTTCCGAACCCCCCCCAAATGACTTAAATAACCTTCGGGTCCAGCGGCAGGTCCGGAACGGCAGCGGTCCGGAACGGGCTCCTGCTACTGAATCTTGTTGTCTTCAGCCGGCGCCATTTTCCAAAATGGCGCCGAAAAATGGCGGCGGCCATAGACGAACACGATTGGACGGCAGGAGGTCCTTCCGGACTCCCGCTGGACTTTTGGCAAGTCTTGTGGGGGTCAGGAGGCCCCCCCCCAAGCTGGCCAAAAGTTCCTGGAGGTCCAGCGGGGGTCAGGGAGCGATTTCCCGCCGCGAATCGTTTTCGTACGGAAAATGGCGCCGGCAGGAGATCGACTGCAGGAGGTCGTTCAGCGAGGCGCCGGAACCCTCGCTGAATGACCTCCTGCAGTCGATCTCCTGCCGGCGCCATTTTCCGTACGAAAACGATTCGCGGCGGGAAATCGCTCCCTGACCCCCACTGGACCTCCAGGAACTTTTGGCCAGCTTGGGGGGGGCCTCCTGACCCCCACAAGACTTGCCAAAATTCCAGCGGGGGTCCAGAAGGACCTCCTGCCGTCCAATCGTGTTCGTCTATGGCCGCCGCCATTTTTCGGCGCCATTTTGGAAAATGGCGCCGGCTGAAGACAACAAGATTCAGTAGCAGGAGCCCGTTCCGGACCGCTGCCGTTCCGGACCGCCGCTGGACCCGCAGGTTATTTAAGTCATTTGGGGGGGGGGATTTAATTTAAAGGGTCGGGGGTGGGTTTTAGGGGGTTTTAATGTGCCGGTTTTGCGATTTTACGTTTTTTCGATTTTTCACGATTTTTCACGATATTTTACCCCCCCAAACGGCAACAATACGATTCCCTCCCCCTCCCAGCCGAAATCGATCGTTAAGACGATCGAGGACACGATTCACATCTCTACTAGCTAATTGTTTAGGGGTAGTAACCGCTGTCATAGCAAGCTACTCCCACGCATGTTTATCCAGCCTGTGCAACTCAGTCCTTGTTGGTTCTGGTCCAAATATAAATCATCTTATCATCATTCCCCCTGCCGTTGAAGCAGAGATCTTTTTATCATTCCCCCTGCAATTGAAGCAGAGAACTATGCTGGATATCATTGAAAGTGAAGTATCAGGCTTATTTGGTTTGGGGTAGTAACCGCCGTATCAAGCAAGATACTCACCTGCTTTTTTGTGGATACAAATCCTTGTTTTTCACATTTCCTCTTGCCGTTGAAGCATAGAGCAATGTTGGAGTTGCATTAACCGTGTGTATGTTTATTGAATAAAGATATTAATCTCCAGGTAGTAGCCTTCATTCCCGCATGCCGCGCCCATGCCTCTTCACTTCATTCACATCCTCTAGACTTTATGGATCCATAGTGTTTATCCCACGCCTCTTTGAAATCCTTCACAGTTTTGGTTTTCACCACTTCCTCCGGAAGGGCGTTCCAGGCATCCACCACCCTCTCTGTGAAGAAATACTTCCTGACATTGGTTCTGAGTCTTCCTCCCTGGAGTTTTAAATTGTGACCCCTGGTTCTGCTGATTTGTTTGCAACGGAAAAGGTGTGTCATTGTCTTTGGATCATTAAAACCTTTCAAGTATCTGAAAGTCTGTATCATATGACCTCTGCTCCTCCTTTCCTCCAGGGTGTACATATTTAGACTCTTCAATCTCCCCTCATAAGTCATTTGATGATGACCCTCCACCTTTTTGGTCGCTCTTCTCTGTACCGCACCATCCTGTCTCTGTCCCTTAGGCAATACGGTCTCCAGAACTGAACACAGTACTCTAGGTGAGGCCTCACCAAGGACCTGTACAAAGGGATAATCACATGCCTTTTCTTACTCGATATTCCTCTCTATATGCAGCCCAGCATTATTCTTGCTTTAGCTATCTCCTTGTCACATTGTTTCGCTGACTTCAGATCATTAGACACTATCACCCCCATGTCTCTCTCCTGCTCTGTGCACATCAGCCCTTCTCCCCCCATAGAATACAGTTCTTTCGGATTTCCATACCCCATATGCATGACTCTGCACTTCTTGGCGTTGAATTTCAGCTGCCATATCTTTGACCACTCTTCCAGTTTCCTTAAATCCTGCTCATTCCCTCCACTCCTTCCTGCGTGTCCACTCTGTTGCAGATCTTAATGTCATCTGCAAAAATACAAGCCTTACCTTCTATCCCATCCGCAATGTCACTCACAAAGATATTGAACAGGACCGGTCCCAACACTGATCCCTGCGGCACTCCGCTCAATACAGCTCTCTCTTCAGAGTAAGTTCCATTCACCACTACACATTGTCTTCTGTCCGTCAACCAGTTTGTAATCCAGGCCACCACCTTGGCACTCACTCCTAAGTTTCTCATTTTATTCACCAGTCTCCTGTGCGGGACCCTGTCAAAAGCTTAGCTGACGTCCAAGTAGATGACATTGAGTGCTCCTCCTCGATCCAATTCCTTGGTTACCTACTCAAAAAAAATCAATCAGATTTGTCTGAAAGTATCTTCCCCTGGTGAATCCATACTGCCTCTGGTCTAGCAATTCTCCCGACTGTAGATAGTTCACTATTCTTTCTTTCAACAGTGACTCCATTACTTTTCCCACCACCGAGGTGAGGCTAACCAGTCTGTAGTTACCAGCCTCTTCTCTGTTCCCACTCTTGTGAAGCGGGACCACCACCACTCTTCTTCAATCACTCGGCACCACTCCCGTTTCTAGGGATTTATTGAACAAGTCACACAGTGGACCTGCCAGCACATCTCTGAGCTCCCTCAGTATCCTGGGATGAACCTCATGAGGCCCCATGGCTTTGTCCACTTTCAGTTTCCCCAGCTCTTCCCATACATTCTCTACTATAAATGGAGTTTCATCTACTCCATTTCCCTCCAATTTCTTGTTAAATAATGACGGTCTTTCTCCGGGGTCCTCTTTAGTGAACACAGAATGGAAGTATTCATTTAATATTTTTGCCATTTCTTCGCCTCTCTCCACACATTGATCCTTTTCACCTTTCAATTTCACTATACCACTTTGAACTTTTCTCCTTTCACTGATGTATCTGAAAAATGTTTTGTCACCTCTCTTTACCTCTTTGAAAATCCTTTGTTCCGCTTGACTTTTTGCCATCTTGATTACTTTCTTTGTCTCCTTCAGTTCCACCAGATATTCTTCTTTGTGTTCCTTCCTTTGGGATCCTTTGTATTTCTTGAACGCTGTTCTTTTAGCCTTTATGTTGTCAGCCACCTCCTTTGAGAACCAGATACTTTTCATTCTTCTTTTGCTTTTCTTTACTTTTCTAACATATAGATTAGTTGTCATGGTAAGTGTTCCTTTAGGTTTGGTCCACTGTTGCTCTACTTCTCTCTCGTTCTCCAAGCCTACTAGTTCTTCCTCCAGGTATTTCCCCATTTCATCAAAGTCTGTGTTTTTGAACTGCAAAACTTGGGTCATGTGCTTCTTCTCCGTATCCTTTTTGTGATATTAAACCATACCATTTGATAATCACTGGTGCTGAGGTGGGTTCCCGTTAGTGCGTACTAACGGGCCTTACTGCGCACTAACAACTAGTTAGTGCGCGCAATACACCGAACGAAATAGTGTGCACTAGCTAGATGTTATTGTGCATAAAGACTCATTAGTGCGCACTAACATGTTAGTGCGCACGAACAGGTTAGTTAGTGCGCCCTAATAGAACTTACAGCACACTAAGTATGTAGTAGTGAGTTGTAACTAATGTTAGTGCCCACTAAAAAATTGCAGCTTTAAAATTAAAAAGTATCAATTCAGAGGAGTTTGTTAACTAGAAAGACAGTGTGTACTAATGGAGTTACTGTGCACTAACAGAGATGTAGTGCGTAGTAACTCCGTTGGTGTGCACTAACATGAAATATGAATTTTTACTGAATTTTCAACAAAATATGCTTCGGTTTTTGTGGCTAACGAACAATCATGAAAAACAAACAATCATGAAAAACGAACAATCATGAAAAACAAATGCACATCCCTAGTATATGATAGAGGCCTATAAAATCATGAGAGAACTATAATGGGTAAATGTGAACTGGTTATTTACTCTTTCAGATAGTGAAAGAGCTGGGGGTACTTAATGAAGTTAGCAAGAAGTACATTTAAAATAAATCTGAAAAATTATTTTTCACTCAACGAACAATTAAGCTCTGGAATTTGTTGCTGGAGAATGTGGTTAGAGCAGTTAGTATAGCTGGGTTTAAAAAAAGGTTTGGATAAGTTCCTGGAGGAGAAGTGAATCAAGTTGACTTAAGGCCTAATTTTTAAAAGGCCTAAGCAAGTCTATACTGGGAGATATGAGCTTGGTCGGCCTGCAAGCGCACTGAGTGCATTTTCAAAGGCCCATGGCCATGTCCGTATCTCCAGTCTGCGGCAAAGACAGGCTTGAGAAAAAAGGGGCAGACCAGGGAGGGGTATGAGTGGGGCATGGGCGTGGCAAAGACGGGCTGGCATAGCACCATTAGGCACTGTCCCGCTGAATCGCGCACCAGCAGCCAGCCAGCCTGTGCAAGCTGCTACTGCTCCGGAGAGCAGGTAAGTATTAAAACAAAAAAAGCTAAGTTAATTAACACAGTTTTAGGAGTCAGAGTGGATAGGGGAAAGGGAGGCAGGTTTGCTAGGGTGTTAAGGAAGTTCCTCCCAGTCCTCTCCTATACTGGAGTGGACTGGGAAGGAACTGGGAAAAAGCTTAGTCCGTCGTTACAGGCATATAGTAAAATTTCTCCTGCCTTCTGCATGCAAGTTGGGTGTGCATGTGCGTGCTGGTAATGGATTTTTATAACATGCATCCGTCGGCCTACGCATGTTATAAAATTGGCATGTCCATGTGCATGTGCTGGGAACCGCGCGCACATGGATGTCTGCGAGTGGGTTTTAAAATGTCCCTTTTAGAGAATAGCCATTGCTATTACTGGCAGTAGCATGGGATCTATTTAATGTTGGGGTACTTGCCAGGTACTTATAATCTGGTTTGGCCACTGTAGGAAACAGGATGCTAGGATTGATGACAGCTTCTTATGTTCTTAAGGATAAACTTACTGAAAATGCAGATTTTTGAGACCAGAAAGATATCAAAATAAAAAGTATTATTTGTTTTCTTTTTGAAGACAATCTATTAAAACACATGCATGGCTATGCCAACACAAGACAGATGTCAGAAAGTTTGAAAAGATTACAGGAAAGATGTAAATTAAACAGCAAACTCTTTCAACTTTGCATATTATATATTTTACAAATAGTGCAAAACATATAAAGATATTTATATAAATTCATACATTGTGTCTCTTTTGCACACAGAGTCACAATCTCTCTCTCTCGTGCATGCACAAACACAGACACAGACACAAACTCGCCCCAATACATACACACAGAAATATATTCACACTGATCCTTAAGTTATCTGTGGAACGGGAAAGGGAGAACAAGAGATAGCAATGAAATATGCATGCATACTTTATACCACTGTTTTAGATGATGTAAAAATACATGAATACTTTTAGTTACCTAACAAGCTGCTATTCAAACAAAAAAAAATAGGCATCTTGTGTTTAAATATTGGCTGGATTTGTGGCAGCTAGCTAAAAATTAGGCTTGTAGAGTGCATTTCAACCCTCTATTGAAAATGTAACCTTTAGTGACTTAGGCCCCTGTTTAGCAGACATACTAACATATTTTAAAATGTATGTAAGTGATAGTGAATTGAGTGAATTGGCCCAAAAAATTGTATTAATCATATAATAATTTGTCAAACAAATTATATTTCTCCTTATTTTTAATTAAATTGCAGCAATAAAGACTTCTTTAAACTGTACAAGTTCAAAAGAGCTCTGACATTCCAGCTAGGGCAGCACTGTTGTAACTTGACCATGTAGTCATGTGTTCCCCTGGATCAGATTATAGATTCTATAATTGCTGCCTTAAACATGTAATACAGCTGACAAGTATTAATAGTGTAAAGGCTGCCGGACATAGGAGAAGGTATGCATATGATAAGTGGCAGTTCAACATTCAGAGTAAATCCACATGTAAAAACATTTTTACATTTTCTCATTGCTTCATTTTTATAATCACGGTAAGACATTTTTAACAATTATATTTACCCTTCCCTGGAAAATGCTTGATTATTGGTTGTGAGTGAAAGATTTTAGCTAGTCCTGCCAGTCAGAATGTGTGATAAGGATTATGTTGCGCTGGGACGAGTGGAGTGTGCCCTTGGACCTCGGCGAACTGGGAGAGGAGCTCCGAGGAAGCGCCGAGGGCTGTGAGACGGGCCTCGTCTGGGCGGAAACCAGAAGCCCAGACCCCTGCCGATCTGCACAGCCTCCGGAAGGCCAACCACGCAAGGTTGGTATCTGAGTAGTCCTCCGACCACTCCAAGCCCTTTTGGACCTGCCGCTATGTAACGGCAGAGGCCGCAGGCCGGACAGGAGGCAAAGGCGAACGAAGGCCACTGGTACTGGACAGACTCAGGTGCTGATGAGAATGAAAACTCAGGTGCTGAAGAAAATGAAGACTCAGGTGTTGACCAAGACGAAGACTCAGGCACTGATGAAGATGAAGACTCTGGCACGGAAGGCAAGGCAAGGCAAGTTAAAATCAGGCAAGTAAAAGTCCAGAACTTCCAAGAGAGTGCAGGATGGACAATACCCCTCAGGAAGTCCAGGAACAGGAAGGGGGTGGACAGGCAAGCAAGGGCCCTCAGGCGCCCAACGCAGCCCAGCCGGGCTGGTCGCGGACCACGAGGGGAGTGGAGCAAGCCCAGGAAAAGGGGAAGACATCTGGACTCATGGACATCTGGACATCAGACACAGAGGACGTCAGGTCACAGAGGACATCAGAACAACAGGAACATGGTCGTGGTCTGTCGAGGGATGAGGAGGATCCTCGGCGACAATGGATGGAGCTATCCCACTGAGCGCCCTACACACCCCAGCCGGGGTGGTCACGGACCAATCGGACTACTGCGCACCCTACACAGCCCAGCCAGGCTGGTCGCAGACCACGCAGGGACGGGACAACGTGGAGCCTCAGGAGACACACAAGACATCAGGAGAATGGAACAGGATTCAAGGCTCCAGATTCAGAATTCAAGATTCAGGATTCAGGATTCAGGACTCAAAATTCAGGATTCAAGATTCAGAACTTGGATCAGGAAATCTGGACACACGATGGACCTCAAGGATATCTGGAGACATGGTGAATAACAGGAACATCTGGACACATCAGGAACGGAAGAGACATCAGCAGAGACCAGGAACATGAATGACAAGGGATCCCATGCAGAGAAGGAGATGCCGAGCAGGAGCAGGAAGCAAAGAGTCAAAAAGAAGGCTAGCCCTTGCCAAGGCAAGGGAGAAGTGACGGAGGAGCCCTATTATAGGGCTCTGCTGGAGATGCCCAGGGAGGAGTCCAAAGGTGTGGCCCGGGGCATATCCGGCCATGTGCCCTTTAAATAAGAAAGAGAGGCATGGCCTCGCTCCTAGAGGCGGAGCAATGGTGGCATCCATGCCGCTGCAGAGCACGCCTCTGGGCTTGCCGGGAGACGGAAACACCGGCAGCCCTATGCTGCCACAAGGGACCAAAGTCCGCAATTCCCTGCCGTGGTGAAGAGGAGAGGCAGGCTGCAGCTCCCTGCCGTGAAGGACATCAGCGGCGGCTCCTGCCGCACTGGGAGGTCCGGGGCAGCTCCTGCTGCACAAACCACGACAGCAGCCTCCTGGCCGCAAGGTAAGTGCCTGCTCATGGCACAGCCCGCGAGCAGGAGCACAACAGATTATTTCCTTTTTACAAGTACATTTATAGCTGTAACTCAAAAGTCATATATTTGAAAGATCATTCACCATAGACTTCAATATGAAATTGTTAAATAATAAAATGTACCACTTCTGTAGCTTTTCCTCAGATAAATATCAAAAAAGAATTGGTGAATGCAACATAAAGAGAAATTCAACATTTTTTCACCAGCTATAAAAAAAGATCTTCATTAAATTCTATAGTAAACAGATTTGTAGAAATAACCATTTTTTTCAATTTTTTATTTATCAATTTTTCATTATACATTCAAGTATATTACATCTTGAATTATACAGGTTATTGTCTAATCAAAAACATGTAAGTTACATTCACTACACATAACATCAAGAAAAAGGAAATATATTTCACAAAATTTTCTGTATAATTATATAACTACATGTATCCACTAATTATATTTGTACTTGTTATAGACCTTAAATCCTTGGCCCCACATAATACAAGTACATTTTTATATACTAATAATAGTACATATAGGAAAAAAGAGAAGAAAAACCTGCTTTATTTAGCCCACATTTTGAGCAGCCAAAATACCAAATTCCAACAAACAATAATCAAAAGCAAGTCTTTCTTTTTGCTAACTTGAGGGATATTATTCCTTTATGGGAGAGTAAATTCCCAACTTTGAGCTTTATTTTGTAGTTCCTGGCTTGGAAGTTCCCATGGGTTTTGTTCTATTTGCAATAAATTGTGACAACTGGCTAGGTTGGGTAAAGACGTAAGTGTTACCTTCACTTTTTAAAATACACTTACACAGGAATTTTAAAATAAAATATATCCCCATTTACAACCCTTGATTCATTAATAATAGTCTCCTTCCTCCGTTTCTGAGTTGAAGGCACTAAGTCCGGAAAGAGCTGTACTTTACAGCCAAGAAAAACTTTAGATCTATTAAGGAAATATATTTTAAAAATCCAGTCCCTATCGGACTCTAACATAAATGAAACTATCAAGGTTGCTGGTGTTACTCAATTCTCTATTGATTTCTCCAAACCTTCTGACACATTTATTATATCGTCTGATATTGGTTGTCTTTGCTGAAGTTCTGATAAATGTAATTTTCCATCCACCTTAATTTCTAAAGATTTTTTCATAAAGGGCAAATAGAATATTTTAGAAATTATGGGCAAAGCCGCCTCTGGAATATCAACTTCCTCCATTAAATATATTCTCCATAATTGTATTGGTGTGGAGGTAGGAGCCTTTCTTGATCTTACCACATTCTCTAATTTTTCAACCTTTAACTGCAAGGAAAGATTTTCTTTCATTATTTCTACTTGAATATTATTAATTTTCCCTACTTCAGTTTTCATCTTATCCATTTCTAATTTCATAACTCCATTACTCTCTTCCAATAATTCAATATTTCTTTTTGTTTCATTAATTACATTAGTCATCATAACCATTTGAGTACCCATATTCTGATTAACCTCATTTACGGCATCCCATATATATTCTAAAGAAAAGTCCTGTGGTCTCACTAATGGCTTAAACTGAGATGTCAAAAGTCCCATTTTAATCATGCCAGGTCCCACATCATCCGCTTGGTTGGGAGTTCGCCTGGCATCCAAGCTGTTATTGTTAGCCAAGTTTTGTTCCTGATGAAATCCTTGCCTCGGGGAAGACCACTCTACTCCAACCCCTTCTGTTGGAGTCTGGTCCTCGGAGATCTGCAGAAACTTCTCGGCAGGATTTGCTGGAGGTGATCTCTCTCCAGGGAATAGTGATGTCAACAGTTCAGGAATGCCTGAGGGCTCCTCTTCTCCCCTCACTGCATTCAGCGAACACTCTTTTCCCCTCCCCTTTTCCCCTCTCAATGCTTCGTAACACATTCAAGTGGAGGTGGCCTCAATCCCGTCCGAGGCCTGACGTTTTTTGACCCTCATCTTCTGTGCTGAATGCGGCATAATAAAAATTAACCCCTTAAATGCAGTGTTATTAGCAAGTTATCAATTTACTCTTTTGGATATTCCAAGCACTTGTGATGTAGATTTGTCAATGTTGGAGACAGAATACTAGCCAGGATGGATCTTTGTTGTGGCTCAGCATGGCATATCTTATGTTCTTATATACTTAATAGCAAGGGAGCTCCTCAAGCTTACCTGGATCTCTACTGCTTGTATAGCCTGTAGTGCTCCTTACTCTCTCCATAAGTATTAGGATATATGAAAAATAGCAATTTTACTTTACAAATATTTTTCTTTGATTCTCACAAATTTCTTTTTGATCTATAGAAAACAAATAAAAGAAAAAAGAAACCTAAATAGCAATTGCCATTACAGTGGATATTTGGGAAGCATTTGTAAAAAAAAAAAAAATTCATCAATGGCTTATGAAAGATATTTGTAACACTCAGTAAAAGAACCTGTCTTTCAGCCTTTGTCTTTCAGCCCACTCTGCCTGCTGATGGTGAGGACCGTTTGGTCCTTACCTATGGGTTGTGTCAATCCCACCTCAGCCCAAGGGTCCACCTCTGATGCAACAGGTTGCAAAGGCCATAGACTCGGTGGAGCTGCGTACCCTCCAGTCCATCCCAGGCCTGACATCCAAGGTACAAGAACAGCAGCCATTGGCCTCCTCCATTGATCGTCTCCATGCTCGGCTTGATGCCCTCACCAGTAATCTGGCTCCTATGCTGGCTCCTCCTCCTCCACAGCCATCACCATCAATGCCTCTAGCTATGCTGGCCCTACCAGCACCCCCATGCTTCAACGGTGAAACCAGACTCTGCAGAGGGTTTATCAACCAATACGATATGCAATTCACTCTGCAAACCTCCATCTTCGAGGACGAATTGAACAAGATTACCTTCATCCTATCTCACCTTGAAAGGAAGGCACTTGCTTGGGCTTTCCCCTTTATGGGAACAATCAGACTCTCTCCTAAGGGAATTATCTCAGTTCATGGCTGTGTTTCAATGGACCTTCGATATTCCTGGGTGGCATGCCCTGGCAAGCATCAGCTTATTACATCTTCGTCAAGGTCAAAGAAGTCTCTTCGACTATATCATCGAGTTTCGGACTCTGGCTTCCGAGCTCGCCTTGCAGGAGGACTGCCTATGAGCTATCTACCTGGATGGACTTTCCTCACAGCTGAAGGATGAGCTGGCTGCAAGGGAGTTCCCTTCCTCCTCGAGGACCTTATAGACTTGACAGGCCAAATCGACCTCCATCTCCAAGAGCATCACCGGGAGAGTAGGATGCCCAAGAAGCCCTCTCGGGTTCGATCTCATTCGCCACTGGCCACCAGCCATGCCCTGAGCAGGGTCACTACTGTGGCTAAGATGGAAGATCCCATGCAGTTGGGTCATGAGCAGCTGACACCAGAAGAGTGCCTCTGGCGGAGACAAACCCGGTTTGTGTCTGTATTGCGGAGCACCTGGCCACCATCTACAGACCTGTCTGTCCCCCTGGAAACTTCCCAGCCTAAGTTCAGTAGGGGTCCTGAACTTGGGCGCAACTTCTCCGGCCCCTCAACTGTCAGTTCCGGTCACCGGTGTCTGGGGTTCCTGGTCTTTTCCAGTTCTTGCTCTGGTGGATTCCGGAGCAGGAGGTAATTTCATTTTCAAGGATCTTGTCCAGCAACTGGGTATAAATACCTGTCTGCTAGAGACCTCCTTGTGTATAGCATCTATTTATGGAGAACCGTTACCTGGTCAAATCTTCCATACCACGGAACCAGTCCAGTTGAGCACTGGCGCCCTGCATACAGAAGAACTTGAACTGTTAGTATTGGAGAAATCCATCCATCTGGTAGTTCTTGGACTCCCCTGGCTTCAAAGGCACACTCCCCAATTTAATTGGGGTTTGTTGCAACTTGTGGAGTGGGGTCCTGCCTGCCACCAGTCCTGTCTTCAGAAAGTGGTACCGCCATCCATGGTTCCTTTGGCTGCCATCTCTTCAGGTATACCCGCTCCTTAAACAGATTTCGAAGATGTGTTTTCCAAACAAAAAGCAGACCTTATTTTGCCTCTTCGGAGGTTTGACTATCCTATTGACCTTCTTCCTGGGACCACACCTCCCTGAGGACACACCTACCCTCTGTCTCTGCCAGAGACAAAGGCTACGATGGAGTACATCCAAGAAAACCTTGCAAAGGGATTCTTCCACCCCTCAACCTCCCCTGCTAAGTGGGATTCTTTATTGTGACCAAGAAAGATGGGTCACTCAGGTCATGTATTGACTACCACAGCCTAAACTCTATCACCCGCAAACACAAGTATCCTTTGCCACTGATCTCAAAATTATTTGATTGTCTACAGGGAGCATTTATACACGCAGAGCATATAACTTCGTATGGATCCATCCCAACGACATTTGGAAGACTGCCTTTAATACTCGGGATGGGCATTACGAATACTTGGAGATGCCTTTCGATCTCTGTAACGCACCCACAGTTTTCCAACGAATGATGAATGAAATTTTCTGAGATTTTCTGTATACCAATGTTGTGGCATTCCTGGATGATATCCTTATCTTTTCTTAGGACTTTGCCACACACCGCACTGATGTCTGTACCGTCCTCCAACGCCTTTGCGAGAATCACTTGTTTGCAAAATTGGACAAATGCTTGTTCGAGACAATCAGTCTGCCTTTCCTCAGATACATTATCTCTGTTAGGATTTGTGAGTATGTGGGCCCTGGGCTGAGGTGAGAGATGTTACTGTCCACAGGGAGGAGCCCTGTGGGCCTCACCATCGGGAGGTGAGGTCTCAGCTGTAATGTGTGCAGGACAACAGGTGGTGGAGAGAGAGAGTAGAGATGAAGGACAGAGGTAGCCAAAGAGAGTGACCCCTGGTGGTGGAGCCACAGAACATCAGTCCAGGAGCTGATGAGAGGATTAAATGGGCAATTTTCTCAGTGGAAGGGAGTGGACAGTGGAGTGCCTCAGGGATCTGTATTGGGACCCTTACTGTTCAATATATTTATAAATGATCTGGAAAGAAATACGACGAGTGAGATAATCAAATTTGCAGATGACACAAAATTGTTCAGAGTAGTTAAATCACAAGCAGATTGTGATAAATTGCAGGAAGACCTTGTGAGACTGGAAAATTGGGCATCCAAATGGCAGATGAAATTTAATGTGGATAAGTGCAAGGTGATGCATATAGGGAAAAATAACCCATGCTATAATTACACAATGTTGGGTTCCATATTAGGTGCTACAACCCAAGAAAGAGATCTAGGTGTCATAGTGGATAACACATTGAAATCGTCGGTGCAGTGTGCTGCGGCAGTCAAAAAAGCAAACAGAATGTTGGGAATTATTAGAAAAGGAATGATGAATAAAACGGAAAATGACATAATGCCTCTGTATCGCTCCATGGTGAGACCGCACCTTGAATACTGTGTACAATTCTGGTCGCTGCATCTCAAAAAATATATAATTGCGATGGAGAAGGTACAGAGAAGGGCTACCAAAATGATAAAGGGAATGGAACAACTCCCCTATGAGGAAAGACTAAAGAGGTTAGGACTTTTCAGCTTGGAGAAGAGACGACTGAGGGGGGATATGATAGAGGTGTTTAAAATCATGAGAGGTCTAGAACGGGTAGATGTGAATCGGTTATTTACTCTTTCGGATAGTAGAAAGACTAGGGGGCACTCCATGAAGTTAGCATGGGGCACATTTAAAACTAATCGGAGAAAGTTCTTTTTTACTCAACGCACAATTAAACTCTGGAATTTTTTGCCAGAGAATGTGGTTCGTGCAGTTAGTATAGCTGTGTTTAAAAAAGGATTGGATAAGTTCTTGGAGGAGAAGTCCATTACCTGCTATTAAGTTCACTTAGAGAATAGCCACTGCCATTAGCAATGGTTACATGGAATAGACTTAGTTTTTGGGTACTTGCCAGGTTCTTGTGGCCTGGATTGGCCACTGTTGGAAACAGGATGCTGGGCTTGATGGACCCTTGGTCTGACCCAGTATGGCATTTTCTTATGTTCTTATGTTCATAGGCTGATAGTATTTATTAAAGAGGTAGAGTGACACTCTTTGTGGAGCGGGGAGCATGGCAGAGACACTCACAGACACTGAGATGTGCAAGGTCTGTGAAGTGGGGAATCCCCATGAAGGAATCCTCTGTAGTGAAGAGTCGGCAGTGGTCCATGGAGCAAGGTACACCAATGAGGGTCCTTGATAGCGATGGCACAGCGATGGCACAGCAATGGTCCACAAGCGGGGAACACCGAGGAGGGTCCTTGGTAGTGATGGCAGAGCAATGGTCCGCAAGCGGGGTACACTGGAGAGGGTTCCTCTTGTAGCAATTGTATGGTAATATTCCGCAAAGCAGAGTACTCACAGAAGTAGTGATAATTCTAGAGAAAGCCCTGGGAAGCGGAGCAGACAGCGATTCTAGGAATAAGGACCTCCATGGGTTGGATAGCCAGAGACGAGAAGGGCCCCTGAGGAGCGACTAACCAGGAAACTGAAGCTGAAACAAGAGTTGTAGCGAACAGATTCAACAATCTGTTCGCTACTACTTACAACTCGTTGCTAAGTGGTAAGTAGGCAGGGGCATCCGGCTTAAGAGTCCTTGAGAATTGACATCATCCGAGGGGGACGCCCCCGAGGTTCCCGCCATGACATGCATAAAGACTGGGCTGGTGGCGCACGCGCGCCTAAGGAACTTCGGGGTCAAGATGGCGATCGTCAGCATCCATGCCGTCCATGGAGGCCTGGGAACCAGAACGTGCAGGCCGGCAATTGCTGGCTGAGGCCACGAGTCGGCCCAACAGAGTCAGAGTGGTCCAACAAGAGGTGAGCAACAGCAGTCACAGCCATCTGTGATTAATGGGTGTAACAATCTCCAAATGAAGATTTTCTATGGACTTTGCAAAGTTGAAAGGAATCCAAGATTGGCTGCAACCTATGGGTCTTAAAGCCCTCCAGCGCTTCTTGGGATTTCTAAATTACTATCTCCATTTCATCCCACAATATTCCACTCTGGCTGCTCCTCTGACAGCACTAACTTGTAAGGGCTAAGATACTCAAAATTGGACTACGGAAAGCGTCACAGCTTTCCACTACCTCAAAGAATCCTTCCAGGCGGGGTCTTTTCTACATCACCCAGACCAGAAACATCCTTTTTAAGTGGAAGTGGACGCCTCCGCTATTGGAGCTGGGGTGATCCTGAGTCAACGCACTGCTTCCGGTGCTACAGTCCCATGTTCATTCTACTCCTGCAAGTTCTCCCCTGCAGAGTAGAACTACAGTATAGGAGTTACTGGCCATAAAATTGACCCTTGAAGAATGGCGCCCATGGCTAGAGGGTGCACAACATAAGTTCATTGTGTTCACCGCCATAAGAATCTGGAACATTTAAGCCATATCCAGCATCTCAACGCCCATCAGGCCCAAAGGGCCTTCTTCTTTTTCAGGTTCAATTTTGAGCTTCATCACCACCCAGCCGATAAAAACCTCTGGGCAGATGCCTTATCACACTTTTTCAAGCCTGAAGACACTCCGGAAGAACCTAGCCATATAAAAGACCAGTTTGTATCTGTCTGTCTGCTACTCAGCTACTCACCCAGTCTCTGCTGGAAAGACTATCATTCCCCGAAGACGCAGAGAAAAAGTCCTCCGCTAAGCGCATGATTCTAAGATTGCTGGTCACCCAGGGTGTGTTACGGGAGTCTCAGTTTAGTGGACCCTTGGGCCAACCTGCAGGAGACTGGGAAAGATGGTCAATGTCTCTAGTGAGTGGCAGGCTGGGAGGCAGATGTTCAGGCAGGACGTAGATGCTCTTCACCCTGGATGCTGGTACTCCCCCGGGAGGAGCCCATAGGAGCCCAACCGCTGGGACTTAGGCGGCTTCACCCTTGGAAGCCAAAGCCCCCCCCCCCCCCCCAAGGGAGGAGCCCATAGGGGCCCGGCCGCTGGGACTTAGGCAGGTTGTGGATCAGGACAGGAAACTGGAACCAGACTAGGACAGTAGAAATACTGTAACGAGGCTCGGGTTCTGGAACCAGACAGGAACTGTAGCAAGAATCGGGTACTGGAACCAGGCAGGAACTGTAGCAGGACAGCAGGAACCAAGCAAGTACTGTATCAGGACAACAGGAAACAAGCAGGTACTATAGCAGGCAAGCAGGAACCAAGCAGGTACTGTAGCAGGAACGGAGCGATATAGCAAGGCAGGTCACTCCGGGGCACAACGCAACAGGGAACCGGGAGGTAAACCCATTGCAAGGCAAAGACTGGATGTCCACGGCAGCTTATCAAGGCTGTGGCGTCTGACGTCAGGAGTTGGGCGGAGTCACCACTGGCGGGAAATGGCCTAGAAAAGTGCCCAAGTGGCGCGCGCACCTAGAAGCAGGGCATCCACGAGAAGCTTCACGGTGGCGCAGCCCCAGCGGGGACGCCACTAAACAGGCCGCAAACCAGGCCTCCGGAAGCGGAAGCAGGTCCGGGATCAATGAGGTAAGGGTCTGGCTGCGGTGCTCGCGGCAGGATCCGCAACAGTACCTCCCCTCTTACGCCCCCTCTTAGCCAGTCCGGGTTTACTTGGGTGGTCCAGATGGAAATGCCGTAATAAGACCTTGTCAAGGATGTTACGGGATGGTTCCCAAGAATTATCCTCGGGTCCGCAACCCTCCCAGGCAAGCAAGTATTCCCAACAGCATTGATGGAACCAGACATCAAAGACTTCATATACTTGATTTGTAACCTCGTCCGGTACTGATGGGTCCGATGGTTCAGGAGCCTGGGAGTGATATCTGGATAACACAAGAGGCTTCAGCAATGACACATGGAATACATCATGTATGCGCATGGAGGAGGGTAGGTGTAGGCAGTATGAGACTGCTCCCACTCATTCGGCAACTCGAAAAGGCCCACAGAATCTTGGAGCTAGTCTTTGAGATGGAATAATTAGCTGTAGATTTCTGGTACTAAGCCAGACACGGTCTCCTGGGAGGAAGATGGGTGCTGGCTGACGATGCCTATCCACCCATTTCTTGGTGGACAGAGTGGCTTTACGGATCTTTTCCTGGATGGAGATCCACAAGGAATGAAGCTGGCGGGCTGAAAGTTGCACTGCCGGGAGTGCACTAGGTTCAGGCGAAGGTAAGAGCGGTCAAAGTTGTTTCCCATAGACAACAAGAAAAGGCAAACTTCCAGTAGTAGCATGCGTGTGATTATTATATGAGAACTCCACCCACGGGAGTAGCTGGGCCCAATTATCTTGTCATTTGTTCACGAAGGTACGGAGAAAAGTCTTCAAGGTTTGGTTGGTTCGTTCCGTTTGCCCATTACTTTGAGGATGGAATGCAGACGAAAGACTAAGTTGCACATTGAAGCGTTTACAAAGAGCTTTCCAATAACGAGCTGTAAACTGTGGTCCTCGATCAGAGACTATATCCTGCGAGAGACCGTGAAGTCTAAAGATATGCTGAGCGAACAGACCAGCCAGATCAGGTGCAGAAGGTAGCTTTGGCAAGGGTACAAACTGTGCCATCTTGGAAAATCGGTCCAGGGTTACCCAAATGACCAAATTACCTCCTGAGACGGGAAGGTCCATGATGAAATCGGTGGAGATGTGTGTCCAAGGCTCCACCGGGATGGGCAATGGTTGCAACAGACCCCTGGGCTTCCTGATGAGCGGCTTTTGAACAGCACAGGTAGGTTATGAGCCCACAAAAGCTTGGACGTCCTGTCTCACCGTCAGTCACCAGTAGAATCGGTTCAGCAAGTCTAAAGTCCCTTTCCAGCCAGCATGGCCCCCAGTGAGGGAGTTATGAGTCCAAGTGAGAACTGCTCTCCGGGAGCGACGTGGAACGATGGTCTTTCCTTGGGAGGACACCAAGGTTGCTGCAAGACTTACTTTCACAGGGTCCAAAATATACTGAGGTGTGTCAGGAGTCTCTTCGACCTCAGAGGAGTGCGAGAGCGTGTCAGCTCAAACATTCTTAGAGCCGGGTCGATAGCGTAAGGTAGAGTCAAACCGATCAAAAAACAGCGACCACCAGGCTTGTCTTGGATTCAGGCGTTGGGCTTGCTTCAAGAATGCTAGGTTTTTCTGATCGGTGTAAACCATGACCGGGTGGTTGGCTCCTTCCAACCACTGTCTCCATTCCTCCACGGCAAGTTTCACGGCTAGCAACTCTTTGTCACCAACACAGTAGTTGCTCTCTGCCGGAGAAAATGTCTTCGAGAAATAGGAACAGGGCAACAATTTTCCAGAATCAGAGTACTGGCTCAGCATGGCTCCCATGGCCACATTGGAGGCATCAACTTCCACCACAAAAGGCCGGCTGGGATCCGGAAGATGAAGGCAGGTGTCTGACAGGAAGGCTTCCTTAATGGCCTCAAAAGCTTGGCAGGCAGAGGCAGGCCAATCTACCGCGTTAGCCCCCTTTCGGGTGAGGGCAGTCAATGGGGCCACGATACGAGTCCATGTCCCACAAATAAACCTTCGCTCAGCTAACAAAGCACTACTAACAGTTCCTTCAGTAAAATCAGCAAAACTAACCCAAGTAAGAGAAAGGGCCTTATCACTGGCAGGACCCAATCTATGGAACACAATGCCCACTGAAATCAGATTAAAGAGTAATATCAAATCTTTTAAGAAAACCTTAAAGACATGGCTCTTTAAACAAGCCTTTCCTAAGGAGACGGGAGGGTAGAGAGAAAGTAAGTACAGAGAAACGCAGTCGAGAATAAACACAGCAATATTAAAAGTGCATGATACTACAGCTAAGAAGTAAAACTAAAAATAAAGAGTAACTCAATAATACACCTGGACTAGACCATCACTACTCAAACATTGATTTTATTATTGAGTTTGTAACCGTAATTAATTGGCACCTGTTAGAATGTATGATAACCTACCTATACATACCTTATTTTTGTGCCTATTTGTAAACTGTTGCGATGGTATATAACTTAGTGATGGTATAGAAAAGTTTTTAAATAAAAATGAAATAAAATAGTTAGGAATAAAGTGACGGTAGAAATTGGAAAAGCCGAGGAAGCGTTGCAATGCTTTAAGACACCTCGGTCGGGGCCAATTCTTAACAGCTGCCACCTTCTCAAGATCCATTTGAAAGCCTGCTGCAGAGACTATGTAGCCTAGGAACGGCAAGGACATCTTCTCAAAACTACATTTTTTCCAGTTTTGCGTATAGACCATGCTCCCTAAGTATTTGGAGCACTTGACGGACATGCTGACTGTGTGAAGGCAGGTCCTGGGAGTAGATTAACACATCATAGAAACATAGAAACATAGAAATGACGGCAGAAGAAGACCAAATGGCCCATCTAGTCTGCCCAGCAAGCTTCACACATTTTTTTCTCTCATACTTATCATTTTCTCTTAACTCTTGGTTCTATTTCCCTTCCACCCCCACCATTAATGTAGAGAGCAGTGATGGAGCTGTATCCAAGTGAAATACCTAGCTTGATTAGTTAGGGGTAGTAGGGGTAGTAACTGCTGCAATAAGCAAGCTACACCCATGTTTATTCCCTTTACCCAGACTATGTCATACAGCCCCTATTGGTTGTTTTTCTTCTCTCCTGCCGTTGAAGCGGAGAGCCATGCTGGTTATGCATTGAAAGTGAAGTATCAGGCCCTTTTGGTTTAGGGTAGTAACCGCCGTAACAAGCCAGCTACTCCCTGCT
Source organism: Rhinatrema bivittatum (assembly GCF_901001135.1). NCBI lineage: Eukaryota > Metazoa > Chordata > Amphibia > Gymnophiona > Rhinatrematidae > Rhinatrema > Rhinatrema bivittatum. Next base: position 130,367,991 of record NC_042623.1, on the reverse strand, counting down.
TTGTGAGTGCGAATCCTTTTTTTTTTTTTCTTCTCCCCTGCAGTTGAAGCTATTCTGGATATGCGTGAAGCCTCAGCTTTTCTTATTCCCCTGCTGTTGAAGCAGAGAGCTATGCTGGAAATGCTTGATGTATCAGCCTCTCCCATGCCATGAAGCAGAGAGCCATGCTGGATATGCATCGAAAGCGAAGTATCAGGCACATTTGGTTTGGGGTAGTAACCGCCGTAATAAGCCAGCTACTCCCCGCTTTGTGAGTGCGAACCCTCTTTTCTTCTCCCCTGCCATTGAAGCAGAGAACTATGCTGTATATGCTTGGAAAGTGAAGTATTAGGCTTATTTGGTTTGGGGTAGTAACCGCCGTAACAAGCCAGCTACTCCCCTCTAGGGGTGTGCATTCGGATTGACCGCATTAGTAAAACGCAACTCATATTTTTTTTTTACTTAAAAAATTGATTCGACATAAACGATCGGATTTCCCACATATCGAACATAGATATGTTCGATATGTGGGAAATCGCGATTGTTGAGCCAAAATAAAAATATAAACCCCCTCACCCTCCTTAATCCCCCCCCCCGACTTACCACAACTCCCTGGTGATGGAGCGAGGAGTGAGGACGCCATTTCTGCAATCCTTGGCGAGAAGCATGTGACGTCGGCGGCACGTCGAGTGACGCTGGCGTCACGTGATTCCCGGCTCGTTCGCGCCGGACGGCTCGTTCGGCCCAAAAAGAACTTTTGGCCAGCTTGGGGGGGCCTCCTGACCCCCTCAAGCTGGCCAAAAGTTCTTTTTGGGCCAAACGAGCCGTCCGGCGCGAACGAGCCGGGAATCACGTGACGCCGCGTCACTCGACGTGCCACCGACGTCACATGCTTCTCGCCAAGGATTGCAGAAATGACGTCCTCACTCCTCGCTCGATCACCAGGGAGTTGTGGTAAGTCTGGGGGGGGGGGGCTTAAGGAGGGTGAGGGGGTTTAAATTTTTTTTTTGCACATATGTACATATACCCAACTCATTGGATTTTTTTTATGTCCATATTGGCCGCAAGTGGGACCCCCTTTCGGACATAAAAAATATGAACATAAAATTTTGCTCTGCACATCCCTACTCCCCTCTTTGTGATAGCAAATCCTTTTTTCCACATTTCCTCTTGCCGTTGAAGCTTAGAGCGATGTTGGAGTCACAGTAAGCATCTGTATGTTTATTTAATAAGGGTATTGTCTCCGGGCAGTAGCCATCGTTCTGGTGAGCCACCCACTCTACATTGGCGGTCTCTTGACTTTCTGGATCCACAGTGTTTATCCCACGCCCCTTTGAAGTCCCTCACAGTTCTGGTCTTCACCACTTCCTCCGGAAGGGCATTCCAGGCATCCACCACCCTCTCCGTGAAGAAATACTTCCTGACATTGGTTCTGAATCTTCCTCCCTGGAGCTTCAAATCGTGACCCCTGGTTCTGCTGATTTTCTTCCTACGGAAAAGGTTTGTCGTTGTCTTTGGATCATTAAAACCTTTCAAGTATCTGAAAGTCTGTATCATATCACCTCTGCTCCTCCTCTCCTCCAGGGTGTACATATTTAGATTCTTCAATCTCTCCTCGTACGTCATCCGATGAAGATCCTCCACCTTCCTGGTTGCCCTTCTCTGTACCGCTTCCATCTTGTCTTTGTCTTTTTGAAGATACGGTCTCCAGAACTGAACACAGTACTCCAGGTGAGGCCTCACCAAGGACCTGTACAGGGGAATAATCACTTCCCTTTTCTTACTCGATATTCCTCTCTCTATGCAGCCCAGCATTCTTCTGGCTTTTGCTATCGCCTTGTCGCATTGTTTCGCAGACTTCATATCATTAAGTCTGCGAAACAATGCGACAAGGCGATAGCAAAAGCCAGAAGAATGCTGGGCTGCATAGAGAGAGGAATATCGAGTAAGAAAAGGGAAGTGATTATTCCCCTGTACAGGTCCTTGGTGAGGCCTCACCTGGAGTACTGTGTTCAGTTCTGGAGACCGTATCTTCAAAAAGACAAAGACAAGATGGAAGCAGTACAGAGAAGGGCAACCAGGAAGGTGGAGAATCTTCATCGGATGACGTACGAGGAGAGATTGAAGAATCTAAATATGTACACCCTGGAGGAGAGGAGGAGCAGAGGTGATATGATACAGACTTTCAGATACTTGAAAGGTTTTAATGATCCAAAGACAACGACAAACCTTTTCCATAGGAAGAAAATCAGCAGAACCAGGGGTCACGATTTGAAGCTCCAGGGAGGAAGATTCAGAACCAATGTCAGGAAGTATTTCTTCATCGTCGAGGTAAACAATTACGCAGGTGTTCAGAAGGTCCCGCAACACCTCATTCATCAGGTTCTGGAACACCGCCAGGGCATTACATAAGCCGAAAGGCATCACGAGATACTCGTAATGCCCGTCTCGGGTATTAAACGCGGTTTTCCACTCATCTCCGGGACGGGTTCTGACCAAGTTGTACGCTCCTCGTAAGTCCAACTTTGTGTAAACCTTTGCTCCCTGGAGCCAATCAAGGAGCTCCGGTATTAACGGGAGCGGGTAACGGTCTTGATTAGTAATGGAATTTAGGCCTCGATAGTCTATGCATGGTCTCAGCGAGCTGTCCTTCTTGCTGACAAAAAAGAAGCCTGCCCCTGCAGGCAACTTGGACGGGTGAATAAACCCCTTGGCCAAATTCTCTGAAATGTACTCGGACATGGCCCGGGTCTCAGGTAATGATAAAGGATATACCCTTCCTCGGGTGGGGGGGGGGGCATAGTACCAGGTAACAAGTCTATAGCACAGTCATATGGATGATGCTGCGGAAGGATCTCCGCCTTGGTCTTGGAAAATACGTCCGTAAAGTCCTCATAAGGTGCAGGAGGACCTAAGGCAGAGTGCATCAACGGAAGTGCGGGAATTTTAGGCACTTTCATACAATTAGCTAGACAGAAAGGACTCCATTTGACAATCTGTAGCGTATCCCACTGAATCGTGGGCGAGTGTTTCTGTAGCCACGGCAAGCCTAGTACCACAGGGTGGACAGTCTTATCCAACACCAGGACCAAAAAAGCAGGAGGGTAGGCTATCTAAAAAAGACGTTTTGGCAAATATGGAGGTTAGACGCCAAAGAAATGTCCAAGTGCAACTTTATTAAAAATGAAGACCAATGATTTATATGTGTGCCCGACTCAGGCCAGAGTTTCGCCCCACACCGGGGCTGCCTCAGGGGCTAGAATAAATAAATACAAATCATGTAAACAATACAGGACATACCTAATTTTAAAATAAGTAAAAATAATAATTAAAAACATAAAAATGTGTAAAACAGGTAACACGTATAAGTACCAATATTTTAACAAACACTTCAACTGATGCAGACAAAGATACAATAAAAATGTGACATTGGGAGACAGTGCCAACACAGATCTTATTACCTGTGTGTGTTGATGAACAATATTGTGAGTACCAATAGTATTCTTAAATGATTGCATAAATGGTCTAGTGGTCAGATGCTTCTGCAATAAATAATGAGAACTCTATATAGAAACATAGAAACACAGAAATATATAGAAACATAGAAACATAGAAATGACGGCAGAAGAAGACCAAACGGCCCATCTAGTCTGCCCAGCAAGCTTCACACATTTTTTCTCTCATACTTATCTGTTTCTCTTAGCTCTTGGTTCTATTTCCCTTCCACCCCCACCATTAATGTAGAGAGCAGTGATGGAGCTGCATCCAAGTGAAATATCTAGCTTGATTAGTTAGGGGTAGTAGGGGTAGTAACCGCCGCAATAAGCAAGCTACACCCATGCTTATTTGTTTTACCCAGACTATGTTATACAGCCCTTATTGGTTCTTTTTCTTCTCCCCTGCCGTTGAAGCAGGGAGCTATGCTGGATATGCGTGAAGTATCAGTTTTTTTTTCTCCCCTGCCGTTGAAGCAGAGAGCTATGCTGGATATGCGTGAAGTATCAGTTTTTCTTCTCTCCTGCCGTTGAAGCAGAGAGCTATGCTGGATATGCGTGAAGTATCAGTTTTTCTTCTCCCCTGCCATTGAAGCTATGCTGGATATGCGTGAAGTATCAGTTTTTCTTCTCCCCTGCCGTTGAAGCAGAGAACTATGCTGGATATGCATTAAAAGTGAAGTATCAGGCTTATTTGGTTTGGGGTAGTAACCGCCGTAACAAGCCAGCTACTCCCCTCTTTGTGAGTGCAAATCCTTTATTCCACATTTCCTCTTGCTGTTGAAGCTTAGATCGATGTTGGAGTCACAGTAACCATGTGTATGTTTATTGAATAAGGGTATTGTCTCCAGGCAGTAGCCATCATTCTGGCGAGTCACCCACTCTTCATTGGCGGCCTCTTGACTTTATGGATCCACAGGGGTAGATTTTCAAAAACCGCGGATAGGCGTACTTTTGTTGGCGCTCCAGGCGCCAACAAAAGTACGCTGGATTTCAGTAGATACGCGCGTAGCCGCGCGTATCCGCTGAAATCCGGGATCGGCGCGCGCAAGGCTATCGATTTCGTAGAGCCGGCGTGCGCCGAGCCGCGCAGCCTACCAACGTTCCCTCCGAGGCAGCTCCGAAATCGGAGCGGCCTCGGAGGGAACTTTCTTTTGCCCTCCCCTCACCTTCCCCTCCCTTCCCCTCCCTTCCCCTACCTAACCCACCCGCCCGGCCCTGTCTAAACCCCCCCTTACCTTTGTTGGGGGATTTACGCCTCCCGGAGGGAGAAGTAAATCCCCACGCGCCAGCGGGCCGCTAGCGCGCCGGGACGCGATCTGGGGGCGGGTCCGGAGGGTGCGACCATGCCCCCGGGCCGCCCCGGGCCATAGCCATGCCCCCGGGCCCGCCCCCGGAACGCTCCCGACACGCCCCAAAAACGCCGCACGGTTCGGGCCCGCCCCCCGACACGCCCCCTCCGAAAACCCCGGGACTTACGCGAGTCCCGGGGCTCTGCGCGCGCCGGCAGGCCTATGTAAAATAGGCTTACCGGTGCGCAGGGCCCTGCTCGCCTAAATCCGCCCGGATTTGGGCGGATTTAGGTGAGCAGGGCTCTTAAAATCCGCCCCACAGTGTTTATCCCACGCCCCTTTGAAGTCCTTCACAGTTCTGGGGCGTGGGATAAACACTGTGGATGGCAGAAGACCAAACGGCCCATCCAGTCTGCCCAGCAAGCTACTCACTTTGTCCATTTTTTTCCCCTTTTTTCTCTCCCACCTGTTACTATTGGCTTTCCGGTACCCTCCAGCCCTAATTCCTCTCCACCCCACCACCAATTTAGAGAGCAGCACCGTATCTGTATGCAAGTGAACGTCCAGCTCGATTAGGGGTAGCAACCGCTGTAACAAGCAGGCCACACCCTTACCCCATACTCTTACCCACCCCTGTTTTTATTTTTTTGTTTGTTTTTTTGTTTTATGTTTCGTTTTTGTTTTTTTTATGGAGATAGCAGCCCTCCATCCTTCCGCTCCGTTAAGGTGGAACACCAACTACTGGCCACTGGCATCCCGCTCCGTGAATGCCTCTGTGGCTACTGCTGCTCCGTGCAGTGTTTGAATGCCTCTGTGGCTACTGCCGCTCCGTGCAGTGTTTTGCTGCCTCCTCTTTATTCACGCCCTCTAGACTTGATGGATCCACAGTGTTTATCCCACGCCCTTTTGAAGTCGTTCACAGTTTTAGACTTCACCACTTCCTCCGGAAGGGCATTCCAGGCATCCACCACCCTTTCCGTGAAGAAATACTTCCTGACATTGGTTCTTAGTCTTCCTCCCTAGAGCCTCAGCTCGTGACCTCTGGTTCTGCTGATTTTTTTCTGACGGAAAAGGTTTGTCGTTGTCTTTGGATCGTTAAAGTTTTTCAAGTATCTGAAAGTCTGAATCATATCACCCCTGCTCCTCCTTTCCTCCAGGGAGTACATATTTAGATTCTTCAATCTCTCCTCGTACGTCATCCGAAGAAGACCCTCCACATTCCTGGTCGCCCTTCTCTGTACCGCTTCCATCTTGTCCTTGTCTCTTTGTAGATACGGTCTCCAGAACTGAACTCAGTACTCCAGGTGAGGCCTCACCAAGGACCTGTACAAGGGGATAATCACTTCCCTTTTCTTACTCGATATTCCTCTCTCTATGCAGCCCAGCATTCTTCTGGCTTTTGCTATCGCCTTGTCCCATTGTTTCGCAGACTTCATATCATTAGACACTATCACCCCAAGGTCTCTCTCCTGCTCCGTGCACATTAGCCCTTCTCCCCCCATCGAATACAGTTCATTTGGATTTCCACTCCCCATATGCATGACTCTGCACTTCTTGGCATTGAATCTCAGCTGCCATATCTTCGACCACTCTTCCAGCTTCCTTAAATCCCGTCTCATTCTGTCCACTCCTTCCGGCGTGTCCACTCTGTTGCAGATCTTAGTGTCATCCGCAAAATGACAAACCTTACCTTCTATCCCATCCGCAATGTCGCTCACAAATATATTGAACAGGACCGGTCCCAACACCGATCCCTGTGGTACACCACTTAAAACCTCCCTCTCTTCAGAGAGAGCTCCATTTACCATCACACATTGTCTTCTGTCCGTCAACCAGTTTGCAATCCAGGTCACCACCTCGGCACTCACTCCTAAGCTTCTCATTTTATTCACCAGTCTCCTGTGCAGGACCGTATCAAAAGCTTTGCTGAAATCCAAGTAGATGACATCGAGCGCTCTTCCTCGATCCAATTCCTTGGTTACCCAGTCAAAAAAGACATTCCTCCTCAGCCAGTGTTTGTGGGGGAGGCAGTAATTGGATTAAAGTAGCCAGAGTCTCATGTGCATTGGGAACTGACTCACTTTGGAGCTGGGATCTTCATGAGCCAGATCCTTTTCTGCTAAAGTTAAGTCCATTTTTGGTTGTTATCTGTGCTTAGAAGTAGGGCATTATATTTGCCAAAACTAGTGCACTGTCTGTTAAAAAGAAGCACAACTGAAATAGAAATTTGGGAGTGCTGTAGTCAGTTTTACCTGTTCCAGCCATTAGTTCAAAGCAGACCCTTCATCCTCAGCCAGTGTTTGTGGGGGAGGCAGTAATTGGATTAAAGTAGCCAGAGTCTCATGTGCTTTGGGAACTGACTCACTTTGGAGCTGGGATCTTCATGAGCCAGAGCCTTTTCTGCTAAAGTTAAGTCAATTTTTGGTTCTTATCTGTGCTTAGAAGTAGGGCATTATATTTTCCAAAACTAGTGCACTGTCTGTTAAAAAGAAGCACAACTGAAATAGAAATTTGGGAGTGCTGTAGTCAGTTTTACCTGTTCCAGCCATTAGTTCAAAGCAGACCCTTCCTCCTCAGCCAGTGTTTGTGGGGGAGGCAGTAATTGGATTAAAGTAGCCAGAGTCTCATGTGCTTTGGGAACTGACTCACTTTGGAGCTGGGATCTTCATGAGCCAGAGCCTTTTCTGATAAAGTTAAGTCCATTTTTGGTTGTTATCTGTGCTTAGAAGTAGGGCATTATATTTGCCAAAACTAGTGCACTGTCTGTTAAAAAGAAGCACAACTGAAATAGAAATTTGGGAGTGCTGTAGTCAGTTTTACCTGTTCCAGCCATTAGTTCAATGCAGACCCTTCCTCCTCAGCCAGTGTTTGTGGCGGAGGCAGTAATTGGATTAAAGTAGCCAGAGTCTCATGTGCTTTGGGAACTGACTCACTTTGGAGCTGGGATCTTCATGAGCCAGAGCATTTTCTGATAAAGTTAAGTCCATTTTTGGTTGTTATCTGTGCTTAAACATAGGGCATTATATTTGCCAAAACTAGTGCACTGTCTGTTAAAAAGAAGCACAACTGAAATTGAAATTTGGGAGTGCTGTAGTCAGTTTTACCTGTTCCAGCCATTAGTTCAAAGCAGACCCTTCCTCCTCAGCCAGTGTTTGTGGGGGAGGCAGTAATTGGATTAAAGTAGCCAGAGTCTCATGTGCTTTGGGAACTGACTCACTTTGGACCTGGGATCTTCATGAGCCAGAGCCTTTTCTGCTAAAGTTAAGTCCATTTTTGGTTGTTATCTGTGCTTAGAAGTAGGGCATTATATTTGCCAAAACTAGTGCACTGTCTGTTAAAAAGAAGCACAACTGAAATAGAAATTTGGGAGTGCTGTAGTCAGTTTTACCTGTTCCAGCCATTAGTTCAAAGCAGACCCTTCCTCCTCAGCCAGTGTTTGTGGGGGAGGCAGCAATTGGATTAAAGTAACCAGAGTCTCATGTGCTTTGGGAACTGACTCACTTTGGAGCTGGGATCTTCATGAGCCACAGCCTTTTCTGCTAAAGTTAAGTCCATTTTTGGTTGTTATCTGTGCTTAGAAGTAGGGCATTATATTTGCCAAAACTAATGCACTGTCTGTTAAAAAGAAGCACAACTGAAATAGAAATTTGGGAGTGCTGTAGTCAGTTTTACCTGTTTGACTCCCTCCCACCCTATACCTCTGCCCACCCACCCCTAGGTTTGTGTTTCTTATATAACCACCTAAATTCATAAATGGCAACAAGGTAAATTAGTATTCCCATAATTACTATTCATCAGACAAATTACCAAAATGAGGTCTATCCAATGCAACTGTTGTGTAGCCTTTATATTGAGGGTAATCACCAATGGGAAAAAAAGAAAAATAAAAAACAATAATGAAATTGAACCTATAATTTTAATCGGAGGCTGCCTGGAACAAAAGACTGCATGATTGAAGTATGGTGTAAATATTAAATATTTCAAAACTAACTGCCTTAAAGCAAAAAAAATAAAATAATAAATAAAAATTATCATGTTATATGAAAGTGACAGGTGAACATAATCGATTAAAAGAAATTAAAGAATTCCGAGAAGAAAATTATTATGGAAGAAATGTGACCTTAACTACAGAAATGTGAAAAATGGGACCAAATAAACTCCTAAAAAATAACTATAACTAGTGCTCTGTAAATAACGTGAAACCATGGACATGCTTATAGACGATGTACAAACTAACCGTAGAAGATATTTGGATATATAAAAAAGCGTGAATCAATGGTCTTGGAAATCAAAATTAATTATACCAGCAGGATAACTGTGAAAAATAAATGTGAACGGGACTCGAGTTTGCTTAAAGGACTATATTACAATGAAGCATAAAAAAGCAGTAGCCTACTAAACATTATCGCGGCTATAATTAATGACTGCACTCGGGTTTTGTTTTGTTTTTTAAGTTGAAACTGCGATATCAATAAGAACAGCAAGTCACTATGGAGAAATATAAAAACACAACATATATTTAAACAAACGAGAATTGCTCACTGAATAAAACTGCTGAGTTAACTCAATCTGGACACAAATGAACACCAAGAATAAAAAAGAGGGACTGAATACGAATGAAAAAATTGCGCTTGAATAATTGTCAAACACACAACTAGCAGTAGGCATTGAATTGCACTGAAAAATTTAAATGAAAGAATGCCTCTTTGAAACACTACTTAATATTGATTGAAACACAGAGGTAGCATAAATATTTCCAAACAGACGGCACTGCAGTGCAGTGAAAAAGAAACAATTAACTTGGGCATACTGAAAAGTTACTACTGCTCTTGTTAGTAGCGTGCAATAAATTAAAAAAATGCCCAGATTAAGATTAACTGCATGAAGAACACTACGCCCATTTATTAGAATAGATGCTTAGAACAATACTCACTCAACGCATATGCTGGTTTCACTCGATCTCCACTTGAGTACAAAATGGACGTAAAGGAAGAAGCTGACTTAAAGAGTGCTTTAAATATGTTGTGAAATCGCGCCAAAAAGGTTGTCAATCTCAAAAAAGGGGCATGGTTAAGCCGATGCTCCGTTGATAAAACAAATGCATAAAATATGTGATTATAATGCTAAAACATATTAGAATAATGTATATCATTAAATATGGATCTGGCAAACCTCACCTTCAACCAAAAATAAAAAATAAATAATTAAAAAAAGGTAAATCAATAAATAAATAGTGTGACCGGATATAAATAAAAAAAGATAAAATAATAAATATATGTGAAACATATGACCACTAAAATACAGATACAAAATGGGTACAAAGAAATAAATAAGGAGTCAAAACAGGTAAAAATGAATAAAACCACTGTACTAAAATTTTCATTAATCACATTAACCTAAAACAGTAAAAAATTCTCCTAACACCTTTCAAACACATACATGCAGGTAAAAGCGAAAAACCTGGCGAATAGGGATCATCAAAAACTGATCATAGAAAGACAGAATAATCAATCTCTAAATTCAACCCATGTGGTTCAATAGTCTTGAATTCAAAAATATACTTTTGCTCTAGTTGTAATAACATTTTGTCCAAATCGCTGCCTTGCCAGTTTGGAATAAGTTGGTGGATCACACAGAACTTAAAATCATTAAAACTATAATTCATTTGAATACTGTGTTGAACTAATGGTTTTGACTCGATTCTTCTATTGATGCTGCTTTTGTGTTCAATTATAAGCTTATTAAATTGTCTAATCATTTTACCTACATATGCTTTATTACAAGTACATACTGCCAAATAGATGACACCTTTAGTCTTGCAATTTGTGAATGTTCTTAATTTGAATGTTTTGGTCATACCTGGAACCTGCAAATTGGTGACCTTCATATTTACGTTACAAACAGAGCAATGTCCACACGGACGGTGTCCTGGAGGTCTTAAATCATTGACTGAGTTGATAGGCAAAGCAGATGGGGAAACAAGTTCTTTAATATTTTTATCTCTCTTATTAGCAATCATAAGTCCTTTATCTTTGAAACATGGTAATAGCTGCAAAACTGACCAATGTTTCTTGAGAATGTTAGTAATTTGAAAAGACATATGTGTGTGTGTTATGGGACACACTATTCGATCATTTGGTTTTTTGGTCTTTGTGGTAAGTAAATCTTTTCGGTCAATCATGGATGCCTTTCTAAAACCTGCTTCTACGTATTTATGTGGATATGATTTTGCTAAAAACCTATCTTTCATTTCTTCTGAACGAGATAAAAACAATGGGGTAGATTTTTTTAAAAAGCGCGATCGCGTACTTTTGTTTGTGCAGCAGGCGCAAACAAAAGTACGCTGGATTTGATAAGATACGCGCATAGCCACGCGTATCCTCTAAAATCCTGGATCGGCGCGTGCAAGGCTGCCGATTTTGGGCAGCCTGCGCGCGCCGAGCCGCGCAGCCTGCCTCCGTTCCCTCCGAGGCCGCTCCGATTTCGGAGCGGCCTCGAAGGGAACTTCCTTTCGCCCTCCCCTCATCTTCCCCTCCCTTCCCCTACCTAACCCACCTCCCAGGCCCTATCTAACCCCCCCTTACCTTTGACCCTAGATTTACGCCTGCAAGAAGCAGACGTAAATCTACGCGTGCCAGCGGACTGCTGGTGCGCCGTCTTCCGACCCGGGGGCTGGTCCGGAGGCCTGGACCACGCCCCCCGGTCCCGCCCCCGAAATGCCGCGCCCCGCCCCCGAAATGCCGCGTCATCCAGTCCCGCCCCCGACACGCCCCCTTCGAAAAACCCCAGGACCTACGCGCGTCCCGGGGCTCTGCGCGCGCCGGAGGCCTATGGAAAATAGGCGCACCGGCGCACAAGGCCCTGCTCGCGTAAATCCACCTGGATTTACGCGAGCAGGGCTTTTAAAATCCGCCCGACTGTCTCATTGCCACACAACCTTTTTAATCTAAGAAACTGGGAATACGGTAGATTTCTCTGTAGAGATTTGTTGTGACAACTCGAATAGTGCAACAATTTATTAGTGTCTGTGGATTTTCTATATATATCAGTTACAAAATTACCATTTCTAAAACTTACTAAAATATCTAAAAATGGAATACTAAAAGCATTAAAATTAATAGAAAACTTTAAACTGTTGTCCAATGTATTTATCCATATATAAAACCTTTGTAGAGTATCTGAATTGCCTTTCCAAATTATAAAAACATCGTCAATATACCGCTTCCAAAGTAAAATGTTTTCTTTGTATTGGTGATCTGTCAAAAATACTTTTTCAAATCTAGCCACATAAAGGTTGGCAATAGACGGGCCCATGGGCGAACCCATGGCCACACCGTTTGTCTGCAAAAAATTTTTTGTTGAATGAAAAAAAGGTTTTTCTTCAAGGCAATTTCTGCCAATTCAATTAGGAACTGATTAGGTATTCGCTTATGTAAGTTGTGTTCCATAAGTTGTTGTACAATTAAATCAAGGGCTGCATCTTGTGGAACGTTTGTATACAATGATTCGATATCTGGTGTTACCAAAATAATTTCACCAGTCATTTCTTTAAAATCATTTAAAATAGTGATAAAATGAGCTGATTCTCAGATGTAAGAAGGTATATTCTTAACTTGTGGTTTTAAAAAAATGTCAATTAAATGGAAAGAGGTTCTAATATAGAACCATTGTCTCCCGCCACAGTCCCTACTTAAGAATCAATGGTGCACGCACGCGCGCCTAGGGAGGGGCGCTGCGCAATTAGCAGCGTCTCTCTGCGGGCCACGCAGAGAAGCCTGACAAGAAGTGGAAGCAGGACCGGAAACGCCGGGGACTGTGGCCGAGCTGGAGGCCCCAGAGGAGGCCCAAGGATGGGGCTGACGGCCCACCGCCGCCAGCAAGGAGGAACCAGAGGCTGAAGTCACTGTAGGAAGGTGAGGGGTCCGTGCCGTAGGTTTTCCGCGGATGGCACACATAAGAGCACTCCCTTTATGCCCCCCTCTTAGAGGTTGGAGTTTGCCCGGATGGGCACGATAGAAGTTCAGGAGGAGGGTTTTGTCCAGGATGTTCTGAGCTGGTTCCCAAGAATTTTCTTAGGGTCCATAAGCCTCCCAAGAAAGGGAGGCCCCTACCCCTCCCACCAGCAGCCTCTACGCCGACGTGGAGGACTTCATGTACCTTGTATGTCATATCAGTTTCAGCCATGAGTGGAGGTGGTTCAGGAGCCTTTCTGGCAGGCCAGGATAAGACCACAGGTTTTAAGAGAGATATGTGAAACATATTATATATTCTCAGCATAGGAGGCAGCTGAAGCTGGTATGTAACTGGTCCAATGCGTCGGGTGACCATAAAAAGGTTCAATGTACCTAAGAGCAAACCTTTGAGAAGGTATTCTCAGTCGGATATACCGAGTACTTAACCAGACTTTCTGGCCAGGATGGAATTCAGGAGACAAGCGTCGGTGACTGTCAGCAGTTCTCTTGGCCCGGGAAGCGGCTTAACGTAAGCAAAAATTAATCTGTTCCCATAAAGTCTTGAGGGCATCCACAGTAGCCTGCGCCGCAGGGTATGGTACTGACAAAGGTGGTTATTATTATTATTATTTATTAGTTTTATATACCGGTGTTCATGAGAACATGTCACATCCGACTACGCCTTTGACCATCTCCATGATCAGACCTCTGTCTTGCTTGATGATGCTCTTGACAACCTCTGTGATCAGACCTCAGCCTTGCTTGCCACTGCCTTCGGATTGCTGCCAGCCCTGACTCAAGCATACCCTTGGACGCATCTTCAGCTTACTCCCTGGACGTGGTTTCTTCAGGCTTCAGCCTGCTTTTGCTCGAGCGCTCTCTGTCTGTCTTTGAGCCATTGCCACCCTAGTTTCTAGGACATTACCCAGTCTGGGGTAAGACTGTACCATCTCTCACCTGCTGTCTCTGGGCTGAACCAACTCCTTCTGCAACTACATTCAGAGGCATACCTAAGTCCTGCTGGCCCCAGCTCCCAAAGGCTCAGCCCGCGGGGAACAAGAGCTGGTATAGGTGAAGCTCCAGCAGCCTTTATCTTTCAGCCCACTCCGCTTGCTGATGGTGGGAACTGATAGGTCCTTACCTATAGGTTGCGTCAACCCCACCTCGGCCCAAAGGTCCACCTCCGACGGAACATATACAGAATCTGGCTTGCTGTGGTTTACAACTGCATGCTTCTATTCATACTTCATGGTCACTTTTTTCCATATTTGGTGACAGTCTGCTTTTTGCATATGTTACCAAGGTGAGGTATTCTGTTAGCTTGTAGTTTCTGTGTAGCTTGTAGTTAGGTATTCTGTTAGCTTGTAGTTTCTAGGGATGTGAATCATATTTCTGATGATTGAAAATATCGTACGATATTTTCAAAGTCGTCAGAAATTGGGGGCTTCCTGAAACCGATAGAAAAACTCCACGAAATTGTTCATGGGGTTCTCTTATCGTTTTGGGGGAGGGCGGAAAAAACGGCACATATAAACAAGCCCTAAACCCACCCCGACCCTTTAAAACTGCTTCCTTAGGTTTCCTTTGTCCTTACTATGTGACAGGGTATCCGTGCCAATGGCCCGCGCCATTTTTAAAGTTGGCGCCGGCCATCCATTACTCCTACCATGTGACAAAGGGTAAACAGGAAAAACAGATAAGAAAACATGGATAGTGCTCCACATAAAACATATTCAAATCATAAAAACACAGAATAATCTATTTCTAAATTCAACCCATGGGGTGCCATGGTCTTAAATTCAAAAATATATCTCTGCTTAAATTGTAACAACATTTTATCCAAGTCACCTCCTCGCCAAGTCAGTGTGGGTTTTTGAATAACACAAAATTTAAAATCATTAAAATTATGATTCATTTGTATTGCGTGTTGAACAAGTTGTTTAGATTCTATTCTTCTTTTGATACTGCTTTTATGCTCAATGATACGTTTGTTAAATTGTCTAATCGTTTTGCCCACATGTACAAAATATACGTCTCCTCTCAAATAAAGGTTAAACTTGGACATTTCCTTGGCGTCTAATCTACAATAGTGTCTTTGCAACATCTCTAGGGTCCCGGATGTCTTGCCAACTTGGAATCATGAGCCCATTTCAGAACTCATTCACGTAATCTATGAGGCATGATGGTTTTCCCAGTAGGGACTAAAGTGGTCATAGCAAGGGATATATAGGCAGGATCAATAATGAAGCTAGGAACTTCAGGGACATCTTCAGGTTCAAATGATCTGGATAGTGTGTCAGCATGGAAGTTCTTGGACCCTGGGCAGAAACAGAGGAGGAAGTTGAATCGTTAGAAGAAAAGTGCCCATCGGGCCTGACGAGGGTTCAGGAGTTGAGACTCTTTAAGGTGCTCAAGATTCTTATGGTCTGTGAAGATGGTAAACTTGTGTTAAGCCCCTTCCAACCAGGGGCGCCCCTCTTGGAGCGCCAACTTGACTGCGAGGAGTTCATGGTCACCAATGGTGAAACGCTGTTCCATAGGAGAAAACTTATGTGAGTAGAAAGAACAGGGAATCAGTTTACCCTTATGGAAAAACTGGCTCAAAATGGCTCCTGCACCGATTGCAGAGGCGTTGACCTCTACGAGGAATGGACGTTTAGGTTCTGGATGCTGTAGGCAAGGTCCAGAACAGAAAGCCTCCTTAATCGTCTGAAAGGTGGCTAGTGCTATAGGTGTCCACATCCGAGTGTTGGCTCCTTTCCTAGTCATGAAGGTGAGCAGGGCACCTAGGGAAGAATAATTAGCAATGAAGCTCCGGTAGTAATTGGTAAAGCCAAGAATATTTTGTAAGGCTCATAGGCCTACTGGCTGGGGCCAGTTGCGGATCCCCTGGACTTTCTCTGGATCCATAGAAAATCCACGGTCAGAAATGATATACCCACGGAAGGGTAAGTGATTACGCTCAAACAGGCATTTTTCCAGCTTGGCATACAAATGGTTCTCTCGGGCGTTGGAGGACGATCTGAACATGATCTCGATGAGATTCAAGGTCTTTAGAAAAGACCAGGATGTCATCAAGATATACGACTACGAAGGAATACAGAAGATCTCGGAAGATTTCGTTCATAAGGCATTGAAAGACCACTGGGGCATTGCATAGCCAAAAGAGCATCACAGTATATTCGTAGTGACCATCTCTTGTATTAAATGCGGTCTTCCAAATATCTTCAGACTGAATGCGTACCAAGTTGTACGCATCTCTCAGATCCAACTTGGAGAAGATCCGTGCCCTTTCAAGGCGATTGAACAGTTCACTAATGAGGGGCAGAGGGAATTGGTCTTTGCAGATTATGACATTGAGCCCCCTGTAATCAATACAAGGGCATAGCCCCCCCATCCTTTTTCTTAACGAAGAAGAGCCCCGCACCTGCAGGGGAATCAGGCGGACAGATGAATTCTTTGTCTAGGTTCTCTTTAATATACTCAGACACAGATTGAGTCTCAGATTGAGACAATGGGTAGATTCTGCCTTTGGGAGGCATAGTGCCTGGCAGGAGTTCAATGGGAAAATTGAACTTACGTAACAGAGGCAGGGTATCTGCCTTCTGCTTTGAGAAGACATCATTGAAGTCAGAGTACTGCAGAGGCAAACCTGGTAAAGCAACAGACTTCCAAATAGGAACTACTAGAGATACTGGATGCAAACAAGTCTTCTGGCATTTGGAGCCCCACTGCACCAACTACAGGGAATGCCAATCGAACTGGGGTTTGTGGGCCTGGAGCCAGGGCAGCCCCAGGATAACAGGATGTGTTGATCGCTTCAATATGTAGAAGGACATCTCCTCCTCTTGGAGAGTGCCCACGGTAAGACGAACAGCCACAGTCTGGTGGGTGATGAGTCCTGGAAGGTGGTCTACCTGAATGGAGGTGATGCGGAGACTCACCTCCAATGGCTGGAGAGGAATGTTCAGGAGCTTGACAATGTCATCCATAATGAAGCTGCCACTTGCTCCGGTATCAACAAGAGCAGTGGTGGCAAAGGTGTGGGCCTTGATGCCCAGGGATACAGGAAGCAAGAGGTGAGGGCCAGTAACAGTTGTGTCTAAGCTCGGGGCCCCCACCGGGCTCAGGCATTGCAGTTTCCCTGGCTGAACAGGGCAGGACTGCAGACGATGTCCAGAGGTGCAACATTAAAGGCAAAGACCCTCCTTCTGCCGACGGAGATGTTCAGTTGGAGACAAATGCCCATGGTTCACCTCCATGGGTTCCACCACATAAGGAGGTGGTGCTGCTGAAGCCTTCACTGGAGGATTGGAAGGACACATGGGGCATGGTACAGGAGAATGGGGAGCCTTTACTTCTAGGCATCTTTTCCGGAGATGATCTTACCGGCAAGGGAAATCGGGTCCTCTAGAGACGTGGGAGTCTCACGGACAGAGAGCTCATCTTTGAGAGCACAGGAGAGTCCATCTAGGAAGATGGCTTGCAGACAATCTTCTTGTCACACAAGCTCCATGGCCAGAGTCCTAAACTCCACCGTATAGTCAGAGAAGGTCCTTGCCCCTTGACGGAGGTAGAGTAAGTTATGGCTGGCAACAGCCTGGCGGCTTGGGTCTCCGAAGGTCTGCTTGAAGAGAGTGATGAATTCAGATAACTTGGAAAGGATGGGATCAGAATGTTCCCATAAGGGAGAGGCCAAGCAAGAGCCTTCCCTTCCAGATGAGACAGGATGAAGGTCACCTTGGTGATTTCCTTCAGGAACAACGAGGGTTGCAGTGCAAACTGCATGAAGCACTGATTAAGGAAGCCACGACAGGAGAGTGGATCCCCATTATATTGAGGAGGTGCAGGAAGTGCCAATGATGCTTTGGGAAGCATGGTGTCTGAGAGGCCCACAGGATTGGCCAAAGCTGTATCTTGCAGCTGGGAACTAAATTCTTACACCGAAGAGGCCAGCATTTCCAAAGCTTGATGATGTTGCTTAACTGTGGTGGCCAAACCCAGTAAGGCCCTGGAGACAGGATACTCCACCGAGTCCATGGCCTTGTCAACCTGTTGTGCTAGGGGGTGGATCCTTGTCCTGTAGCAGTGGAAAATGGCTCCATGGTAGGGACCAGGAAGTAATTGTCCCCAGGGGGTGGATCACTGGAGGAGACAGAGGCTAGGATGAGCTTCACCACTGGAAGCCCAAGGTCCTCCCGGGAGGAGCCCGTAGGGATCTGGGCCGCTTGGACTTAGGTGGGCGTCTCAGGGTCTCCTGGAAGGATGGAAGTCCGGCGTGCCCACAGATATAAGGGGAGTGCGGTCAGGTTCAAGACCAGAACAAGGAGGACAAGAAAAGCGTAGGTGATGACAAGGCTAGGAACAGAGCCAGAATCTTGAGATGTGGTCAAGCAGGCAGAGGTCAGAATCTGGGGGTCAGTCTGAGGAGTGGTCAACAAAGCAGGGGTTAAGTTCCGGAGGTCAGATGAGGTCACAGGCAGGCCGAGGTCAGAAGGTAGGCAGCAGACAGACGAGTCTAGGAACAAGCTGAGGTCAGAAGGCAGGCAGCAGGCAGGCAAGTCGAGTAGCAGGCTGGAGTCAGAAGGCAGGCAGCAGGCAGGCAGGTCAAGGAACAGACTGGAGTCAGAAGGCAGGCAGCAGGCAGGAAGGTCGAGGAACAGACTGGAGTCAGAAGGATCCTGGTATGAGACTTGGAACAAGACTGGAACAAGAATCAGATGTAGTGACAATCTAGCAAAACACTAACCCAGTTGCCAAGGCAAGGAAGTACATGCAGGGACTTCCTTATATCTGGGAATCAATCGGGGCACACCACAGAGGTAGGACCTGCCCTTGGCCCTACAAAAGGCCGGGTGGTCCGCGCGCATGTGCGTAGGGGCGTGGACAACACAGCTGAGGATACCGAGCTCTGGCGTGAGGCCTGGTGCGCAGTGGAAGGCCCGGCGACCGCCGCCGCGGGACGCCATGGACTGGAAGTGCTTGCAGCTGCTGCAAGGGAGGCTGACCCGGGACCTGCTGTGGGACCATGGAGGTGAGCAGGCCAGGGCGCGGGCCGAGCAAAGACGGGGTGCATAACGTTATAAGTAATTTTTTTTCCATGTAAAATCTATTATAACTGCATAATTGTTTAATTATGCAGTTATAAAAAAAAAGCGACCACATCACCCCTGTTCTTAAAAACTTGCATTGGCTACCTGTCGCCGAAAGAATATCCTATAAAACTCTCACCTTGATCCATAAGGCCCTCCACAACCTAGACATGCACTGGTTCTCCGATCACCTCAGCTTTCACAATTCAAGCAGACCGTTAAGGCAACAACACAGGGCTACCCTCAGTACTTCCTCACCCAGACAATCCAAACTTGCTTCCACTAAAGCTCGGGCACTATCTTTAGCTGGGCCTGCCCTTTGGAATAAACTCCCCCCTTATCTACGGCAGGAATCCTGCCCAAAAAAATGTAAACACAATCTAAAAACCTACCTCTTCAAGCAAGCTTTTGCTTGATAACATTTCCATCACGCGTCCTAATTATTGTAATTTAACTCTTTATCTAATTATCTAACCATGCCTTTCTTTTGTAAATATCTCCCTCCTTTCTTTTCCCTTTATATTGTATCATATTTCCCCCTTCCTTTGTTAAACTGATGCACATTTGTAATTTAATTAAGGAATCTATCTGTTAGAAATATTATGTTTTCGTTCTTTATTATATATTTGGTTCAAGTTTCTCTCTAAAGCGCAGTTTGCTACACGTTGTTTCTTGTAAACCGATGAGATGTTCCCAACGTTCATCGGTTTATAAAATCCTCTAAATAAATAAATAAATAAATAAATAGTGTGTGAAGAAAGGGGTCATGAATGCTATAAGCTTTACCTAGGACACCTCATACCTTTGCACTCTGTGATGGCAGTGATGGGTAAAGGGTGTGGTATCAGATAAAAAAAGACTAGTGGGGAAACGTTTGTGTCCGATTGTGTATGGGAATATGTATGCTCATCTACCCAAAGCAGAGGAATCTCAACTGGGCAGACTGAACAGAGCAATTTGGGTTTCATATGTGTCTTACTATGAGATTGATCACTGGCTCAAGGGATAAGCAACAGTAAAAGGACAAAATAGATTTAATTAGTTATTACAAATTCTGTGTGACCTTATAAAAGACAAGTATTTGATTCTTCTTCAAATCAAATGCATGTTTTTCTAAAAGTGGGAGTGGCAGTTGCTAAGTATTTGCAGTTTTTCTTACTGTTGTAAAGGAATGGTAATGACATTTTTATATTTGGGATCATTTGCTTGCACCTCACTTTGTGCACAATTTTCTAGTAATAAGGCAAGGAATAAAAGTTAAAAATAAATAGTCATATGAAAGAACAAAGGTGAAAAATTTACTCCAAGCATTCAAGTGTTCTGAATTTTTACAGTTGGAATTTTGGAATCCTACAGGATACAAATATGTAAAATAAAATAAATAAAGAAAATATGTATTTTTGTCTGAGGCCTATTTTCAGATTGTATCATTCATATGAACCAAAAAATGGTCTAATTCATTCTGTTTCTCACATTTGTTCAGAACGAATGTACATCCCTAATTACTATAATGAACCTCAATACTTCATTCATCTCCAAACTCATGCTTTCCATGTTTGAGTGAGAATAATCAAGATTATCACAGCAGTACCCTGATATTCAGTATTTAGATACATAATATCGTAAGAAGGCATTTACATGAAACTTTACTAATACCTCCTTAGCAATAAAACAGAAATCTGTAAAGTCTTGCCTGACTAATCTACTACATTTTTTTAAGGGGTTAACAAACATGTGGCTAATAGTAAGCCAGTGGATAAAATATATCTGGATTTTCTGAAAGCATTTAATAATGTTCCTCATGAGAGACTCGTGAGAAAATTTAAAAATCATGAAATTGAAGACAATGTACTGTTGTGGACTGCAAACTGGGTAATAGATAGGAAACAGAGAGTAGGTCTGAATAATCATTTTTCTCAAAGATAAGAAGGAAAATACTAGAGTGCTCCAAGGATCTGTACTAGGACAGGAACTTGTTAATATTTTTATAAATGATCTGGAAAAGGGAACAATGAGTGAGATGATAATTTGCAGAAATAAAATTATTTCATGTTGTTAAATCACAAGCAGATTGTACAAAACTGCAAGAGGACCTCATTTATTTATTTATTTATTTAACAGTTTTATATACCGAATTTCTTGTAACAGGATTACAAATCAAAACGGTTTACATAATAACAATAACAGTGCCTCAAATAGTGCAATTACATAAAACAGAGGAATACAGAACTAGGATCATGAAACTGTTGAAACAAACCAGGGTATATATATATCGAGCTATGATACATGGCTGGTAGAGAATGGTTAGGTTAAGACCATGGTATTGGCAAAGGGCCTTGGGAATTGGGGCTAAAGTAGGACATATAGCATTTGACTGAATCGAGAGAAAGCAGGCAAGAGTCAATGAGTTACTGGTGATAGAGTTGATTTAAGATCATCTGGCGTATGATTCAGCAAAGGCCTGCTTAAACAGCCAGGTTTTGAGTCTTTTCTTAAATGTGACCGGGCAATGTTCTAGCCTGAGGTCTGGTGGAAGAGAATTCCAATATATTGGTACAGAGGCTGAGATGGCTCTCTTAATAAAAAAACCTCTTGAGACCTATTTTTAATTAACCTCTGTTTAATTAAGAGATGGCTCTCTTAATTAAAAAAACCTCATGAGACTGGGAAACTGGGCATCCAAATGGCATATGAAATTTAAAGTGAAAGTGATATGCAAAAGGGAAAATAATAGAGATGTGAATCGTGTGATCGATCGTCTTAACGATCAATTTCGGCTGGGAGGGGGAGGGAATCCGATCGTCGCCGTTTGGGTTTTTTAAATATCGTGAAAATCATGAAAATTGTGTAAATCGAAAACTGGCACACTAAAACATCCCTAAAACCCACCCCGACCCTTAAAAATAAATCCCCCACCCTCCGGAACCCCCCCCCCCCAAAATGCCTTAAATTACCTGGGGTCCAGAGGAAGGGTCCCGGTGTGATCTTTTACTCTCGGACCTCCGGTGCTTGTAGAAATGGCGCCGGCGCTACCTTTGCCTTGTCATATGACAGGTCAAAGGTAGCGCCGGCGCCATTTTGTTTTTTGTCCCCCGAGGTCAGGAGCGTAGGAGATCGCTCCCGGACCCCCGCTGGACCCCCAGGGACTTTTGGCCAGCTTGGGGGGACCTCCTGACCCCCACAAGACTTGCCAAAAGTCCAGCGGGGGTCCTGGAACGACTTCCTGCATGCGAATCGTTTTTCCGTACGGAAAAACGATTTGCGGCAGGAGATCGCTCCCGGACCCCCACTGGACCCCCAGGGACTTTTGGCCAGCTTGGGGGAGCCTCCTAACCCCCACAAGACTTGCCAAAAGTCCAGCGGGGGACCGGAATGACCTCCTGCAGTCGAATCGTGTTTTCTATGGCCGGCGCCATTTTGCGCCGCCATTTTGCGCAAAATGGCGCCGGCCGTAGACAAAAATATATCGGACGATATTTTAAATCGTCAAAAAACGATTCACATCCCTAGAAAATAATCCAAACTGAAGTTACATTCACCGCCTAGGAAGTTACATTCACCGCCTAGGAAAACAACCTAGCTACCATCCTAAACAATATGTTGAAATACTTGATTCAGGTTACAGCAGCTATCAAAAAAACAAACAGAATGTTAGGAATTATTAGGAAATGCATGAAAAAATATAACATAGTATATCATAATACCTCTGTATAGCTCCATAGTTACAATGCCCAGAGTAGAATTGTTCAGTCTGGAGAAGACAGCTGAGGGGGGATATGATAAAGGTCTACAAAATCATGAAAGGGCTTGAACAGGTAAATGTTAGGGGTGTGCATTCGGATTGACCGCATTAGTAAAACGCAACTCATATTTTTTTTTTACTTAAAAAATTGATTCGACATAAATGATCGGATTTCCCACATATCGAACATAGATATGTTCGATATGTGGGAAATCGCGATTGTTGAGCCAAAATAAAAATATAAACCCCCTCACCCTCCTTAATCCCCCCCCCGACTTACCACAACTCCCTGGTGATGGAGCGAGGAGTGAGGACGCCATTTCTGCAATCCTTGGCGAGAAGCATGTGACGTCGGCGGCACGTCGAGTGACGCTGGCGTCACATGATTCCCGGCTCGTTCGCGCCGGACGGCTCGTTCGGCCCAAAAAGAACTTTTGGCCAGCTTGTCTTCCATGTTTCCCTCCTGAATCCTCTGATCTTTCATGGCCCTTAAGGAGGTCACCGAAACCTTAAGAAACGTCCTCCGAGAATGACATTACTTACCAGGTAAAGGAAATTCTGAATTTCCAATGATTAGGCAGGAAATGGGAATGCTTTATCTCATGAAAAGGGTATGGTCCAGAGGAAAACAACTGGGAGACTATCTACAATATTCTAGATTAAAACCTCTAGAAGGACTTCCTTGCTACATACCCCAGAAGACCTAAACCCTCAAGGGGGGTTAGGGGAGGGGGTACTGTTATGCTTGGCAGTCCGCACAGCAAAGCCACAGATCGCCATGCTCACCTGTGCTCCAGACACCAGGCCTGGTGCCTCTCTCCATGACATGGCCTTCCTTCACACCACTGCAACCTGAAACAACCATAGCAAGATGCTGGGCCCAGCCTACCTGCTGCAACACTGCCTTCTCGAGTGCACTGAAATCACGTGTGTGTCCAAGTTCCTCATATTTAAAGGGCCCGTGGCGTGAACAGCCTGAGGGCATGCCTCCTGATGATGTCACTGTTTGGACTATATCTAAAGCTCCTCCAGACACTCCTCCAGTGCCTCAGCAATAGGTCGTCTCATTCAAGAGGTGTATTTGCCACAGTGTTCCTGATTCCTGATTCCTGCTCCTTGACTCCTGGTTCCTGTTTCCGCTGTTTGTTGTTCCTGAGTTACTGTGTCCTGTTCCTGGTTCCTTGGCAGTCCGGTAGATTACTGAGTTCTTGTCTTCATGGTCAGTCTTCCTTTCATCTACCTTCAGCATCTCGCCTTGCCCCTATAGTCCTTCATCCTCCTCTTCATTCCCCTCCTTCTTGGATTGGACGTCTGGCATGTCCTCACATCAGAACTTCGATTTGACTTTGACTGGATTTTACAGTCGCTGGCCACAGCCGACCCGCGGCTCGGCCCCCTCACCTCCTTCAAAGTAATCCAGTGCCTGGTCCCTCATCTCTGGCAGCTGTGGGCCGCAGGCTCCATCCTCGGACTGCCCCTGGTGCCTCCGGCTCTGCTACTGCTCCCGGCACTCCGCACCAGGCCTCTCCACGTGGCCCACAGAGAGACACCATTCCAACCAGTGCCGTGCCCCTCTGGGAACCTAGCCGCAGGCCCGGGATGATGACATCAGCGGAGCTCCGGTATATAAGGCCGGGTCCAGCTACCTCAGATTGCCTTTGCAACAGGTCCCTTCGCTTGTCAAGTGCTTGTTGCTTCTGCTGTTCCTGGTTCCTGATCCTGAGTATCCTTGTTCCTGTTTCTTCATTCCTGTGTTCCTGTTTCTTTGTCTCCTCTTTGGGCTGCTGACCTGGTTTGACCTCTGCATTGACTGACTATTCCATTGCCTCTCTCCAGCCCTAGACCTCTGCATTGCCTGACTACTCCGTTGCCTCTCTCCAGCCCCGGACCTCTGCATTGCCTGACTACTCTGTTGCCTCTCTCCAGCCACAGACCTCCGTATTGCCTGACTACTCCGTTGCCTCTCTCCAGCCCCAGACCTCTGCATTGCCTGACTACTCCGTTGCCTCTCTCCAGCCTCGGACCTCTGCATTGCCTGACTACTCTGTTGCCTCTCTCCAGCCCTGGATTTCTGCTTCGTCTGACCATCCACTTGCTTCTCTCCTCGTCCAGATCTCAGCCTTGCTTGCCACCACTTCCAGACTGTCGTCAGACCTGAACCCAGTTTGCTCAACAACGCCTCTTCAGCCCTTGTCCTAGACGTGGCTTATTCAGGCTTCGGCCTGATCTTGCTCAGGCTCCCCCTGTCTGACTGTGTTCCTATTGGTGCCTGAGTCTCCGGGACTCCGCTTCGTCCAGTACAGACTGATACTCTCACCTCTGGGCTGACCTCGATCCATCCATCAATGACCACTGACGGAGGCCACCTAAGTCCAGCTGCACCCGGCACTCAAAGGCTCAACCTGCGGGGAACGAGGGATGGTATTGGTGAAGTGCCAGCTGGCTTCCATTTTTCAGACCTCTCTGCCTGCCGATGGTGGGGACCAGAAATGTGAATCAGTTCCGGAATCGGTTTCGGTTTCGTGAACCCATGGGAAATCTTCGTTTCCCGTAGTCCAGACGGTTTTTTTTTTTGGCTATCCTGAGCCGAAACAAAAAAAACCCCCACCCGACCCTTTAAATCTAATTATTTAGAATCTCCCACCCTGCCGACCCCCCAAAAACTTTCCTAAAGTACCTGGTGGTCCAGCGGGGGTCCTGGGAGCGATCTCCCACTCTTGGGCAATGGGCTGCCAGTAAACAAAATGGCGGTGATGGCCCTTTGCTCTTACCATGTGACAGGGGCTATCAATGCCATTGGCCAGCCCCTGTCACATGGTAGCAGCAATGGATGGCTGGCACCATCTTAAAAAATGGCATGGGGCATCTATTGCTCCTACCATGTGATTGGGTCCGGCCAATGGCACCGATAACCCCTGTCACATGGTAAGGGCAAAGGGCCATTGGCATCATTTTGTTTACTGGCAGCCGACAGCCCGAGAGCAGGAGATCGCTCCTGGGACCCCCGCTGGACCACCAGGAACTTTAGGAAAGTTTTTTTTTGGGGGGGGGGGATTCTAAATAATTAGATTTAAAGGGTCGGGGTGGGTTTGAGATTTTCTTTTCTGTGTGCCCTTTCTTCCCCACCCCACCCCCAAAACGATAAGAAAACCACATGAATATTTCATGGGGTTTTCCTATCGCTTTCGGAAACACCCCGATACTTGACGGATTAGAAAATATCGTACGATATTTTCAACCGTCAGAAAAATGATTCACATCCCTAGTGGGGACCCGTAGGATCCCTTTTTCGGGTACCATCAACCCCCACCTCAGCCCAAGGGTCCACCTCCGGCACAACACTGGACTTCTAGCTTGACCTCAGATTAGACCTTGATACTGCTTGAATTCTTCCTTCTCTGACCACTGCCTGAACCACGACCCCAACTGAACTCTGCCTGCCTCTGATCATAGCCTGTACCAGACTTTGTTGCTTGCTGCCTGTCCTGACTGTTGCCTGACCTGACTCCATGTTCGCCCACTATGCTGGCCTGCCAGATCTTCCAAGGGATGGATCTTCACCTACACAGAGGCCTGCACCTAAGTCCAGCCAGCCCCGGCACCTGAGGGCTCAACCTAAGGAGAACGAGGGCTGTTATTGTAGAAATTCCTGTTTGGTTTCTGCTTCAGCCTGCTCTACCTGCTGACAGTGGGGACCTGCAAGGCTCCTGCCTGCAGGTTGAGCCAATCACACCTCGGCTCAAGGGTCCACTTCTGTAACTTAAATAACAGGGGGAAGGGTTAGGAAATCTGAGCCATTAACTGGGTGAACTGGGAAAAAGGGCAATTGTGTCGGCACACCTATCTAATAAAATCACCCCCACTTATGTTGCATATACACGTGTATGTTATCAAATGGCCGTGTCTCTGTGATACCCTCACGAATGCCGGTATAGAAAAAACTAAAATAAATAAATTAAATAAATAGGCACCCACCTGTACACCCACATGGCTGTTTGAAAGTTACAATCTAAGCCTTGACTCCAATTTCCTAAGAGCTGAAGAAATGGAATGCAACCTTGGAAGTGGAGGAGAAGTAATCATCCCAGGAAGAGGAGTTGGCAACCCTAACTCTCTCAATTTTAAAATTGTTTCTGTCCTTGCCTTTTGACAAATTGCAAATCTCCAATGGAGTGGAATTCCATAATTCAGGGCCTGTTACAGACTGGTGCACAGATTATCAATATTCTGTGATAAAGGCCACTTTTCAATTTTAAATAGATTTTAAATAATATGCAGTAAATTATTATAAAGCATGAGTACTATGCATTTCAGAAGGATTATCCTTATTACAGTGTATGCAATATCTTTTTCCTATGGAACACCTTCTCTGTATGATAGGGGAGGAGTTAGAAAAACAGGTAGGACAAGTTGAAGTTACAACAGATCAAGTCTGAAGATGAATTTTTTCTTTTTGACAGTGAAAGCGTAAAAAAGTGTTTTAGATGAGACTGCAATAGATTTGCATCAAAAGGTAAGATAATATTTTATAACCAGTTTGAAGTTTTCCATGTTTACACTGGAAGCTCAGTTCCAAATGTTTTTTATCATAGTTTTCTTTCTTTTCTACCTCAAAATTCATGACTTAAATAATGTGTATATCAGGAGACATAGATATAATTTCGCCATATTATATTCATATGTTTGTATGTAGCTCAATTCTTGTCTTTAAGATTTACAAAATGAATATTTTCTTAAGAAGCTGAATGTTTGCTTTTATACTATAAAATAAACTACAAAATACTGTAGAAGAAATCATGAAGTTATTTTAAAACTTCCTTTGGTGAATTGGATTTACCAGTGCTAAGCCAAAGCATGGATTTTTATGCTATGCTTCTTTATAAATTAAACCCCAAAGAATAAATTATCAAAGGAATTAAACACATAAAAGTAGCATATATTGTAGAAATTTTAAAAAGCCCATTTATGTGCATAAAGGCTTTTAAAAATTGCCCCCAATATTAATTACTAAATTCTCTAAGCAAGATTTCTCAAAATTCACAAAAAAAAAAAAAGAAAAATCATTATTTTGCAACATTGAAAACAGTTTTGTGGTGTTAGATGAAACAAAACTGTGGCTAAATTTGTGGAAGTGTTACTAATGTAGCTTTCTAAATATTGAATTAATAACGCTTTTTAAGACTGAAAGATACATTCAGATCAATGTACTGACTTTGGAACATTTGCTTTATAAATTTATTAGGACCTTAAGAGTCAGAAATGTTTATTCCCCATCTGTGTCAATGGTAAACTCTTTTGAAGATCTGGGTCCTTGTATATTTTTAAACCTGATAATTGGAATATTTGAGGAATGCAGAGCAAAAATGGAGCTAGTAACAAAGATATTGTAACTTTCAGATAAAGCTGATCTCATCAAAAAACAGAATCTAGACAGAGTTTGATAGCAATGAGGAAACGTTTGTGTTTACTATGGCAAAGATTTTTCTAATAAAGATGTCTGGAGAACAAATCAAGTTTACATTTCTGCTTAGACCAGAGGATTTATTTACTAACTATGCATTTCCAAAACACTGCTGAAACATATCCTGTCTTTCTTTATAACATTGCCAAAATCCATCCTTTCCTACCTGAACATACTACCAGAACTCTTATCCACTCTTTCATCTCCTCCCGCTTAGACTATTGCAACCTGCTCCTCAGTCCTCACAGGTCTCTCCGCAAGCCATCTCTCTCCACTGCAATCTGTCCTAAATTCAGCTGCACGACTTATCTTTTGCTAAAGTTGCTATGCTCACATAACTCCTCTTCTGTAGTCACTGCATTGGCTTCCTATCTGCTCCCATATTCAGTTCAAGCTCCTCTTTCTCACCTACAAATACCTTCAATCTGCAGCACCTCATTACCTCTCCTCTCATCTCTCTCTCTATATTCCCTCCTCATGTACTCTGCTTGTTGGATAAGTCACTCCTATCTGTGCCCTTCTTCTCTACTGCAAACTCCAGGCTCTGTGCTTTCCACTTCGCTGCACATTATGCTCGAAATAGTCTTCCTGAACTGGTGCGTCATGGGATTTAAACATGCTTAAATGTTTAAACCCCATCTAAAGACCCCCCTTTTTTAAACCACTTTAAATCTTATGCCTGATTGTCTGCTTTTAGTATTGTTACCTATCGTTTCTCTTTAAACATTGTCTTGATTTATCTCCCAAGTCTCTTGAACTGTATGTTTGCATTATTAGATTGTAAGCTCTATTGAGCAGGGACTTGCCTTTTATATGTTTGTACAGCGCTGCGTATGTACTACAGAAATGTTAAGTAGTAGTAGTACTAACTGTGCATACATTTTTTTTTGTCCCCATTTTGTTAAGATGGCAATGGCCGTTCATTGCTCCTATCATGTGACATGTGCCTGTCAATGACACCGGTAGCCCTTGTCACATGGTAATGGCAAAGGGTTGCGGGTGCCATTTTGCTTACTGGCAGCAGACAGCTTGAGAGTGGGAGATCACTCCCGGGACCCCCACTGGACCACCGGGGACACTGGGAGATTCTTGGGGGAGTAGGGAGGGGGTGTATTTAATTAAATGTGAAGAGTTGGGGGAGGTTTGGGGGTTTCCTTTCATTTATTTTACTTTCAGAAATGCAGCAAAATAGGAAATATCATCTTTATTTCCTATTTCATTGCATACGACTGCACATCTTTTTCAAATACCATCCTGCAAAGCTACCAAATCAATCATTACTTTCCGTCTATGGAAAAAGGTCCTGTTTTTTGCTAATGTACAGTGCTGCATTTCTGTAAGGAAAAGTCAATTAAAAAATAAAACCCTAATTTTAACAATAGGAACCCCTGCTACATCACAGATATAGAATATCCACTACAGACAAAATAATAGTTTTTCTCCCACAGTGTTGTTGAGGCTGTTACAGTGAATATTTCCCTCTCAATAGAAAAGGAATGTTGCATGTGCCGGCCCTGTTACCCTCTTCTGCCTGCTCCCTTGTCTGGCCCCACTTCCCTCGCAGCTGTGGGCTGCCGTCTCCATCCTTGGGCCGTCCCCAGCGCTCCTGTCTCCATGGCTGGCTCCTGTGCTTCGCGGCAGGCCTCTCTGCGTGGTCAACGGAGAGACGCCGCCATCCCGCGCCGCATTCCTCCCTAGGCACGCGTATCTCTGTTCTTTTTAAAGGGGCCATGGCAGGAATCCAACCAGTGGTCCCGGATGATGACATCACTGAGCTCCGGTATATATGGCCGGGCTCATCTCCTGTTAGTCGCCTTTGCAACAGGTCTCCACACTGGACGTGTACTTTTTTGCTTCCTTGGTGATTTCCTTGTGTTCCTGGTTCCTGTTCCTTCTGTGCCCTGATCCTGGTTTCATTTTCACCTGGTTCCTGTGTTTTGTTCTACTCAGCTATTCGTACGGACTGATTTTCTGCTGGACTCAACCTCTGCTTTGCCTGACTATGCCATTGATCTTCTCCTGGACCTGACCACTGCTTGCTTGACTATGCCATTGATCTTCTCCTAGACCTGACCTCTGCTTCACTTGACCATGCTACTGAACATCTCCTCGTCCAGACCTCTGCTTCCTCCAACTACACTACTGATCATCTCCTAGTCCAGATCTCTGCTTTCCCTGACCACATTATTGATTTTCTACTTGTCCAGCCCTCTGCTTCGTCCGATGATGCTACTGTTCATCTCCTGGATCTGACTTCTTCCTTGCCTTGCCACTGCTCCTTGATTGCCGCCTGCCCTGACTCCTGCCTGTTCTACGACACCTCTACAGTCTTAGTCCTGGACTTGGCCTTTCAGGCTTCGGCCTGCTTTTGCTCAGGCGCACCCTATCTGACTCTTGTTCTTTTTGGCACCCGGGTCTCCGCGACTCCGCCTCATCCAGTACAGACTTTCCTGCTCTACTGTTGCTGGTCCCTGGCTGACCTCCTCATCATCTTCTCATCATCTTCTCAACGACTTCGAACAGAGGCCCACCTAACTCTAGCAGGCCTCGGCACCCAAGGGCTCAACCCGCGGGGAACGAGGGCTGGTATTGGCAAAGCTCCAGTCGGCCTGCGTCAGTCAGCCAGCTCTGCCTGCTGATGGTGGGGACCTATAGGGCTTCCCCTAAGGGTAGCATCAACCCCCACCTCAGCCAAAGGGTCCACCTCCTATGCAACAGGTTGCAAAGGCCATGGACTTGGCAGAGCCGTGTGCCCTCCAGGCTATTCCTGGCTTGGCTTCTAAGGTACAAGAACAGCAATGATTCCTTGAGGCATTGGCCTCCTCCATTGAGCATCTGCATGCCCGGCTTGATACCTAATCCAGTCACTCAGTTCCAGCACCGGTTCCTTCCAACCAACAGTTGTCTCCACTTCCAGGGCCTTGCTGGCCCTACCAGCTCTGCCTCGTTTCAACAGTGACTCCAAGCTCTTTAGAGTGTTTATCAACCAATGCTATATGCAGTTTGCTCTGCAACCCTCCATCTTCCAAGATGAACTCACAAAGGTCACTTTCATCTTGTCTCATTTGGAGGGGAAGGCATTGGACTGGGCCTTGCCTCTATGGGAGTGCTTGGACTTGTTCCTACAAGAAATGGACCTTTGATGACCCCGGGTGACACGATGACTCCGGGTGGCACGCTGTGGCAAGTGCTAACCTTCTTCACTTACGGCAAGGCCTACAGAGCCTGTTTGACTATACTATAGAATTTCGGACTTTAGCTATTGAGTTCTCTTGGCAAGAAGATTGCCTATGAGCCATTTACCTGGATGGACTATCTCCTCAGCTAAAAGATGAACTGGCACCTCGTTTGCTCCCATCCTCACTTGAGGACCTTATCGACTTGAATGGCCGAATCAACCATCGGGAAAATCAGATGCCCAGAAGGTCCACCTTGGAATGGTCCCGCTCACTGCCAACCACCAGCCCTGCCGCTGGTAGGGTCCCTCCTGTGGCCAAACTGGAAGAACCCATGCAGTTGGGCCATGGGCGGCTGTCCCTGGAAGAGCGCCTCTGGTGGAGACAATCAGGCCTATGTCTGTTTTGCGGAGCATCTGGCCATTGTCTTCAGACCTGCCCAGTCAGTCCGGGAAACTTCCGGGCCCAAGTTCAGTATGGGTCCTGAACTTGGGCGCTACCTCTCCGGCCCCTCAGTTGTTCTTACCAGTTAATCTGACTGGGACTCCCGGTCCTTCCTAGTCCTTGCTCTGATTGGTTCTGGAGCAGGGGGAAATTTTATCCTGAAAGACTTAGTTCAGCTATTGTGTATTGATACCCGTCCCTTGGAAACCTCCTTGTGTATTGCTTCCATTTATGGTGAACCATTATCTGGCCAGATCTTCTTGACTACAGAGCCAGTTTGCCTCCTTACTGGCACCCTTCATGTAGAAGAAATTGAATTCCTTGTCCTAGAAAAATCGATTCATCCAGTAGTCCATGGACTACCTTGACTCCAAAGTCACTCTCCCCAGTTCAACTGGGTGTCTCTCCAGCTGATTGAATGGAGTCAACTTGTCATCAGTCTTGCTTGAAAAAGATGGTACTGCCTCCTTCAGTTGCTCTGGTGACCACCTCCTCTGGCATCCTAGCTCCTTATGCACACTTCAAAGATGTCTTCTCAAAGCAGAAGGCTGATATTCTTCCCCCTCTTCAGAGGTTTGATTGTCCCATCAAGCTTTTGCCTGGAACAACACCCCCTCGAGGGCGGACCTATCCTCTGTCATCACCAGAGACTTGAGCCATGGTGGAGTATATCCAAGAGAACCTGGCTAAAGGGTTCATTCGACCATCAACCTCTCCCGCCAGAGCGGGATTTTTCTCCGTTACAAAGAAAGACGGATCCTTAAGGCTGTGTATCTATTACCGTGGCTTGAATGCCATCTCTCGTAAGGACAAGTATCCTCTGCCTTTGTTCTCAGAACTGTTCGACCATCTTCAAAGGAATTCCATCTTTACTAAATTAGATCTACGCGGAGCCTACAACTTGGTACGCATCCTTTCTGAAGCTATCTGGAAAACGGCCTTTAACACCAGGGACAGGCATTACAAATATCTGGTGATGCCTTTCGGCCTCTGTAATGCCCCAGCAGTATTTCATGGATGATCAACGAGATCTTCAGAGACCACTTGTATGTCAAGATAGTGGCATACCTTGACGATATTATTGTCTTTTCTATGGACCTTGCTTCGCACCTTGCAGATGTACGCACGGTCCTCCAATGTCTCTGTGAGAATCACCTCTTCACAAAGTTGGACAAGTGCCTCTTTGAATAGTCCAGTTTACCATTCCTTGGATATATTATCTCACAGCAAGGGTTTTCTATGGACCCAGAAAAACTCAAGGGAATCCAAGACTGGCCTCGGCCTATGGGCCTTTGAGCTTTGCAACGGATTATCAGATTTACAAACTACTACACCATTTAATTTCCAACAATTCAACCTTGGCAGCTCCTCTCAAAGCAATGACCTGTAAGGGCCAAGATACTAGGAATTGGACTCCGGATGCCCTTACAGCCTTAAAGAGGCCATCCTCATTGGACCATACCTTCGTCACCCAGACCCAAACCGCCCCTTCCTGGTCAAAGTGGTTGCCTCTGCTATCGGGGCCAGGGTGGTTCTGGGCCAACACTCAACATCTGGGTCCCTGATTCTGTGTTCCTTCTTTTCTCGTAAGTTCTCCCCTATGAAACAAAATTACAGTATTGGAGAACAAGAATTACTCGCTATTAAACTGGCCTTGGAGGAATGGCACCTTTGGTTAGAGGGCGCTCAACACAAATTTACAATTCTCACTTATCACAAAAACCTTGAACACTTGAGTCATGCCCAGCATCTCAACGCCCATCAAGCCCGATGGGCCTTGTTCTTCTCCAGGTTCAATTTTGAACTCTGGTATCGCCCAGCTGAAAAGAATCTCCAGGCGGATGCCCCATCTCGTTCCTTCAAGCCCGAAGATATTCCTGAAAAACCCAGCCACATCATCAACCCAGCCTATATCTGCTTGCCTGCGAATTTCCCATTCCCTGCTGGGAAAAGTGTTGTGCCCCATTGCCTCCATGAAAGAGTTCTCTGATGGGCACCAAATTCCAAGTTTGCTGGCCACCCAGGACAAGCATGAACTCTTGCTCTACTCCAGCAATTCTTCTGGTGGCCCACTATGGTCTATGACGCTAGAGCATATGTTGATTCCTGCAATACCTGCTCTCAATAAAAACCTCCGGTCGGTCGACCTTGGGGTTTGCACTAACCATGCCCTGCTCCAGAAGAACCATGGACACATTTTTCCATGGATTTCATTGTGGACTTGCCACCATCTAAAGGTCACACAGTCATATGGGTTACCATCAACAGGTTTTCTAAAATGGCCCATTTTGTTCCATTACCGGGCTTACCTTCTGCTTCAGAATTGGCATGTCTGTTCTTCCTTCATATATTCCATCTGCACGGCTTACCCAAGGACATCATCTCAGGCAAAGGCCCCAGTTTGTTGCCCGCTACTGACATGCTATCTTTCGTAAGTTTGGCATCAACATCAGCCTCACCACAGCTTACCATCCACAGGCCAACGGTCAAGCTGAACATATGAATCATTCTTTAAAGGCCTTTCTTCATGCCTACATAAATGATCGGCAAGACAACTGGTCAAAACTTCTTCCTTGGGCAGAGTTCTCCCACAACTCCCATATTGCCACTGCCACAGGAACGTTGCCATTCTCCATTGTCTATGGGAAGCAGCCCCAGCCACCACTACCCATACCATTGTCAGTACCTTCTCCAGCCATGCAAGCTACTGCAGATGCCCTCAAGACTCTCTGGAATCAGATGAACCTTCGCCTGTGCCAAGCCGCTATCCGGGTCAAGTAGTCCGTGGATACTTATCGATGCTTTGCTCCTGAATTCCTTCCTGGTCAAAAAGTCTGGTTAAGTACATGATACATTCTTCTTAAGATACCTTCCCAAAGGTTTGCACCAAGATACATAGTACCTTTTCCAGTCCTCCATTGTGTTGGACCTATTACCTACCAGCTTCGGCTGCCGCCAACTTTCAGAATTCACAACACTTTTCATGCGTCACTTTTGAAGCCAGTAATTCTCTCCTGGCCCTCTCATAAGGTTCCCGAACCTTCCCAGCTGGTTGTGGAATCCAACACCACTTACAAGGTCCATGAACTCCTTGATGTTCGCCGTAGGGGCCACCGGTGGGAGTACCTCCTTTCCTGGCCCAGAAGAGAATTCTTGGGAGCCAACTCATAACATCCTGGATAAAAACCTCTTCCTACAGTTTCATTGAGCCCATCTGGGCAAACGAAGACCTCCAAGAGGAGGCGTAAAGGGGGGGGGGGGGTGTACCGTTGCATGTGCCAGCCATGGCAGCCCCGCAGTCAGGCCCTCTTACCTTCTTCTGCCTGCTCCAGCATCTGGCCTCACTTCCCTTGTGGCTGTGGGCCACCATCTCTCTCCACGGGCTGTCCCCGGCATTCCTGTCTCCAAGGCTGACTCCTGTGCTCCCCAGCGGGCCTCTCTGTGTGCTCCAGTCAACCTCTGACAGTCAGCCAGCTCCGCCTGCCGACGGTGAGGACCCATAGGGCTTCCCCTACAAGTAGCATCAACCCCTCCTCAGCCCAAGGGTCCACCCCCTACACAACAATGAAGGATTCACTTTGTCATAGTTAAGGATTGTCTACTAACATTGACAAAAACTGATATCCTGTTCTTAGAAATCTAACAAAAAAACAAAAAAGGGGTACATACAACAGTAATTATAAGACAAAAATAGCCATTACAAAAACTGTCTGTGAGTCTTAAGAATAAAGGTTTCTGCAAGTCTGTCAGTGTATCTGATAATTTAAAACAGATCACTCAGACAACTTAATCATTCACCTTATCCAACAGGATTTTTTAGGGAAATTTAAAACGTCAAGCAATAGACAACAGTCTCCAATAATTTCTTATAGAAAGCCCAACATGGCCGATGTTTCACAAAACATGCTTCATCAGAGCATAGTGAACAATATGGAAAGCGTTGAACAGTTGCATGTAACCATAAGGAAAACTTGAATACATTAAACCACCGATCTTATAATAAAATAAAGCATGATATTTTTACTTATGTTTAGAAAAAGGGAACCATTCAAAGCATTTATCTTAACATCTCAAAGTTGTAAAATGGTGGAAGTGCCGAAGAAGACGTAAACATCCTTTAAATGACAGATTACATCAGCGCTCATAATGTAATCGGGGATGCTACTACAGAAAAAAGAGAGAAAAGAAAGAAAAGAAATCAATACAAAGTTAAAAATGATTAACCAAAGAAAACTCTCAAATCAAACTCAGCATTAAGTCCATAAGGGGTCACACTTTGTAATCTATATATCCACCATTGTTCGAGACATAAAAGATGTAAATCCAGATTGCCACCATGCCAGTTGACAAATAGTTGATCTATCACACAAAAACGGAGTTCATCAAAGGAGTGATTGTAATCCACACAGTGAGTTACTAGAGGCACACTATGACATATCTGACAAATATTAGAACAATGTTCAATCATTCATATTTTAATCATTCACTTAGTCTTCCCAA
The DNA here is from genome assembly GCF_901001135.1 of Rhinatrema bivittatum. NCBI lineage: Eukaryota > Metazoa > Chordata > Amphibia > Gymnophiona > Rhinatrematidae > Rhinatrema > Rhinatrema bivittatum. The sequence goes on along the minus strand of NC_042623.1, from coordinate 130,331,859 downwards.
TACAGAGCAAATGGCAAGGGCACTCAATAAGGTAGATGACCATCTTAGACAGGTCGTAATGTGTTTAAGTGCAATTTTATATCCAGAAGGCACTGTGAATGATGTGGAGACAGTCACAGATATAGCACAAACTGAACATTTACCGCACGGAGCGTGCGAACTTGGAAGCGAAGGGTTGATGTGGTGCAAATTTAGAATGTACCAAAAGATCTCATTGATTAGTTGCATGAGTGAAAGTAGTGCATGGAGATTCTTTGAAAACTTCATGTGCTTGCAAAATCCACCAGTTTTTCCAATATAGATGGTTTGTGATATAGAGAGGGAGTGAAACCTCTCAATGTTTTCTGTATCATAATATCCAGAAAAGGAAAGGCTTGAAAGTGAGTGTTTGCTGTGAATTTAAAATGGGGATTACAAGTATTAAGCCATGTCAGAAATTAATTGAAGAAAGGTAATGTGCCTCTCCATAACAAAAAAAATCATCTATGTAGCATTTCCAGATAACAATCTGGTTGCTATATGGATGTTTACTAAGCCACTGGGACTTGAGCACTCCCAAATACAAATTTGCAAGGTCTGGAGCCATAGTTGCACCCATGGCTGTCCCACATATTTGGTGGAAAAACTTTGAGTCAAAAGCAAAAATATTTTTGGTAAGAGCAAACTCTAAGAGTTTTACCAAAATTTCACTATGTATACTATGTAGTCGAGGACGCTTATCAAAAGTATCAGATGCCAATGAAATAGCCTCTTCTTGAGTTATAGATGTATATAAAGCCTCGACATCCAATGTGACCAAAATTAAATCAGCAGAATTGACTTCAAACTGTTTCAGAAACATAATCATATCAGATGAGTCTCGAATATAAGACGGTAATTGTAGAACAACTGGTGCCAAAAAATGATCAACAAAACATGGCTGTGGTTCCAGTAAGGAGCCACAACTAGAGACTATTGGTCATCCTGGAGGTTTTGTAAGACTCTTATGAATTTTTGCTAATATATAGAATTCTGGAACTTGAGCATGCAGTCTAAGTAGAAACAGAGGGGTAGATTTTAAAAGATGCATGCACACGTCCATGTGCGCACACTCCCCAGTTGCTCAATCAGAAGCAGCATGGATTCACCATGGGAAGGTCTTGTCAGACGAATCTAACTGATTTCTTTGATGGGGTGACTAGAGAACTGGTTCAGGGAAGAATGCTCGATGAAATTTACTTGGATTTTAGTAAAGCTTTTGATACAGTCTCACACAGAAGACTCATCAGCAAAATGAGAAGCTTAGAAGTCTGTTCCAAGGTGTTGGCATGGATTACAAACTGGTTGATGGATAGAACACAACGGGTGATGATAAATGGAACCTACTCTGAAGAGATAATGGTGTTAAGTGGAGTGCCACAGGGATTGGTGTTGGGACCTGTTGTGTTTAACATCTTCATTAGCGACATTGTGGAAAGGATAGAAGGTAAAATGTGTCTATTTGTGGATGATACTAAGATCTACAACAGAGTGGACACGCTGGAAGGAGTACAGAGTATGAGATTGGATTTAAAGAAGCAGGAAGAGTAGTCGAAGATATGGGAGCTGGGATTCAATGCCAAGAAATGCAGAGACATGCATCTGAGGTGTGGTAATCCGAAAGAACTGTATGCGTTGGGGGTGAAGGGCTGATGTGCACGGAGCAGGAGAGAGACCTTGGGGTGATAGTGTCTAACGATCTGAAGTCGACGAAGCAGTGTGACATGGCGATGGTCAAACCAGAAGAATTCTGAGCTGCATAGAGAGAGAAATATCTAGTAAGAAAAGGACTGGAGTACTGTGTTCTGTTCTGGAGACCGTATCTCAAAGGAGACAGAGAGAGGATGGAGGTGGTCCAGAGAAGGGTGACCGAAATGGTGGGTGTTCTCCATCGAATGACTTATAAGGAGAGGTTGAAGAACCTAAATATGTATACCCCGGAGGAGAGGAGGAGGAGCAGGGGTGATATGATACAGTCCTTCAGGTCCTTGAAAAGTTTTAATGATCCATGGTCGTAAACAAAACTTTTCCATTGGAAACAATTTAGTAGAACTAGGGGTCAGGATTTGAAACTCCAGGGAGGAAGACTTAGAACCAATGTCAGGAAATATTTCTTCACTGAGAGAGTGGTGGATGCCTGGAATGCCCTTCTGGAGGAAGTGGTGAAGACTAAAACTGTGAAGTATTTCAAAGGGGCATGGGATAAACACTGTGGATCCCTAAAAGGCAAGAGGATGGGAATAAATAAAAAAGCTTAACCGGCACGGAGCAGCAGTTATTACCCTTAAGAGAAACATGGGGGTAACCTGCACAGACTGAGCAGCAGTTACTACCTTGGGAAGCTTGCTGGGCAGACTAGATGGACCATTTTGGTCTTTTTCTTCCATCATTACTATGTTACTATGTTATAGAAAGTCCAACATGGCCAATGTTTCGCAAAACATGCTTCATCAGGGGCATAGTGAAGAATATGGAAAGAGACTGTTATCTGTAAGCATAAGCAAAAACCTCAAAATAACTTCTCTCCAACCAGAACAAACAAGCCTCCTCCCACTTAATGATACTTTCTGGACTTGAAATGTTTAACCTCTGTTTAATATGCACATTGTTATACTTTTGCACAATTGTTAAAAGAGTTACAATTTAAATTTTGTAAACCATTATGATGGCTTTACCGAATGACAGTATATAAAACTCAACAAACAAACAAACGAATACATAAATAAATGGAAACATTAAGAAAAGGCTACTGTTCAAAGCATCCAACTTAGCATCTCAAAGTTGTCAAATAGTGGAAGTACTGAAAAAGACATAAATGATTTTTAAACATCAAATTATAACAGTACTCATGACATAATCAGGGATGCCACTATAGAAAAAAGAGAAACAAGAAAAATAAAATCAATAACAAAGTTAAAAATGATTAACCAAGGAAAATGCTTAAAACTAACTATGCATTAAGTCCATAAGGGGTCACAGTCTTTAATCTATATATCCACCGTTGTTTGAGATGAAAAAATGTAAATCCAGATTGCCACTATGCCAGTTATTAAATAGTTGATTTATCACACAAAAACAGAGTTCATCAAAGGAGTGATTGTACAGGTGAACCTAGAAGATGTGGTAGACCTGATTGACAAACTGAAGAATAGTAAATCACCTGGACCAGATGGTATACACCCCAGAGTTCTGAAGGAACTAAAAAATGAAATTTCAGACCTATTAGTAAAAATTTGTAACCTATCATTAAAATCATCCATTGTACCTGAAGACTGGAGGATAGCAAATGTAACTCCAATATTTAAAAAGGGCTCCAGGGGCGATCCGGGAAACTACAGACCGGTTAGCCTGACTTCAGTGCCAGAAAAAATAATGGAAAATGTTCTAAACATCAAAATCACAGAACATATAGAAAGACGTGGTTTAATGGAACAAAGTCAGCATGGCTTTACGCAAGGCAAGTCTTGCCTCACAAATCTGCTTCACTTTTTTAAGGAGTTAATAAACATGTGGATAAAGGTGAACCGGTAGATGTAGTATACTTGGATTTTCAGAAGGCGTTTGACAAAGTTCCTCATGAGAGGCTTCTAGGAAAAGTAAAAAGTCATGGGATAGATGGCGATGTCCTTTCGTGGATTGCAAACTGGCTAAAAGACAGGAAACAGAGAGTAGGATTAAATGGACAATTTTCTCAGTGGAAGGGAGTGGTCAGTGGAGTGCCTCAGTTAGTATTAAATACAAACACTCAGCTCTTTAAAAGTCTGGAGAACACTCAGTTCTGCAGACTTTTAAAAATAAACACACTACCTTATTGACTGACTAAAAATACAAACAGTCTAACTTGTTTATTCACTGCCTACCAACTGCTACCTTATTGACTGACTATTTAAAAATGCAAACAGTCTAACTTGTTTATTCACTGCCTTTCTGACTATTAAAGGCACAAACACACTAAATAATATTCCCAAATAGTTAACTTTGCCCCAATACTTTTAAAAAAGACAATGTCCCAAGCAAAACTTACTATTCCTTTCAGCCACCAGCAAGGTGATCCTCTCCTCTCAGTGTTCCCCCCTCATTTCTCAACACCTACCCCCCAAACCCGCCCTTGCAAACGACCCAGCATATAGCGCCTTTACCGCACAACATTGTGTTCGAAACCTTGGAGTTCAGATGACCAGCAATTGAACCTGAAAAAACACATCAACACAATCCTCAAGGAAGGTTTCTATAAGCTCAATGTGATGAAAAAATTAAAACCATTACTCCATGTCAGTGATTTCCGCTCCGTCATCCAGGTCACCCTCTCATCTAAAATGGACTATTGTAACTCCCTCTTCCTAGGCCTCCCCACTCCACTATAAAATCACTTCAAATGCTGCAGAATGCGGTAGTTAGGACCATATCCAACGCCCGAAAATATGACCATATCACTCCCATCCTTAAAGACCTTCACTGGCTCCCGATCCCCTCTCATATCCTCTATAAAACTTTCACTATGATCCACAAAGCCATTTACACTCACAATTCGAACTGGCTTGATGAGACACTCCGTCACACACCAGAGCTTCTAATAAAGGGACCCGCCATGTGCCTTCCCTAAAGAAGGCACACTTTGCATCCATGAGGGGCCGAGCCCTTTCTATTGCTGGGCCTACACACTGGAATTCACTACCTTCGAACCTCGGCTTGAGCCGTGCGCTATTAAATTCAGAACTAACTTAAAGAGCTGGCTCTTCAAACAAGCATACTCTCCATAGCTCCTCTACACTCCCGCACCCCTTGCTGCGCCAGCATGCAACCTGAACCTATGTATAAAGTTATGTTACATTGTTTCACTGTTTTCTGGTTTTGCGTATTCCTGCAACCAGCCTGTTGCGCTTGTATCTCCAATTCCTTGCTGCATCTCTGTTCCTATGTAATCCCTTCCCTGATACCTGTTTATTGTAACTTCCAACCTGTAGTTCTGCTGTAAACCGATATGATGTCGCTACTAATATCGGTATAAAAAAAGGTCTTAAATAAATAAATAAATAAATAAATAATTTTTTGTTTTACTACTTGCATGTTCTCCATAGAAGAAGTAAAGTCACACTGAGGGGACCTCAGCACACACTTGTGCACCTAAGTATTTCCGTGCCTATTTCAAGTTAAAATTCAGGAACGCCCATGCCCATGGCCTGCCCTAAACATGTCCACACCCACCGCCATTTTTGGAAACTTTTCATTTGTGCATGTAGCAGGAGATATGTACATAGGTGGCTTTTAAAATCTACTTGGCGCGTACTGGACCATTATATTTGTGTATATCCTGATTTTGGCACGTGTTGGGCTTTAAAAATTCACCATACTAGTTGGAAATAGTGTGCACTATTTTACAAAACAAATTAAAATGAAAAAAGTTAACAAAATAAATTAAACAAAAATTGATCCAAATTAAAAAAAAAAAGAACCAAAACAAAAAATATTTCCCTGCACATTCCTTTGTATATTTACCTCAAAATGAACAGTGTAGTATCTCAAGTCTCAGGGCTAGAATGTTTTCCAATATTACAAATGGAATGAGAGAGAAATATGCTAGCTTGCACATCACTCAAAAACCTGAAATAGTGGGAAGAAAAAAAACAAAACGCAACTTGAAAAAGAAAATGTTCTTGTTCTCCCTCCCTCCTGATGCTCTAAATTTGAAAAAGTTTGTTGAGCTTACCACTGCCTTCATTCCTTATTGCTAGAGGCCATACTTTCTAGATACCTTGTATAGTATAATGAATTTCTCCAGTTTTTGATTGCTTTCTCTGGGTTGCCCTGTCTGAATAATTGTAAAGTTAGAAGCTGGGACACTTTTTCTTCTTTAATTTTGTCGGAAGGGCTGGGAATTTGGATGCTTTTATTTATGAGTCATACTTTATTATCTGGTGCTGGTGATGTGTATAATGCATTTAAAGTAGTTATCACTGTGGGCCAAATTTTAAAAACCTTCGCGTGTAAAAACCCGGGGTTTACGCGCTTGGCCATGTATTAAGCCCGCCAGGCCAATTTTCAAAGGGCCCGGCTACGCACATAAATCCCCAGGACACGTGTAAGTCCCGGGGATACCCAAAGGGGTGGTCCGGGGGCGGGGCTAGAGGTGCCCAGCACAGCGGCCATTTTCTGCTGTGCCGAGGGATCGCACATCGGAAGGATACCAGCACGCGCAACTTGCTCCTGCTCAGAAGCAGGAACAAAAGGTAAGATAAATTTGGGGGTATTTAGGATAAGGATAGGGGGAGGACAGGATAGGGGAAGGGGAAGGGGAAGGGGAAGGGAGGTTAGGCTAGGGGGTTGGGAAATTTTCTCCCAGTCTGCTCCTTAATTAGAGCGGACTGGGAGGGAACTGGGGAAGGCCTCGATATGTCACCGTGCATAATTGTAATAGTCTAACCCCCTTGCATGCGCTGATCTGAAATTTTATAACATGCACGTGCCAGTGCGTGCATGTTATACAATTGCGCGTCCAAGTGTTTGTGCCGGGTAGGGCACGCACCTTTTGAAAATCTACCCCTGTGTATAGTTAAATTCTTTTATCCTATGTTTTGTAGGGTGACCAAGGAGGCAAGCCAATCCAGTCCTGGTTTTACCCCATTTTATTCAGAGAAATGTAGTTCTGATTTCTCTATTGATTTCCATAAGAAAAGCAGAACTATATCTCATTGCATGCATTGGGGGTAAACCAGGCACTGGTTCAGTTTTTTTTTCCCTTGACAAGGAGCTTTGCATGTAGAGTGACCAAGTAGCTGCTTGTCAAGGTCACCCTATATGTTTTGTGATAACAATGATGTTGGTTTATTTTTTAAAGAGAGATGGCTCTGATATTTTGTTGTCACAATGGTGATGGCCTTGGTTTATTTTTAGGAATGATTGGGTTTAATGGATTCCTGAATATGTTACTTCAGGTTGGAAAAAGAAAAGATCTTTCTGGAGCATTGTGTAGTATGAGGTATAAAACCAGCCTTTGAGGAACAAAAGATTTAAATTTAAAAGATGGAAGAATTATTAAAGGTTTATAAACTTTTCTTACGTGCAAAATAAGTGTAAAATTATGCACTGGGGCATAAAAATCCATAAACCACTTTGTTATGAGGATAAAAACTGGAAACTGCCAAACAGGAAAGAGACCTATGAATAATCTTCTTAGATCACCTGAAGGTTACCATTCATTGTAATACAACAGTAGGAAAGGGCTAAAAGTGCACATAGATGTAGCAGGAAATTCATAATCAGTAGGAAAAATAAATAATATGTCCTTCGTACAGGTCAGTAGTGAGACCACAATTCAATTGCTATATTTATTTATTTATTTATTTATTTATTTAAAGTTTTTCTATACCGGCATTCGCGATGAGTATCGCATCATGTCGGTTTACAATTAACAAGTGAAGAGGTAACAAGAGGTCATAAATAACAATAAATAACATAAATTAAAAAGGTAGTAGTAATAGTAACAATATACAAGTGAAAGTTAAGGGTTGCAGTTACAATAAAACAAGGTAGTAATATAACTTGGAACAGAGAAAGAAGCTGGGGTTTTTAACTAGATACATATGATACATATATGCCTATATATGGAGTTAATTGCTATGTTAAGGTAAAGTCAGAGTGATTAGTCAAAGACTGATTAAGGTTCAGTTTAGGTCAGGAAATGCTTTCATAAAAAGCCATGTTTTGAGTCTTTTCCTGAAAGTGGGGAGGCAGGGTTCTTGTCGCAAATCTGGTGGGATGGAGTTCCACAGTGATGGTCCTGCGGTGGAGAAAGCCCTGTCTCTGGCTGTTATGTGTCGCATGGTTTTGGAATGTGGTATTTGTAAGGATTCTTTGTAGGACTCTCTGATTGGTCTATTGGAAGTAAATTTTTTGAGAGGAATTTGAAGGTTGAGCTGAGAGTGTTGATGTATAGCTTTGTAAATAATGGTTATGGACTTATAAATAATTCTGTAGTGAATTGGCAGCCAATGTAAGTCTTTCAGAATTGGTGATATGTGATCTCTTCTCCGGGTGTTTGTTAGTATTCTTGCAGCCGTATTTTGAACCATCTGAAGGGGTTTAGTGTGAGAAGAGGGAAGACCTAATAGTAAGGAGTTGCAGTAATCTAGTTTAGCGAATATTATTGATTGAAGAATTGATCTGTAGTCTTGAAAGTGAAACAGTGGTCTTATTCTTTTTAAGACTTGGAGTTTATAGAAACAGTCCTTAGTAGTTTGATTTATGAATGATTTAAGGTTTAGCTTATTATCAAAGATAGCTCCTAGGTTTCTTACTTGTGGGGTGTATATTTAGTAGAAGTATTGTAGAATGAAATTTACTGTATTTGTTTTTTTACTTGATTTATATCCTTCCTTTTAACCCCTTCAAAGTGGATTACATTCAGATACTGTAGATATTTCCCTGTCCCCAGAAAGCTCACAATCTAAGGCTTAGATTTACTAAGCCGTGACAATGCTATAACATGTGTTAAACATTTTCCAAAATGTTGTCAACCAGACTGGAGGAAGGGGGTGCTCCAGGCTGCCACTGAACCACCAATGATTCTTCTATGATTCTTCAATGATGGAGTGGAGGGGCCTTTTTGAAATTAAGAGGGAGGGGGGGTACCATCATTTAACTCTAAGGACAATTTTTTTTTAAATTTTGGATCTGCTCCTCTTCGAGAGGCACTGGGGAGTAGACGGGGTTCTCAAAAGACCTTTGGGTCTTGCCTTCCCAGACATAAAGTGCCATCCTGCCACCAAGTTGCTCCTCTTTATTATTGCAATATAATTTGAACATGGGATCCACCTCTGTGTCAGACCCCAGCATTGGTCCTGGGTCTGGGCGAAGTCCACTTGTCAAGACTCAATCTCTGTGGCCTGGCATTGTGCCTCTGCACAGGTCTTGGCCGAGGTCAAGGCCCAAGTGTCAGGACCTGGCCTCCAGGTGGGGCCTCAGCATCGGGCCTGTGTCTGGGTTGAGGTTCAGGCATCGGGACCTGGTCTCTGGACCAAGCCCTGGCATCGGGCCTGGATCCAGGCCTTAGCCTAGGCCAATACACAGCCATTAGGACCTGGCCTCCAGATTTAGTCCTGGTGTTGGCCTCCAGTCTAGCCCAGGATATTGGATCAGGTAAGTGGGGTCCGAGAAATTTCACAGCCCTGACAAAATTTTTGGGGTTTGGGTCTTTGCTCAAGTCTCAGCCTAGGCCTCTGAATTGGTCCTGGGCCTAGGCTGAGAGCCCAAAATTGCAGTCATGTGTAGGCTGTAGCCACTTCATTGGACCATGTGCTATGTCTAAGCGAGGACCCAGCTTCAGACCTAGGCCTATGTAGAGGCACATCATCATGCTCAGGCATAGGCCAAAACCCTTGCTTTGGGCCTCAGCCTTTTTCCTAGGCAAGGCCCTGGCCTTGGACTTGAGCTTAGGCCTGACGGCTGACTTTTTTTTTTTTTTTTGCAGTTCTCAAAACGAAACTTGAAAAGCAATGAAATTTTGTTGGATTTTGAAGTCTTTCATTTTGAGAACAAAATGAAACAAAGTAGGAAATTTCATTATATCCTATTTTGTTTCTCTCCAATCCACATCTCTAATGCCTAGTGAACATGTTTTCTCAATTGCATGAACATTGTAAACCCTCATCATTTAATGCTGGTAGTAGCGTGATATAAAATCTGACCTTTTTGAAAATCAATCTACCTTTGCAGGACTTTCCATAATTTCCATGCTAGTGGCAAGAGAACTGAAACACCTTGGGTGTCTTGCTGCCACTCAGAAGGGCTGACATGCCTTAGATTTGAAAACATAACCACTCATCTTACAGGAGTTGTAATACTTATAATGCATCAGCAAGCCTGTTGGCGTGCCCTCTCAAACAATGGGACTGCCTGTACTACTACATCATTTGTAAAAAATTGTCTTTTTTCAATATTTTTTCTTTTTCTGCAGTTAAAATTTCACATCAGTAACTTATTAAATTTCAATAGTTGGTTTCTTCAGGAGCCTTGTGACCACTTGGAAACAGTAATTTCTTACAACTCAGTTCACCTCAAACAAATTCACATCCCTTAGCAAAATTTAAAATAGTTATCTTTTCTTCGACGAGTTACCCTTTAAATAGGACTGCTTCAGTCTCAACATCTTCTACATTATTGGAACAGAGGGAGCTATTTTGTCAACCCTTTATATAAGATGCTGAGCTGCACTCCGCACCTCGACGCCATCTTACATAACCAACTTAGGAACTCTCCATATTCCATCCCTCAAGAAGGCACACCTCACCTCCACGAGGGACCGAGCCCTCTCCATTGCCAATCCCACCCGCTGAAACTCACTACCCACAAACCTCCGACTTGAGCCTTGCACCATCAAATTCAAAAATAAATTAAAGACCTGGCTTTTCAAACAGGCTTACCCAGATTAGATATCTTGTGTCTTAACCCCCTGGTGCATCAATACGCTACTTGAACCTAGCCGATAAATTATGTTTCTTTGTTTAACATGTTATAGTTATAGTTCTGATCTCTTGTTTGCCATCTCCTGGCTAACTTTCTCTTTGTTCCTGTAGTCCCTTCCCCTGTCCCTATTTGATGTATTTTCTACCTCAGTTCGGATGTAAACCGGCATGATGTAACCACTAATACCGGTATAAAAAAAGAATTAAGTAAAAAAATAAATAAACAAATAAAGAAAGAAATATAACAGTAGAATAACCCGTACTTACTCCAGGCCTTCAAATGAGTTATACAGGTGCTTGAGGCAAGAATAAGGCAGGCATTAACTGGCACTGCACTGTTGTGAGTGTTGAAAGAAGCATTTAATACCAGCCAGCAAAGAGAAAAACCTTTATTAGGAAGATTTCTTATCAGAAATGCAGGAGATCACCATAGCAAAATAAGGCAAATGCAGAACTAGGAGATCTTGAGATTTAACAATGGGTTATAAACGTCACTTCCCCTAAACTCCACTAAGTTAGTTATTCTGTTTACATAAAAAATGTTTAGCTGGTGAGTACTATGTCTTATCTAAAATATAGTAAATCTATATTCTTGTAAGCTGATCCCTACAGCAGGGATAGCTATAGTTCTGATCAGTTCCAGTTTTTGTTACGCTGCTATTATCCTTCTGCCTCTTCACCGCCACAACAGGCCTGCCTCTACACAGATCCCTCAAGGTACTTTCACAGCATGGTACCAGCACTGGGAAAGGCAAATGGTGAATGGGCATGTGAATGAACACTTTGGGAAGCTGACTCTGAATCCTTAGTGGTTATGGAATTTCATATTCAGAACATGAAGAGTGGAAAAAAAGTATTTAAAAGCAGAGTATGTGGAAAGTGCAATAGAAAAGGGAAAACACGTAACAGCTAATAGAGTGCATATAGGTGCTGGAGTGCATTATTTGGACCCAAACCACTGACATCTATTTAAATCTATGCCTTATATTAGGATTGTGAATGGAAAAAACTTCTGATTTGGTTCTTTAATTCATTTTGTATCCTCAGTTGTTGTAGTTGTGGCTGAGGGGGAGTCCCACAGTTTCCCATCATCGGCAGGCAGAGCTGGCAGAAGCAGAGCTCTGCCAATACCAGCCTACACTCCCCTTAGTAGTGCCCTTGGGTGCTGGGGCCAGCTGGTCTTAGATGTGGGCCTCTGTCCAGATGAAGTAGTTTAAAGCCAGCAAGGAGAAGGAAGTGGCATCAGGGCATGCAGCAGTTTGGACAGGCAGCAGTCAAAATGATCAGGTTTAGGCTGTGGTCAAAGGCAGGCAGTGTTCTCATAGAGTCATGGTTCAGATAGTGGTCTAGGCAGCCACTGTTTGGTCAGAAGAGGAAGCAGGCAGTGATTAGGGGCAGGTGGAGGTCAACCAACATCAAGGTCCAATCTGAGGTCAAGCAAGAAGTCCAATCTGAAGAGATGAGGAATGAGGAGAGGAAAGGAGAATGAGGGATCACCGGGGCAAGATGAGACATTGAAGACAGATAAAGGAAGACTGACCATAAGAACACAAACTCAGGAGATAATCAGACTGCCAAGGAACCAAGAAGAGGAAACAGGAGAACAGGAACAAAACCCAGCGGAAACCAGGAAGCAGGAACCAGGAACGTAGGCAAAGTACTCTTACAGGAGGAGTCGACTTGTTGCCGAGGCAAGGAAGGCTTCTTATAGGCCTCTGTCAATTACATCATTTTTGTGCACCTTTGGTGTTCTCCCACAATGGGCCCTTTAAGAGAGAAATGGTGTCGGCACACATACACTTCTAGGAGGATCCTAAGGCAGGAACAGCATCGGTGGCAAGGCTGGTGCAGGGGCCTGCTGCACAACCAGTGTTACTAAGCCTGGCAGCGAGGAAAGCAGCAGAGAAGGCAGGCTGAGTGCTGCGATGTGCCATATACCCACGAAGAGGCCTTCCCCTGCAGCGGAGGTGGTATCTAACATCCAGGGCTGGAGGTAAGAGCAGTGGTCCACAGGACGGGCCCACAGACTGCCAATTGCAACTGCAAAAATTCATTTAATTTGTTTCAAACACAAATTTTGTCTGTTTATTCATGTCATTTATTCATTCATTTCCCTTTAAAATCAATGATGGATGCAGTGCATCCTATTTTGGACTCCCAAATTGAGGTTTTCTAATAAAGATTAGTGAAACCTGCAGGCATGCTTCAGTAGCAAAGGAAAGAGCTTTTCAACACAATATCAAAGTAGCACTATGAATAGCCCAAGGCACTGTGACAGGGCAAAGTATGGAATCAACATCCCATGGCACCATGAGTTGATCAAACACCCCAAGGTTCTAAAAGAGGGAGGAAATGCGCCAACCACAGTGATATAAAACCTCAATGCACCAAAAGAGGAGCAAATCAGCACTAAAAGTGAAATAAACATTCTGGTCAAGACTAGTTATATTATGTCCCTGCTCGACGGAAGCCCTTGATCTTGGGAGAGAAGGGACCCGGTGTTTGGAAATCTGGACCAGTTTCTGTCTGCCTTTCGACAGATTTTTGATGAGCCTGTCCGTAAACCTACTGCTGTTTCTGAATTACTCCGGTTGCGACAGGGTACTTGGACAGTGGCCGAGTACGCGACAGAATTCCATACCTTGGCCGCAGGGCTAAACTGTAGGGAGGATTGCCTCCATGGAATCTTCCTGGAGGGGCTAGCCCCACGCCTTCAGGATGGACTAGCAGCGAGGGAACTCCTGGACAATCTTGATGGCATGATAGACTTGGCCAATTGAGTGGATCGTCGCATGCGGTTTAGTCTTCCCGAAGGGGAGGCAGGAAGGAGGTCCTCACTGTCTCCCAAGAAGGAATCGGGAGCCCCCCAAACACCGGCCAAAGAACCCATGCAATTGGGCCGTGGGAAAATTTCCACACAAGAGCACCGGCCGGCAAATTAAGGAAGGACTTTGTTTGTACTGCGACGCGGCGGGCCATGAAATAGCTGCATGCCCGCCGTGGCCTAGGACCTGAAGGAGGGCTCTTCCTGGGCCTAACTTCACCTGCACCTCCACTAACCCTTCCAGTGGCGCTAATTCCACATGTTAGCTCTGGTAGACTCTGGCGCCGGCAGCAATTTCATTATGAAGAGCCTGGTGGAGCACTTGAAGATTCCACAGGCCCATGTTCCAGCTCCATTGGTCATCTCATCGATGTAAGGTAAACCCCTCCTGAGACATGTGACACACATCACGGAACTCGTCCAGTTGAGGGTTGGACTCCTCCACCGTGAGCAGATGCCCTTCCATATCTTGGAGCATTGCATGGGGAGTTGCGTGGGGATTACCTGCCCAAGATCACCCACGGTGACCTGCACTGGGCCCTGACGAGTAGAGCGGCCCCCCCAGAGCCACAGGCAGGGGTGGCAGAGTGGGATTCATGGGCCCTGTCATCTTGGGTCTCCCCTGGCTCCAGGAACACGGTCCCCAGTTTGACTGGAAAACCTTGCAGCTATCCCACTGGGGGCCGAATTGTCACGGCAATTGCCTCCAATCGGTGATTCCAGTCTCATGCTCCACCGCCCTCACCAGCCTTCAGGGCCTGCTGGCCTCCTATGCTTCGTACGTAGATGTCTTCTCCAAGCGAAAGGCTGAGATACTTCCGCCTCATCGGTCATTCGACTGTGCCATCAACCTCCTCCCTGGCACTGAGCCTCCTCGGGGATGCACCTATGCTCTTTCGCCTGCGGAGACGCAAGCCATGACTCAGTATATCAAAGAGAATCTGGAAAGGGGCTTCATTCGTAAGTCAACATCCCCAGCGGGGTCTGGGTTCTTCTTCGTTGGGAAGAAGGACGGAACCCTTCGCCCTTGCATCGACTACCGGGGCCTGAATGTAATAATGGTCAAGGACCGGTACCCCTTGCCCCTCATCTAAAAACTAAAAACGGCCTCTCTCAAACCCCTCCTAAAGAAACCTAACCTGGACACGAGAGATCCCGCCAATTTCCGCCCCATATCTAACCTTCCTTTTCTGGCCAAAATCATGGAGAAATTGGTAAATACGCAACTCTCAGAGTATCTGGAAGAACACAATATCCTCTATCCATCCCAATATGGTTTTCGTAAATCATTAAGCACAGAATCCCTCCTTATCTCACTCTCGGACCACATCATCATGGGCCTTGACAAAGGACTGTCATTCATCCTGATCCTTCTAGATATCTCCGCAGCCTTTGACACCGTGAACCACACCATCCTACTAAATTGGCTTTCAGAAATCGGATTATCAGGATCCGCACACAAATGGTTCTCCTCCTTCCTCAGCAACAGGAGTTTTAAGGTAAACATTAATAATAAAGAATCTTCAGACATCAAATCAACTTTAGGCGTACCGCAAGGATCTTCCCTGTCCCCCACTCTCTTCAATATCTACCTCCTCCCCCTCTGCCAGCTGCTTACAAAATTAAAATTAATCCACTACCTCTATGCAGACGACGTACAGATTCTGATCCCCATAACAGAATCACTCCCTTAAACGCTCTCATACTGGGAAAGCTGCTTTCAAGCTATTAACTGCCTACTCTCCAGTCTAAACCTAGTCCTCA
The DNA here is from genome assembly GCF_901001135.1 of Rhinatrema bivittatum. Classification (NCBI taxonomy): domain Eukaryota; kingdom Metazoa; phylum Chordata; class Amphibia; order Gymnophiona; family Rhinatrematidae; genus Rhinatrema; species Rhinatrema bivittatum. The sequence continues at coordinate 130,316,793 of NC_042623.1, read as the reverse complement.
ATGCATCCAAGACAGAACTCCTTCTCATTTCCACAGACCACTCAACCCTAACCCATCTGACATCATCCAACACCCAGACCTCACAAGTAAGGGACCTAGGAGTCATCCTCGATAACCACCTGAATCTAAAGAAATCCATCAACAACACCTCCAAGGATGGTTTTTATAGACTCCAAGTTATGAAAAGGCTCAAACCTCTCCTCCATTTCCAGGATTTCAGAACCGTGCTCCAAACCACGCTCTTTTCCAAAACAGATTACTGCAACGCTCTCCTTCTCGGACTCCCTTTCTCCTCTATCAAACCATTACAGATGCTCCAGAATTCGGCAGCCAGAATCCTAACCAACACCAACAGAGGTTCGCACATCACTCCCATACTTCGGAACCTTCACTGGCTGCCAATAAAATATAGAATAATGCACAAGGCCCTCACCACAATTCATAAATCCATATACAATCAGCAACAACTAGACCTCCAGATTCCTCTCAAATTATATTCATCCTCAAGACCTACAAGAGAAGCGTACAAAGGTACCCTGCAAGTTCCCCCAACAAAAGCCACGCGACTATCATCCACCAAGGAACGAGCATTCTCTACAGCGGGTCCAACCCTCTGGAACAATATGCCTACGGACCTCAGACTAGAGCCTTGCCCTTGAACTTTCCGAAAGAAACTTAAGACCTGGCTCTTCCTCCAGGCCTTCCCCTAACTTTTTAATCTATTAATTGTCAACCGGACAGGACTCTGCTTTACCGGATAATGCCCCGCCATTTTTAGACATTATAATTAAGCCGCCGTTTCTTTTGTTTCACGGCCTTTTCTAGTTCTCTTCAGTTACACTGTCCTTTACCTCTGACTAGCCTAGCCCCAAGTTATCCACCCCTGTTATATGTAACTTCCGCTTCCAGTGAATTGTTTAAGTTACACCCTTTGTTACATGTAAACCGATCTGATATGAAATTTTTTCATGAAGGTCGGTATAGAAAAATGTTAAATAAATAAATAAATAAATACATCTCTGAGCTCTTTGATCGTCTGCAAGGTGCGAGGGTCTTCACCAAGTTGGATCTGCGAGGGACCTATAATCTGATTCGCATCAAGGAGGGTGACGAATGGAAGACGGCCTTCAACACCCGAGATGGCCACTATGAGTATCTAGTGATGCCGTTCGGGCTCTGTAATGCTCCATCGGTGTTTCAGAACACCATGAATGAGATACTCCGCAACGTTGTATCGGTGTGTGGTCATGTACCTGGACGACATTTTGATTTTCTCGGATTCCCTGACCACGCACCATCAGCACATCGTCCAGGTACTACAACGTTTAAGGGAAAAAAGACTGTATGCAAAACTAGAAGAGTGCCTTTTTGAGTGGGAATCCCCGCCCTTCCTGGGGTATATTGTCTCCAGTGAGGGATTCCGTATGGACCCCCAGAAGCTAAAAGCCATTCGGGAATGGCCACAACCATCCAGACTGAAGGTACTCCAAAGGTTTTTGGGTTTCACCAATTATTACCGATCCTTTATTCCCCACTATGCATCCATTGTTGCCCCAATGACAGCCTTCACCCGGAAAGGAGCGGACCCCAAGAATTGGCCTCTGGGAGCAGAGGCCGCCTTCCTCTGACTCAAAGAGGCGTTCCTGCAACAGCCGTGCCTTCGCCATCTGGATCCGCAATGGCCGTTCGTCATTGAAGTGGACGCATCCTCAGAAGGCATAGGGGCCATTCTGAACCAGACTTCGAAAAACCACAAGCTCAGTCCGTGTGCCTTCCTCTCTCACCAGTTCTCTCCAGGAGAGCAGAACTATGCCATTGGCGATAAGGAGCTCCTAGCCATTAAAGTGGCCCTAGAAGAATGGTGTCCATGGCTAGAGGGGGCACAACACCAGTTTACGGTATACATAGACCATAAAAATCTTGAGTACCTGCATCGGGCACAGTGACTCAATCCTCGACAGACACGTTGGGCATTATTCTTTACCCGCTTCAACTTCGTCTTACGTTATAGACCGGCCGGGAAGAATCTCAAGGCCAACGCCTTGTCCCGTGTCTTTGAGACTACAGAAACTTCTGATGATCCCCAGTTCATCATTGAGCCATCACGTGTCCTGCTGTCCACACCACAACCATCCCTCCTGGGAAAACTCTGGTTCTGCCGCACCTGCGGAAACAAGTCCTGGCGTGGGCTCATGACTCCCATTGCTCCAGCCATCCTGGACAATATCGAACCTTACAGACCCTTCGTTGATATTATTGGTGGCCTAAGGTCAAAAAGGAAGTCCAGTCCTTTGTAGAGTCCTTCCAGTCATGTGCCCATCATAAAAGGATCCCAGGTTTGACCCCAGGCTTGCTTCAGCCACTACCAGCTCCCTCGGAACCATTGACCCAACTTGCGATGGACTTTGTGGTCGATCTGCCGTCATCCAGTGGGAACACTGTCATATGAGTGGTCATCGACCGATTTAGTAAAATGGCACACTTCGTGCCACTCCCAAGGTTGCCATCCGCACCACAGCTGGCCCAGCTGTTCGTCCAGCACATTTTTAGACTACATGGTCTACCAAGAAGTATCCTCTCGGACCGAGGCCCCCAATTTACTGCCAGATTCTGGAAGGCCCTCTGCCAGAAGTTCGACATCACCCTGGACTATACTTCTGCTTACCACCTGCAGACCAACGGTCTAGCAGAGAGAACGAACCAAACTTTAAAGCAGTTCCTCCTCATCTACGTAAATGAGAAACAGGACGACTGGGCAAGTCTACTGCATTGGGCAGAATTTGAACTTAATTCACACCTTTCCACGGCTACCGGGTCCTCTCCATTCCAGATAGTCTATGGGAAGCAGCCACGCTCGCCGCTGCCGGTTCCCATTTCTGTCACGTCCCCGGTAGCCCAACTCTCAGTGGATGAACTGCACCGCCTGTGGATCTCCACACGGTGCGCACTGATTAAAGCTAGTCAGGTGGCAAAAAGGTATGCCGATCAGCGACGGAGACCGTACTCACCTCTGAGACCTGGTCAAAAGGTATGGATGAGCACTCAGTTTATTCACCTGAAGCTGCCATCAGCACGACTGGCTCCTTGATTTATTGGGCCATTTCCCATCCTTCGACGGATTGGTGCAGTATTGTATCACCTTCGACAACCGCCTTCACTCAAGATACACAACACGTTCCACGCCTCCCTTTTGAAGCCCCTGGTGTTATCTTGGCCTTTCAGTATGCCTCCGACTCCCCAACCCATTGCCTCCGAAGACGACCTCACCTATCAGGTCCGAGAGGTGTTGGACATGCAGAAGCATAAAAAGAAATGGGAGTATCTGCTAGCCTGGGAGGGGTTCAGCCCCGAAGAAAACACCTAGGAACCATTGGCCAACATACTAGACCGGGGTTTGCTTGAGCAGTTCCATAAAGACCATCCGTCTAAGCCCAGGCCTCCGGGGAGGCACCCTAAAGAGGGGGGTACTGTTGTGTTCCGCGGCTGCGGACGGCCACGTCCCCCTACCTGATCCGGACTGGCAGGCCACCGCAGCAGTGTCAGGTAAGTCGCGGGAAGCTGAGGCCAGTAGTTCCCGCTCGCTGGCGTGGGTGTCTGCAATGGTCGTCAGGCTTGGGAGTTGACCCTGCTCCCTCCTCGCGGCGTCGGGTGGCTTCCCCCATGGGCCGGGAATCCAAGATGGCCACCGCCATCCTTAGGTGCGAGGCCGTGCCTCCTTTCTGAATTTAAAGGGACCTCGTCCCTTTAAGTGCCTGCACCTGTTTCCAATGAGCCAGAGCAGAGGTCTGACCCAGCATGGCAATTTCTTATGTTCTTATGTTCTTAAGTATATAAGGAGACTTCCTCTGCTCATTCCTTGACTTGGCAACTTCCGTGGTTGGTCAGGTCTGCTTGCTTCGGTGAGTCTTCTTGTGCTTCAGATCCTTGCATCCTGGTTCCTGTCTCGTCTCATTGATTCCTTGGTTCCTGACTTCGGATTGACAAGTGGTGATTCCTGGTGTGTGACTTCGGACTGGCAAGCAGTGATTCCTGGTGTGTGACTTTGGACTGGCAAACAGTGATTCCTGGTGTGTGACTTCAGACTGGCAAGCGGCGATCCCTTGGTGTGTGATCTCGGACTGGTAAGCGACGACCCTCTGGCACTTGACCTTGGACTTCTCCTGGACCATCGTCTCTAAGGGCCCACCTAAGTCCCAGCGGCCCAGGTCCCTATGGGCTCCTCCCAGGGGGACCGCGGGCTTCCAGGGATGACGCTCCAGTTAGCCCTTGCACCATCCTCACGACTCCTTGACCTCTCTAAGGTCCACCTAAGTCCCAGCAGCTCGGGTCCCTACGGGCTCCTCCCGTGGGGACTGCGGGCTTCCAGTGGTGAAGACACAGTTGGCTTCTCCGACATCTCGACGCTTCGCCTTCACCACAGTTGCCTCAATCTCCAGTGCCGAGGGTCAGCCGGTCACTCTTCTGTCTTGCCTCACCATCCGAAGGGAGACCCTAAGGATCCTCCTAAGGTATACCATCCTCCCGTCGGCCCAAGGGTTCACAAGCCTGAGCATAAAAACCACTCCGCCTCCCAGGTACTCCTCTCTGTCATTGCGGTATAATTTGTTGCCCGGTATAGTGCTGTCCCATTGGTTGTCCTCCTTCCACCATGTCTCTGAGATGCCAATTAAGTCTATGTCATCATTCACTGCTAAAATACTAACAATGAGCAAATTGATTTGAGAAGGATTTCTACAACTCTATTGAAAAACCACCAATTAAATCCTTCGTGATCAATTTATCACATAAATGAGTGAATTCCAAATCTCAAAATGAGTAAAATGATTCAAACAATTATTAACTGATATATGTTGTAAAAAAAATGTTTAGGAAAGAGAGGAACGTTTCATATATAATTATCACAAATCCCCACCGGGGTGATATGATTGTAGTTATAATCATAAACGAACCTCCTCCATCCAGTGTTGAAACATAAACGTGTGGTAATACCAAGTGACAAAATTTTTCAAAAAAATTTTTTTGTGTGTATGTAAAAAATATCTTGTTGATAGTGGTGAATCAAATCACTCTAGCAATAATAAATTATAATGTAACAATCCCGGCAAACTTATAATAATCCCAACAAAGGGGTATAGATGGATATCTGGAGCGCTTGTAAAACAACCTAGGTAGGCATGATGGACTTTTTTCTGAAGGCTTGGAAACTAAGCTCATTCAACAACCCGACTTATCTGATGGTCATTTTGTCACTTGGTATTACCACACGTTCATCATTCACTGCTATACAATCTAATTCTCCCATCTTAGACTTCTGGCATTAGCATACAAACATTTCAAAGTTTGTTTTTTGTTTGTATTTTCATTCTGCTTTTTAATTGATAGGGATAAGTTAGAATTTTTTAGCTCAACTGAGTTTTTAGTTACAGGCACTTGAACTACTTTTTTTATAATTGAAACCTCACTGTCGGCATGCCCTAATTCTAATACATCATTAGTATCCTTTGAAGACACCTCTCTCTGAACCATGTGCTGCTGAGCGACTGTTGGCTTTCCCCTTTGTTCTAGTTTAAAAGCTGCTCTATCTCCTTTCTAAAAGTTAGTGCCAGCAGTCTGGTTCCACCCTGGTTAAGGTGGAGCCCATCCCTTTGGAAGAGACTCCCCCTCATCACTATACGCTTACCCAACACATATGGGATTTCAACCCATATAGATTCTACTGAACATTTAGTCTCTTGTATGATCTTTATCCTGTTGGACTCTATACCCTCCCGGACATAAAGTGCCACACCCCCACCAAGTTGATCCGCCATATCATTGCGATATAATTTGTACCCTGATATAGTACTGTCCCATTGGTTATCCTCCTTCCACCAAGTCTCTGTGATGCCAATTATGTCAATCTCATCATTTGCTGTTATACACGCTAACGCTCCCATCTTACTTCTTGGACTTCTGGCATTGGCATACAGACATTTCAAAGTGTGTTTTTTGTTTGTATTAACAACTTGATTTTCAGTTGTTAGGGATAATTTGGAAATCATTAGCTTCGGTGATTTTACATATAGGCACCTGGACTACGTTTGCTTTTATTGGAACCTCTCTGTTGGGTTGCCTTAACTCTTCTATTTCAATAATATCCTTCAAGGATACATTTCTACGAACCATGCACTGCTGAGTGACTGTCGGCTTTCCCCCTTATTCTAGTTTAAAGGCTGCTCTATCTCCTTTTTGAAAGTTATTGTCAGCAGCCTGGTTCCACTCTGGTTAAGGTGAAGCCCATTCTTTTGGAAAAGTATCCCCCTTTCCCAAAAGTTCCCCCAGTTCCTTACAAAACTGAATCCCTCTTCCCTGCACCATCGTCTCATCCACGCATTGAAACTCTGGAACTCTGCCTGCCTCTGGGGACCTACACATGGAACAGGAAGCATTTCAGAGAATGACACCCTGGAGGTTCTGGATTTCAGCTTCCTACCTAAAATCCTAAATTTGGCTTCCAGAACCTCTCGCCCACATTTTCCTATGTCGTTGGTGCCCACATGTACCACGACAGCCGGCTCCTCCCCAGGACTGTCTATAATCCAATCTGGGTGATGCGTGAGGTCTGCCACCTTCGCAGGCAGGCAAGTTACCAGGCGGTCCTCACGTCCATCAGCCACCCTGCTATTTACATTTCTAATAATTGAATCACCAGCTATAATGGCTGGCCTAACCCTTACCTCAGTGCGAGAGGACAATACATCACCTGGAGAGCAGGTCCTTGCTACAGAATCACTTCCTGCTACACCAGCTTGATGTTCTCCTACTGGGAGACCTTTCAGATCCAAGGCAGCACTGGGCCTGCCAGACTGGATTTGGGACTTGGCTGCAATGTCCCTGAAGGTCTCATCAATGTACCTCTCTGTCTGCCTCAGCCCCTCCGAGTCTGCTACTGTAGCCTCCAGAGATCGGACGCGTTCCCTGAGAGCCAGTAGCTCTTTGCACTGAGTGCACATGTACAGTCTCTCACCGGTGGGTAAAAAATCATACATGTGACACTCAATGCAAAAGACTAGAAAGCCCCCCACACTGGAAATATTTTTTGATGGTAATGACTCTGAGAGCTAGATAGTATTACTGTGAAAATGGAGGAAGTAATAACTCAGATTGACAGACTCAAGATTAACAAATCACCAGGACCAGATAGTATTCACCCCAGAGTTCTGAAGGAACTAAAACATGGAAATACAGACCTGTTTCTTGTGAATTACACTCTATCATTTAAATTAGCCACTGTATCAGAAGATTGGAGAGTAGCAGAATACTGGACAATTTTAAAAATGGTTTTCAGAGGTGGTCTGGGAAACTATAGACAGGTGAACCTTACTTTCATGCTGAGCAAAATGAATGAAACTATTCTTTAAAAAAATAACTGACCACATATTTTGACATGGTGTTATGACCCTCGGTCGCAGACTGCTGCGACCGATTCAGCTCATGTCATGTGCTGCCCTGTTAAGAACATAAGAACATAAGAAATTGCCATGCTGGGTCAGACCAAGGGTCCATCAAGCCCAGCATCCTGTTTCCAACAGAGGCCAAAACCAGGCCAAAAGAACCTGGCAATTACCCAAACACTAAGAAGAACCCATGCTACTGATGCAATTAATAGCAGTGGCTATTCCCTAAGTATAATTGATTAATAGCCATTAATGGACTTCTCCTCCAAGAACTTATCCAAACCTTTTTTGAACCCAGCTACACTAACTGCACTAACCACCTCCTCTGGCAACAAATTCCAGAGCTTTATTGTGCGTTGAGTGAAAAATAATTTTCTCTGATTAGTCTTAAATGTGTTACTTGCTAACTTCTTGGAATGCCCCCTAGTCCTTCTATTATTCGAAAGTGTAAATAACCGAGTCACATCTACTCGTTCAAGACCTCTCATGATCTTAAAGACCTCTATCATATCCCCCCTCAGCCGTCTCTTCTCCAAGCTGAACAGCCCTAACCTCTTTAGCCTTTCCTCATAGGGGAGCTGTTCCATCCCCTTTATCATTTTGGTTGCCCTTCTCTGTACCTTCTTCATCGCAACTATATCTTTTTTGAGATGCGGCGACCAGAATTGTACACAGTATTCAAGGTCCGTTCTTACCATGGAACGATACAGAGGCATTATGACATTTTCTGTTCTATTAACCATTCCCTTCCTAATAATTCCTAACATTCTATTTGCTTTTTTGACTGCTGCAGCACACTGAGCCGACGATTTTAAAGTATTATCCACTATGATGCCTAGATCTTTTTCCTGGGTGGTAGGTCCTAATATGGAACCTAACATCGTGTAACTACAGCAAGGGTTATTTTTCCCTATATGCAACACCTTGCACTTGTCCACATTAAATTTCATCTGCCATTTGGATGCCCAATCTTCCAGTCTTCTCCTCTCCGGGCCTACTCGCGGCTGGGGCCAGCCGCTACTGTCAAATTCCTCCGGGTTCTCAGGGCTTCTCATGGCGGCCGGGACGCCACTATCATCCATGCTGACTTCGGGCCTTCCTAGGTGCACATGAGCGCCACCAGGCCTCCGTTTGAAGGCCCAATGGCGGGTACCTCAGAGGTGTCCCCGACTGATGATATCACAAGGTTGGGATTATTAAGCACCACCTTCGCCCCTTGCTTGCTAACTTGGCAACGAGTTCCATCACTACTGGTGCTTGTTCCTATCTCCTCAGACCCGTGGTTCTTGTATCGGATCTACCAGCGACTTTGGACTCTGGCTTGGGTACCCAGTCCTCGGGGTCCTGCTTGAACTCCAGTTGGAGACCTTGTCTCCAGGCTTCCCCTGCTCTCCGGCTATCCCTGCACCTTCCAGAGGTTCTGCCTGCTGGCTACCCGCTCCTCGTGGTTGACCCTCGGAACTGCCTTACTGCTTTGGAGACTCGACTCTGTGCTTCCTCGCTCCTTGGGGCAGTGCCTACGTTCTATACCAATGACTGTGCCTGCGATTCCCCGCTCCTTGGTGCAGTCCCTACGTTCTACACCAAGTGACTGTATTCGGCACCTCCCCGCTTCTCTGGATAGTGTCTCTGTGCCTCTACCGGAGATTCCAACGTGTGCACCCCACTCCTCAGGGTTGCTTACGTCATTACTTGAGAGATTCGACTCGGGCTTCCCCGCTCCATGGGACAGCCTACGTCATCACACCAGAGCCTCTTTCGCTTCGCAGCTCCGTCCCTCGGGCAGTCTCATCTGCGTACCTCCAGAAGTTGCTGACTCGTGCTCCCCACTCCTCAGGGTCTGCCTAGCACCTCTCTCTCAGAGGATCCTGCTCTGGCACTTGCATCTCCAGTTCTGTCGGTAATCTGTAGGTTCCCTCCGAACTGTGTCTCTTACCCCGCTTCTCGGGATCCCCCACAGTACTCTCTCTACTAGCTCCTGTGATCATGTGCCTGTGACAGAGGACACTCTGTTCCTCTACTCAATACTGTATCTCCTACTACAGCTGACCCTCGCCTTCCAACGGTGAGGACCTGTGGGGCTCCTTCCCACAAATGGTATCGACCCTCACCTAAAGCCAAGGTTCCATGAAACCCACGAAGCCTAACAGATTGCAAAGTCTATGGACCCGGCAGAGGTCTCAGCTATCCAAGCCATCTCTGGCCTGGGACAAAGAATCAGTGAGCAGCAAAAGTTCCTGGAGACACTGCCAGCATCCATTGATAACTTGAGCACTCGTTTAGATGCTACCATGACTGCCGCCACGACATCTACCAAGCTCAATTCTTCCACCTCTATGCTGGCCCTTGGCCTACCATGCCCTTGCAGGCACCCCTAAGCTTTTCTGGGATCCCTCTTATGTGCAGTGGTTTCTTGAATCAGTTTAATATGCACTTCTGCTTGCAACCGGCTTACTTCCCAGATGTGATCACCAAGAAATCCTACATACTTTCCCTTCTGGATGGAAAGGCCTTGGTTTGGGTGTCCCCTCTCTGGGAGTGTGCTGACCCAGTTCTCTGAGACCTGCCCAGATTCCTCACCCTATTTCATTCTGACTTCAACGATCCAGGCCTAAGTTCCATTTCTGTGTCATCTCCATTTTCAACAAGGCTCTCAACCATTAACTGATTATGTCATAGAATTCATGACCCTTTCCTCGGAGCTTCACTGGGACTCAGACTGCTTACAATCCATCTTCCTTGACAGACTGAGTTCCCGGATTAAAGATGAGTTGGTGACTCGTGAACTTCCTGCATCCCTGAACACAGCCCAGAGCAAAGCTGAGGATGAGCCAATGCAGATGGGCCAGAGCAGACTTTCTCCCAAGGAACAACGCTGTCGCCAGCAATCCAGCCTCTGCCTGTACTGCGGCAAATCCGGACATGCCATTGCCTCGTGTCCAGTCTGTCCAGGAAACTCCCAGGCCTAGGTTCAACAGGATGACTGCTCCTAGGCCTGACTTTTAATTCCTTCAGTACCCTAGGTTGCATACAATCTGGTCCAGGTGATTTGCTACTCTTTAGTTTGTCAATCTGTCCTACTACATCTTCCAGGTTCACAGTGATTTGGTTCAGTTCGTCTGACTCATCACCCTTGAAAACCATCTCCAGAACTTGTAGCTCCCCAACATCATCATTAGTAAAACACGGAAGCAAAGAATTCATTTAGTCTTTCTGCAATTGCCTTATCTTCCAAAAGAGCCCCTTTAACCCTTCCGTCATCTAACAGTCCAACCAACTCCCTCATAGGTTTCTTGCTTCTGATATATTTTTAAAACTTTTTATTATGAGTTTTTGCTTCTATGGCCAACTTCATTTCAAATTCTCTCTTCGCCTGTCTTATCAATGTTTTACACTTAACTTGATAATGCTTATGCTTTATCCTATTTTCTTCAGATGGATCCTTCTAATTTTTGAAGGATGATTTTTTGGCTAAAATAGCTTCTTTCACCTCACCTTTTAACCATGCTGGTAATCATTTTGCCTTCCTTCCACCTTTCTTAATGTGTGGAATACATCTGGACTGCGTGTCTAAGATTGTATTTTTAAACAATGTCCATGCCTGTTGAACATTTTTAACCTTTGCAGCTGCATCTTTCAGTTTTTTCTATTTTCCTCATTTTATCAAAGTTTCCCTTTTGAAAATTTAGTGTAGAGTTGTAGATTGACTTATTGTCCCCCTTCCAGTTATTAGTTTAAAATTGATCATGTTATGATGATCACTATTGCCAAAGTGGCCCCACCACCACTACCTCTCTCACCAAATCCTGCATTCCACTAAGAATTAAATCTAAAATAGCTCCCTCTCTTGTTGGTTCCTGAACCAATTTCTCCATGAAGCAGTCATTTATTACATCCAGGAACTTTATGTCTCTAGCAAGTCCTGATGTTAAATTACCAAGTCAATATTGGGGAAATTGAAATCTAATACAAAAAATATCTCTTAATCTATAGACCCACGATTAATCTAACATTGAAGTAAATAACATGGTTCAATGTATTTTAAATTTGCAATGCTGTGTTGCGGTCCTGCCCACGCTCCTCGCGAGCAGGCTCCTTACCTCGTGCGGCCAGTCGGGCCGCTGACGCTGCCGCCGTTGCGGCGGTCCTGCCGCGGACTCCGGGCTCCTCCCCGGCCGCCTCCTGCTCCGTGCAGCAGGGCCGACCCGCCGCGAGCTCTCCCTCGCGGTCGGGACCCCCGCTGTCTTTCCTGGTACCCCCAACGTGTCTCTGCCTTCCCGGGGTCCTCAGCCGGCAGGGAGGGCGCCCTGCCGGTGCCCGTGCTGTAGTCCGGGTCCTCCCCGGTCAGGGAGGCCGTCCCTGCCGGTGTCTGCAGCTCTCTACACTGCCTGCAGCTCTCTACTCTGCCTGCAGCCAGCCCTTCGTTTCTCTTGCCTCTCTGCCTCTTATCTGTTGCTTCGTGGCTGGGAGCCGCTCCTTCAGCCTGCCATCGCTCCTTACCTTCAGCCCTGGATTTTCTTCGCCAAAGGAATTTTTTTTTAAGGAAAAAAAGACCTTCAGTCCCAGTTTTTTTTCGCTGTGCTTTACCGACCTGCTGGAGACGCCAGCTTACTTGAACTTTTGTTTTCCATACCGCTAGAGGCCTAGCACCCGATTTCACCAAGTGCCTTCTTGAGACTTTTTGCTTAGCCTGGGTACACTTGCTGTACAACCTGCAGGAGGCGCCTGCACCCAGGTACACCACCATCTTCCATGCAGCAGCATCTGGTTCCTGTGCTGCATGACTATCTAGTCCAGAATTTTTACTTTTTCCCTCCGAGAATGCTTGTTCACCAGCAAGAGGTACCTGCTCAGAAGAGCTTAATCTGCTGGAATTACTGCGCATCTCGCTCACTGTGTCCACCATCCTACAAGAGATGCCTACTACATGCCAGCTTGTGGTATACCTCTCCGGATGACCTGCAGGAGGCGCCTGCACCCCATCTGTGGTCATCTGTCCAATGGGGCCTGGAGTGTCAGTCATCTCTTCCAGCTGAACCAGCAGATGTCTTTGCTCTTCCCGCTCAGCCTCTACAGTACTTCTGTTACCACATGCTTGTCTCGCTCACCACCCCGAGCGCGAGTCCAGCAGTCTCTTCGGGGATCCGCTGCAAGCGTCACCATCCAAGCAAAGGTACTGGTCCAAGTGTGCCTTTCCAAATAACCTACTGCCAGCTTGCTCTCAAGCCATCCTAAGGATGTTCATCTCTACCACCAGCTTAGGGTCACTCGAGTGTGAGTGTCAGTTAACCAAGCAACATCAAGATTCTGCCCAGTCTTAGGGTTCGCTCCTAGATAGGAGTTACTGAACTTTTGTGCCTTTGATCCTCTGCACTACTCTACCCTGATCCTCACCACCGGTCACTCGAGCTGCCAGTTTTACTAACCTGAACATCAGCAGTATGTCTTCACTAAGGAGTCTATTACCAATCAAGAACCTCTGCTTCCTTGCTCTGCCAAACGTAATTCCAGCCATGACCGCCAGCAGGGAATAGCAGTTTACCTGCCATAGTGTTGAGACTTCTACACCTCTACTCGCCGCAGCTCAAACAGCTACCTTGACTCCTTGCATCTATCGTGAGTCACTAAACTACCAAGTTCCTGGAACCATTAACTCAACGGCTAGCCTTCACCTAGTACTCCAGCCTGCACCACAGCTTCATCCTTAAGAAGTATTAAGGACTTCCGTTCAAAGCCAAGTCTTGGATGGACCCTTACCTCTGCCTTGATCCTAGAACCAAGATGCCATCTTGTGGTTCTGTACTCTACGCCCTGCCTGACCTACGCCTTCAGCACTCCGTGTTCTATGTTTGTCTTGCCTGGACCTTGACCACTTCTGCCTTGTCTTCTGCTCCAGTATTCTTCTCGCTACAGTTACTCGCCAAGAAGTTCCAGCCTTGACCTTGGATCCTTGATTGCCCCTGACGGTATTGGAGTACTGCCTTCTTCTCAAGCTGTTGCAAGAAGCTTGAGAGGGGGCTTTGAGGAGGGGGTACTGTTGCGGTCCTGCCCGCGCTCCTCGCGGGCAGGCTCCTTACCTCATGCGGCCAGTCGGGCCGCTGACGCTGCCATCGTTGCGGCGGTCCTGCCGCGGACTCTGGGTTCCTCCCCGGCCGCCTCCTGCTCCGTGCAGCAGGGCCGACCTGCCGCGAGCTCTCCCTCACGGTTGGGACCCCCACTGTCTTTCCTGGTCCCCCCGACGTGTCTCTGCATTCCCGCGGTCCTCAGCCGGCAGGGAGGGTGTCCCTGCCGGTTCCCGTGCTGCAGTCCGGGTCCTCCCCCGGCAGGGAGGAATGTCCCTGCCGTTGCCTGCAGCTCTCTACACTGCCTGCAGCTCTCTACTCTGCCTGCATCCAGCCCTTCGTTTCTCCTGCCTCTCTGCCTCTTACCTGTTGCTTCGCGGCTGGAGCCGCTCCTGCAGCCTGCCATCGCTCCTTACCTTCAGCCCATGGCAGGGCTGCTCCCGCTGCCTGCCTGCTTTTCCTTGGGCCTTCCATGTGGCTGGGAATGCCACCAACGACCCAGCTCTCTTCGCTCCAGCTCCCTAGGGCGCGGGCGCGCGCCTCTCTACTCCTCTTCAAGGGCTAGCCAGGTGTGGCCCCCTGCTGACCCCTCCTTGGGCGTTGTCCACCTCAGCTCTACAAAAGGACTCAACGTCCAGTCCGTCTTTGCCTTCGCAAGAAGTTGGTCACTCCTGAGATCCTTCGCTCCAGGAGTCGTCTGTGTTCCAGCACTTCTGCAAGGTCCTGTGTTCTTTGTTCTCTGTCGGAGCTCCTCATCCAGTCCTGATGTCTGCCCGCTGTTCCAGTCCTGATGTCTGCCTGCTGTACCAGCCCTGATGTTTGCCTGTTCATGTTCCTGCCCTAAGGTCTGTCTTCCAATCCGGTATCCGTGTTGCAGTCCAGATGATGCAAGCCTTGTACCTTGTTCCTGAATTCGCCTGAAAGCTAATACCTTGTTCCTGTGTCGGTTAATGTCCTGGTACCTCGCGGCAAACCATGTCGTGGTCCGTGACCAGCCCAACGGGCGGGCTGAGTAGGGCGCTTCGTGATGCAAGCCATGTACCTCATTTTTGAGTCTCCAAGAAGTCCTTACCTTGTTCCTGAACCTTCTGAAAGCCTGGTATCCTGCGGCAACCCATGTCATGGTCCGTGACCAGCCCCACGGGCGGGCTGAGTAGGGCGCTTCATGTTGCCCGTCTTGTACCTCGCCCTTGAGTCTCCTGTATGCCTTATACCTTGTTCCTAGACCTTCTGAAAGCCTGGTATCCTGTGGCAACCCATGTCGAGGTCCGCGACCAGCCCCACGGGTGGGCTGAGTAGGGCGCTTCATGTTGCCAGTCTCGTACCTCTCCCTTGAGTCTCCTGCATGTCCTTTGCCTCGTTCCCGAGTCCTCGTCTGTGCCTGAGTCCACGTCTACGATTCCAGTACCTCGTTCCCGAGTCCATGTCTGTGCCTGAGTCTACGTCTGTGCTTCCAGTACCTCGTTCCTGAGTCCACGTCTCTACTTCCAGTACCTCGTTCCTGAGTCTATGCCTGCACACCCAGTACCTCATTCCTGAGTCTACGTCTGTACTTCCAGTACCTCGTTCCTGAGTCCACGTCTGTGCCTGAGTCTACCTCGTTTCTGAGTCTCGTTTGCATCCATGTTCCAGTCTTCGCTGCCCTGGCCTCCATCCGGCTTGCCGCTTCGTGCCGTACCCTGCGGCAGGTCCGAAAGGGCTTGGAATGGTCGGAGGACTGTTCACAAGACCAATATTGCGTTGTTGGTTCTTCCGAAGCGTGCAGGTCCGAAGGAGGGCCTGTCTTCCCAGTCATCACCCCAGCCTTGCTCCCGTCCAACCCATGCTCGGGCATGCCACGCCTCCCGCAGCACCTCTTCAGAGTTCCTCTGGGGTCGAGCCGTGGCCCAAGGACACACATCTCTCAGGGAGTGGTATCACTCTCCTAGCGCTCCACAACATAATGTATGTTATTTCTAGTAAATTTAAAGAGATACACAATTATATGAAATTAGGGACCATCATACCACCCACTGTGCTTGGAAGTTAAAACTTGTGTTTTAAACAAAGTGCATAAAACACAAGTTTTAACTTGCAAGCACAGTGGGTAATTGAAATATCCCATTATTATTGCACTGCCAAATTGATTAGCTTCCCTGATTTCTCTTAGCATTTCATCATCGGTCTGATCATTTTTTCCAGGTGGACGGTAGTATACTCCTATCACTATACTTTTACCCAACATACATGGGATTTCTACTCATATAGATTCTACTGAGCATTTAGTCTCTTGTATGATCTTTATCCTGTTGGACTCTATACCCTCCTTCACATAAAGAGCCACACCCTCACCAAGTTGATCCTCCTTATCATTGCGATATAATTTGTACCCTGATATAGCACTGTCCCATTGGTTATCCTCCTTCCACCAGGTCTCTGTGATGCCAATTATGTCAATCTCATCATTTGCTGTTATACACGCTAACGCTCCCATCTTACTTCTTGGACTTCTGGCATTGGCATACAGACATTTCAAAGTGTGTTTTTTGTTTGTATTAACAACTTGATTTTCAGTTGTTAGGGATAATTTGGAAATCATTAGCTTCGGTGATTTTACATATAGGCACCTGGACTACGTTTGCTTTTATTGGAACCTCTCTGTTGGGTTGCCTTAACTCTTCTATTTCAATAATATCCTTCAAGGATACATTTCTACGAACCATGCACTGCTGAGTGACTGTCGGCTTTCCCCCTTATTCTAGTTTAAAGGCTGCTCTATCTCCTTTTTGAAAGTTAGTGTCAGCAGCCTGGTTCCATTCTGGTTAAGGTGGAGCCCATCCTTTTGGAAAAGTCTCCCCCTTTCCCAAACGTTTCCCCAGTTCCTTACAAAACTGAATCCCTCTTCCCTGCACCATCGTCTCATCCACACATTGAAACTCTGGAGCTCTACCTGCCTCTGGGGACCTGCATGTGGAACAGGAAGCATTTCAGAGAATGCCACCCTGGAGGTTCTGGATTTCAGCTTCCTACCTAAAATCCTAAATTTGGCTTCCAAATCCTCTCTCCCACATTTTCCTATGTAGTTGGTGCCCACATGTACCATGACAGCCGGCTCCTCCCCAGCACTATAATCCTATCTAGGTGACGTGTGAGGTCTGCCACCTTCACACCAGACAGGCAAGTTACCAGGTGGTCCTCACTTCTACCAGCCACTCTGCTATCTACATTTCTAATAATTGAATCACCAACTATGATGGCTGGCCTAACCCTTCCCTCCTTGTCCTCAGTGCAAGGACAATACATCACCTGGAGAGCAGGTCCTTGCAACAGGATCATGTCCTGCTACACCAGGGTGATGTTCTCCTACTGGGAGACCTTTCTGATCCAAGGCAGCACTGGGGCTGCCGACTGGATTTGGGACTTGGCTACTATGTCCCTGAAGGTCTCATCAATGTATCTCTGTGTCTGCCTCAGCTCCTCCAAATCTGCTACTCTTGCCTCCAGAGATCGGACTCATTCCCTGAGAGCCAGGAGCTCTTTGCACTGGGTGCACACTTTCAATCTCTAACTGGCGGCTAAAAAATCATACATGTAACACTCAGTGCAAAAATCTGGAATGCCCCCCCCTCTTGCTGCTGGACTGCTGCCTTCATCTTAATTTTATTGAGTTCCTAGTTAAGTTTAGGATACTAAAGGAGTTGGAATTAGAGTATAAATACTTTAAAAAATCAACACCTTAGATATTTCTTCAAGCCTATGTTTTCTCTGAACCATAGAATTCTTAATGGCGGAAATAAAATATGTACTTTTTCTTCAAGAACCAACTAGTCCAATAAGTTTCCTGCCTTATTACCAAATCTGTAGAATTACATTTTTTTTTAAAATAGAATGGTTATTTTCTCTCTGAGACAAAAAAGTATTAAAATATTTATTCGCTTCTTGCAACTTTGTATGTGAGTCTTGTAGGGAAAGTGCATCCTGCTGTTTAAGTTTCTGAATATCTTTTGTCAATTTAAGGTATACTCATCACGTTTCCTTTGCTTACCCATTACATATCATATGAACAGCTTTTCCGGCTTCCCAGAAAATGAGTCTAGGACTCTTGAGTCTAAATTATCCTTATAATAATTAGACCAACCCATAAACAAAAATTCCATAAACTCCTCATTATATAACAGATTTGCTTCATTCTCCAGGAATGTAGTGGACCACTCGTTCCCCTATTCAACAAAGAGATATGAAAGAACATTATCAAGAATAGATGTTTCTTAGATCTTCCCAAAGAGGTCAGTAGAAACAAGAAAGGAGTCTAAATGTTAATAAACCCTATCTGGAGCCAAATAAAACATAAAGCCCCTCTTGTCAGGATTCAGTATGTCAAAAACTAACAAAGCCCAAATGGTCCTCTCTTAATAATATCACAGAAGCCAACAGTCAGAGGACACTAAATTTTGTCATGAACACAAATGTTCGGTATAGCTAAATAGGTTATTCCATGGATTATTTCATGGAAAATTAAAAACGGTATCAATAAACATAAGGTTATCACCAACAAATGGAATAACCTTTTTAGCTATACCGGACATTTGTATACATGACAAAATTTAGTGTCCTCTGACTGTTGGCATTAGGGTTCAGTATGTGTCAAATATGCAACAAATGAAGCTCAAAGGCTTAAAATTAATACTTACATGTTCCTAATTTCTGCAAAGTGGCTTAAGCTGTTTACAATTGCTACACCCTGCCAAAATTGTAGCCTAGACTGAGTACTGAGTCAGCTTAATGAGCACATTTGAAAAAAATTGATCATTTCAAGTATTGAGTGTATAGAAATTGCACAACACATACTTATGATTAGCTATAGGGCCTCATTTTCTAAAGTATCGCTAGCTATCGCAGGCTTGAGCTAACAGCGCAAGCCTGCGATAGCTTTGGAAAATGAGGCCCATAGTGTCCAAGAAAATGAGATATCGTTCCTGAGGGTTTTCAATCCATTTTTGTAGCTGAAAAGGAAGACATGCCTTAATCAAATTAGCTACACCATAATGTCTAGAACAGAAGAAAGCTGCATAGCAGTGATCCATCCAGTCTTTATATAGATTAGTATGATCTTCTTTATCTAAATGTGATTCCTATAATAAACAATGTCTGTATTTAATCTTTCAAACATACAGTACTCAGTATATTTTACTTTTGATAGTAGAATGAATTCCATGTAAGATGTAAGAGAGATACCCATGCCAGAAATATTAAAAGGTGATCATTCAGAGGAAATGAAACAAATCTCACTGGTGAATTTCCAAAGGATTTATATATGTAAAAGTAACTAATATCATAGCATTTTTTAAAGCCCTTTACTTGCATAAAGTGCACTTATATCAGTAAATCCTATTGACGATTCAATGGCATATATAATAACAATTTTCAAAAGCTGACTTTACTCAAGTAAAGTGGAGATACATTTGTAAAACCCAATTTTAAGCTAGCAAATGACTTTTAAAATCAGGCCCTCAGTGAATCTCAAAGATGTATTAAGGCAAATTGACAAACTAAAGAGTAGCAAATCACCTTGTTATCAATCTGTTAGCATTTCTGATAGGAGTAGCAATCTGTTAGTGATCTGATGCCTGATGGGAGGAGATCTGTTACTAGTTAGACTGTAGGGTAGCAATCTGTAATATTGGCTCCTAAAGAAGGAGGAGTCAGCAATCTTGTAGTGTCTCAGATATGGTCTTGCTACGTAGTTAGCAATCTGTTCAGGATCCGATATAGTTGTGGGTGGATCCCTGGGCCGATGGCAGATGACCACGCCCCTGGGAGGATATCCTGAGAGGGACCACTGGCTAGGCTTGAGTATGGAGACAGACACACATAGTTCTTTTATTAAACAGGTTTTTGAAACCACCAGATGTGGCAGTAGTGAGCTGATATGCCTGTCAGGGCTGTAGTCCCTCAGGTACTGGAACAGTGATCCAGGATGGCTGAGCTGTTGAGAAACTGTATAAAGTGAATAGGCAGAGTAGACAGAGTTCATGAACCGAACTAGATGACAAAACTCACATAAGGTCTCAAGGAAGCTCAGGAGCTGGAAAGGTTTAGGCTCTCGAGGATCGAGTACCTGGTTCAAGGGAAAGCTCTGAGAGAGCGATGGTAACTCACAATTGTTTGTAGCAGCGATAGCTTCCAGGCAGTAGAGAATCTTCAGAGTGTCCAGGAACATGGGTCATCGAGGAGCGAGTACCGGTTCCTATCTGTAATCTGAAAATAAAGAAAAGAGCGAGGCACCCAAGGAGCAGGTACCTCTGGTAAGTCCGAGGAGGCAGAGTAGCTTAGGAAAGCGAAACCCTTCCCTTGCTAACTCAATTAGATAGCAAAATAGAGACCTTTAAATATTGGAAGCGGATGTCGTCATCTCAGGGGGACGCTCCTGAGGTTCGCGCCCTTGCTGGTACTTCAATCAGAGCACGCGCGCACGCCCTAGGTCTTCAGGCAACATGGCGGATCTGCAATGTCAAGCCGGTCTGGAGACGCCGGAGGGAGATGGCAAGGAGACACTGCAGCAGCCAGCCGTCCATCAGACCCGGAGGAAGTCGCCACAGAGGTAAAGAGGGCGGAGTGAGGGCATCGAGCAGCGACGGTCGCAACACACCTTGACCAGATGGTATACATCCCAGAGAGCTGAAAGAACTGAGAAATGAAATTTCGGACCTGCTATTGGAAATTTGTAAACTATCATTAACATCATTTATAGTACTTGAAGACTGGAGGGTTGCCAATGTTAACAACAAAATAGGTATCAAGGGGTGATCCAGTAAACTACAGACCCAATAAGACTGATGTATGTCCGGACAGGCAAAATGGTGGAATCTATCATAAAGAACAAAATTGCTGAACATATAGATAAACACCAAGGAGTTTATTAATATGTCGTAGTAAAAAGCTCTCCTTGGTGTTTCCCGATCTTCTTCTTCATGTGGTCGCTACTTGCAATATTGGATCGGTTTCCGGTTTGTTTCTTTGAACATATAGATAGGCATAGTTTAATGGGACAAAGCCAACATGGATTTAGCCAAGGAAAATCTTGCCTCATCAATTTGCTACATTTTTTGAGAGCATAAATAAACATGTTGTAATGCCTGTCATTCGCAGACAGCTGCGACCGCGAGTACTCACGTCCTGCACTACTCTCCTGCCCTCCCCAGGGCTGCACGGGCTTGTCTGCATCACCACGTTTCGGGAGACTCTCCTTACCTGCTCCAATGCTGGGCCTTCCTAGGCATGCACGCACGTGACAGGCCCCACCTTTGAAGCCTCTTCGGCGTGAACCTCGGGGGCATCCCGCTGTGATAACGTCATTGGTCTCTCATTCATAAGCTCCACCATCTCCACCAGCAAACTGCCTTGGCAACAAGTTCCATCCTGCACTGAGCTCCTGCAGATCCCTGAGACATTGTCTGCTGCCGCTCCTTGAACCCTGTCTGGCACCTGCTCCTCAGGGGTCAGTGTGCGCTTCCTTGGAGGTCTTGCTCCCCTGGCCGCTCCTCGGGCTGGCTCTGTGCCTCTTGGGTCCAACCCTGCCATGGATCCAGCTACTTGTGTCTCTTCTGGATCATTGCAGTATCAGTGTGTTCTTTGCCTGGCCTCCTCACTCCTTGGGGCTGTGCCTGTATCCTTGTCTGAGACTAACAGCGCTTGTCCGCTCCTAGGGTCGCACCTTTGCTTCAGAGATCTACCTTGTCCTGCCCTGCTCCTTGGGGCCGGACCCCAGCTTGTCCTTGTCTGGCAACTGTCCCGCTCCTCGGGTCAGCTACTGCTTCATCTCTGGCATCACCTCCGCTCTCTAGGTTCCTATCTACACCAAGCAGCTGAGGCTGAGACTGGACTCTCCACCTGTGGGTGGTCTACGTTCCCTCCTATGTCCATCACGTTGCAGCTGTGCCGCTTTGGGGTTGACCTCCCTGAAAACCTCCTTCGGTCTACCATCCTGTGGGGGTTAGCTACTCGTCCCTGGGGCCTCTCCATCACTGTGCCTACAGCACCCCGCTGTGCTGATAACCCGCCTCCTGATGGCGCGGATCTGTGGGGCTTCTCCCCACTGGCTGTAACAACTCGCGCCTCGGGCCAAAGGTTCACAAACCCACAAATCATAACAGATTGCCAAGTCCAAGGAGCCGGCAGAGGTATCGGCTCTCCAGGCCATTCCTGGCCTGGTGTTATGCTCTACTCCTCAAGAAGGGAGGAGTTAGCAATCTGTTGTCTTTTCTGCTAGGAATTAGCAATCTGTAGATGGAGCCGCTAGGAATTAGCAGTCTGTTAGCGTTTGCTCCTCCCAAGGGGAAGAGTCAGCAATCCTGTAGAGCTTTGCTCCCCCAGAGGGGAGGAGTTAGCAATCTGTTAGCGACTCTGCTAGGGTTATCAATCTGTTGGCAAACTGTTATGGAGTTGCTCCCCAGAGGGGAGAGGTCAACAACCATATATGATCTGTTCTTCCAGAGAGGAGGAGTTAGTATCTGTTATGGATCTCCGCACAGAGTGGCAACCTGATATACGAGAGTTCTCCTGAAGGGAGATGTTGGCCATCTGTATGGTACCTTCTAAGAAGTAGCAATTGGTTATGACACAGTTCCTGAGGAAGGTGATGTTAGCAACAGTTGAGTGTAGACTGCAAGGTAGAAGTTTGTTGTACTCAGCTCTTGAAGTGTGAGAGATGAGCACTCTAATGTGGAATGGTGAATCCTTGGGCCGATGGCACATGACTGCGCCCTCAGGAGGATATCATGAGAGGGACCACCGACTAGGCTGGAGTATGGAGACAAACACAGATAGTTCTTTATTAGACAGGTAGTAGAACCACCAGAGGTGGCAGTAGTGAGCTGATGTGCCCGGCAGGGCTGAAGTCCCTCAGATCCTGGAACTGCTATCTCCAGGTTTGCTGAGCTGTAGAGAGAGGCTCATAGATAGTGAGTAGACAGGGTATGCTGGATACATAACCAGAAGTAGATGATACACTCACATAGATGAATAAGAAGGCTCAGTAGCTGGAGAGATTTAGGCTCTCGAGGAGCGAGTACCGGTTCCAGGGACAGCTCTGAGAGAACGATGGTAACTCACAGTTATCTATCTCTGTAATGGTTTCTAAGCAATAGATAATAGTATATTCAGAAACAGGAGCCTCTAGGTGAGTACTGGTGGCTATATGCAAACTGAAATAAGAACTCACAATATCTGTATATGAAATAACTTCTAAAATAGAAGAGAGTCTTCGGAGGGTTCTAGGAACATGGGCCCTCGAGGAGCAAGTACTGGTTCCTATCGCAATCTGTAATAATAACTCACGATCTCCGTGACTGTGATAGCGTCTTAGACAGAAGAGAATCTTCAGAATTCTAGGAACATGGGCCCTCAAGGAGCGAGTACCAGTTCCTATATACAACTGGAATAGAAACTCACAATGTTCACGTCTGCGATCGCTTCCAGGCAATAGGGAGTCTTCTGAGTGTTCAGGGACATACGCCCTCGAGGAGCGAGTACCGGATCCCATCTTAGCAATCTGAAAACAAGAGGAGAGAGCGGGGCCCCCGAGGAGCGGGTACCCCTAATAAGTTCAAAGAGGCAGAGCAGCGGAGAATGAAGCGGGTCGAGATGATCCCCGCAATCAATCCCTTGCAACTCGATTCGCAAGCATAAGCAAAGACCCTTTATGTTGGAAGCGGATGACGTCACTACGGGGGAAAGCACCCAAGATTCGCGCCCTTGCTGGTACATCAATCGGAGCACGCGCGCGCACCATACGTCATCAGGAAGATGGTGGATCCGCAGCGTCAGGCCAGCCAGGGGACTCCGGGAAGAAATGGCAAGGAGAAGCAGCGGCAGCAACTGTCCATCAGACCCGAAGGGAGTCGCCTCAGAGGTAGAGAGGGTGGAGCGAGGGCAAGAGCAGGCACGAATGCAACACCTGGCACAATGGATCAGTGAACAACAGAAATTCTTGGAGTCCCTGGCCACCACCATAGACTACCTGAGCTCTTGTATAGATGCCACTGTGAACGCCACATCCACGTCTATCAAGCTCAATGCCTCTTCCTCTTCACCGGCTCCTTGGCTGACTGTGCCATTGCCGGCACATCCATGCTTCTCAGGAAACCCTCTCATGTGTCGGGGCTTCCTAAATCTCACATGCATTTCTGCTTGCAGCCCACATACTTCCCAGATGTGACCACCAACACCACGTACATTCTGGACCTCCTGGATAGCAAGGCTCTGGCATGGGCTTCCTGTCCTTCAGGATCTCCCAGGGTTCCTCGCCCTGTTTCTATCCATCTTTGAAGACCCCGGCCAGCATGCCATCTCTGGGTCAACGCTGCTCCACCTTCAACAGGGCTCCAGCCCTTTAATAGACTGTGTCATAGAGTTTCGAACTCTCGTGTCAGAGTTGCATTGGGACTCCGTCTGTGCTCCATCTTCTTGGAGGGGTTGAGTCCTCACATAAAGGACGAATTAGCTGCTCGTGAGCTACCCACCTCCTTGGACTTCCTCATTGACCTTACTGGGTGCATCGACCGTCGAATACAAGAACACTCTCAGGAGTCCAAAGCATCCCATAAACTGGCTTCCGGACCACCTCAAGCTCGTTGTTCCTCCTCCCCGAGACCGACCAGTCCACCTATCTCCACAGAGGAAGAGCCCATGCAAATGGGTAAAAGTAGACTCTCTCCCAAGGAACATCATCATTGACAGCAGTCTGGCCTTTGCTTGTACTGTGGCCAGTCCGGGCATGCCATTGCCTCGTGTCCCATCTGTCCAGGAAACTGCTAGGCCTAGGTTCTGCTGGAGGAATCCTCCTAGGTCTGACTTCACCATCTTCTCCGCTGACTGTTCCCGTGTCTATCCGGATGAACAATCAGGAATTCCACACCTTAGCCCTGGTGGATTCTGGGGCTGGAGAGAACTTCATCCTGAAACAATGGTTCCTCTATTACTCTCGTCCATCCACGGGGAACCTCTGCCTGGTGAGGTCACCCATACTACTGCACCCATTCAGTTACGCACTGGAGCCCTACATGTGGAGAACATCTCATTCCACATCTTGGATAAGGCCATCCACCCGGTTGTTCTGGGGTTACCCTAGCTTCAGCAGCACACCCCACAGTTTGACTGGACTACCCTACAGCTTTCCCAGTAGGGCCCAGCCTGTCACCAGAACTGTTTGGAGCTTGTTACACCTTTGCCCTGCAGAACAACCATACCCAGTCTGCCCGGTCTATCATGCAGTACGCATCCTTTGCCGACGTTTTCTCAAATAAAGTTGCAGACACCTTCCCACCTCATCGCTCCTACGATTGTGCGATTAACCTACTGTCCAAAACTGAGCCTCCATGGGGTAGGACCTACCCTCTCTCTCAGCCAAAGACCCAAGCCATGACAGAATACATTCAGGAAAATCTGGCTAAAGGGTTCATCTGGCCCTCCAAGTCTCCGGTTGGGGCAGGCTTCTTCTTCGTAGGAAAGAAAGATGGCTCATTGCACCCCTGATATACTACCAAGGTCTAAATGAGATTACTGTCAAGGATAGCTACCCTCTGCTACTTATCTCTGAGCTTTTTGATCGTCTTCAAGGAGCCAAGATCTTTTCTAAATTGGACCTTCATGGTGCGTATAATTTGGTCTGGATCGGGGAGGGCGATGAGTGGAAAACTGCTTTTAACACACGTGACAGCCACTTTGAATATCTAGTAATGCAGTTCGGCTTGTGCAACGCACCCGCAATGTTTCAAAACCTGATGAATGAAGTGTTCAGAGATACGTTGTACCAGTGTGTAGTCATATATCTTGATGACATCTTAGTCTTCTCTCAAGACATTCAAAGTGATCGCCAAGATGTCTCCCAAGTTCCACAATGCCTACGAGACCATCAACTCTTCGCCAAGCTCAAGAAGTGCTCTTTTGAGCAAGATTCTGTTCCTTTTTTGGGATACGTGGTGTCCAGTCAGGGATTTAGGATGGATCCCCAGAAACTAAAGTGCATCCGTGATTGGCCACATCCCACGGGCTTCAAAGACCTCCAGAGATTACTTAGCTTTGCCAATTACTACCACTCATTTATTCACCATTATTCCACTCTGACTGCTCCACTCATGGCCATGACCCGCAAGGGTGCCAACCATTCTCAATGGTCACCAGAAGTCATGACCGCCTTCCAGGATCTCAGGTCAGCCTTCTTAAAGGAACTATGTCTCAGACACCTGGACCCCACAAATTTGTTCATGGTAGAACTCAACATCTCCAGCGTCAAAGTTGGGGTGGTGCTGAGTCAGTTCTCCACTACCTATAAGCTCCAACCCTGCTCATTCTTTTATCGACGCTTTACACCGGCCGAACAAAACTACGGCATTGGTGATAAAGAAGTATTGGCGATCAAATTGGCATTTGAAGAATGAAGGGCTTGGCTTGAGGGGGCACAACACCAGATTACGATATACACGGACCATAAGAATCTCCAATACCTGCACCAGGCCCAGTGTCTGAACAGCTGCCAGGCTCGCTGGTCTCTCTTCTTTACGAGGTTCAACTTTGTTCTACGATACCGCCCTGGTGATAAGAATGGTCGCGCTGATGCCCTCTCTCGATTGTTTGTAACTGAGGATTTGCTGGATACCCTGTGACACATTATTGACCCCGCAAGGGTCATTCTGTCTGCCACCTTTCCTGTGCCTCCGGGTAAGACAGTGGTTCCTCGCCTGCTGCGGCCCAAGGTTCTACAATGGGCCCACGACTCGTTGATCTCGGGGCACCCAGGTCAGTCCAGGACTCTCTCCACCCTGCAGTGCTACTACTGGTGGCCCACCATGCGAAAAGACACCCAAGCATATGTAGAGTCCTGTCCTACGTGCGCCCAGCACAAACCTCCGGTAGTGAAACCATGGGAACTTCTACAGCCACTCCCCATTCTCATTGAATCCTGGACCCATATAGCCACCGATTTTATCATGGATCTGCCCATCTCCAATGGAAATAACACCATTTGGGTCACTGTCAATTGCTTCTCTAAGATGGCACATTTTGGGTCTCTATCTGGCCTTCCTATGGCACCTCAATTGGCCAAATTGTTTTTTAAACACGTGTTTCGGCTCCACAGCCTACCCAGACATATCCTCTCGGACCATGGGGTTCAATTTACCGCTCACTTTTGGAAATTACTGTCTAAGAAGTTTGACATTTCCTTGGATTTTACCTCGGCTTACCATCCTCAAGCTAATGGTCAAACCGAGAGGACTAACAGAACCCTTAAACAGTTCCTGCGAGCCTACGTGAGTCTTCGGCAAGACAATTGGTCTAGCCTATTGCCCTGGGCAGAGTTCGCGCTGAATTCCCATGTATACTCCTCTACGGGGTCGTCGACTTTTCAACTGGTCTAAGGATGCCAACCTTTGCCACCTCTTCCACACCCACTGTCTGTCACTTCTCCGGCAGCACAGGCAACTGCCCATGAACTACATCAACTGTGGCAAAGTACCCAATGGATGCTAAAAAAGGCTACCCAGAGGTGAAAGAAGGCTTTCAACGCCCATCACTGTGCTGCACCCCAGTTTCAACCTGGAGATAAGGTATGGCTCAGCACTAAGTTCATTCACCTTAAACTGTCCTCAGCTCAGTTTGCCTCAAGATAGATTGGACCCTTTCCAGTGTTACATCACCTGGGTCCTGTTACATATCGACTTCAACTGCCTTCATCACTCAAGATCCACAATGCATTTCATGTTTCTCTACTCAAGCCTGTAATTCTCTCTGGATTCTCCAAGAAGCCACCCAACCCAGTTCCACTGTCTTCTGAAGCTGACATCACCTACCAAGTCCGGGAGGTCTTGGATATCCAGAAGCATGGGAGAAAATGGGAGTACCTCCTGTCGTGGGAAGGGTTTGGTCCTGAGGAGAACAGCTGGGAACCCATGGCTAACATCTTGGACAAGGACCTTCTGCTACAGTTCCATATTGACCATCCTCACAAGCCCAAATCCCTGGGGAGGGGCCTTAAGAGGGGGGGTACTGTTATGCCTGTCAGTTGCAGATGGCTCTGACCGCAAGAACTCACATTCCGCGGGACTCTCCTTGGTGGCATGGATGCTGCCACTCCCTGCTCTGACGCTGGGCCTTCCTAGGCGCTCGCACGAGTCACAGGCCCCGACTTTGAAGCCTCTTCACAGCAACCTCGGGGGTGTCCCTCTGTGATGACATCATCAGCCTCTCATGTATAAGCTCCACCGTCGCCCCCAGAAAACTGACTTGGCAAAAAGTTCCATCCTGCACTGAGCTCCTGCAGATCCCTGAGACGTCTCCTACTGCCGCACCTTGGACCCTGTCTGGCACCCTTTCCTTGGGGGTCAGTGTGTGCTTCATTGTGGTCTTGCTCCCCTGGCCTACCCCACTCCTCAGGCTGGTTCTGTGCCTCTTGGGTCCAACTCTGTCATGGCTCCAGCTACTTGTGTCTTTTCTGGATCATCGCAGTATCAGTGAGTTCTTCGCCTGGCCTCCTCTCTCCTCAGGGCTGTGCCTGTATCCTTGTCTGAGACTGACAGCGCTTGCCCGCTACTCGAGCTGCACTGTTACTCCAGAGATCTACCTTGTCCTGCCCTGCTCCTCGGGGCTGGACGCCAGCTTGTCCTTGTCTGGCAACTGTCCCGCTTCTCGGGTCAGCTACTGTTTTACCTCTGGCATCACCTCCGCACTCCGGGTTCCTATCTACACCAAGCAGCTGAGGCCAAGACCGGACTCTCCACCTGTGGGTGGTCTATGTTTCCTCTTACGTCCATCACATTGCAACTGCTCCCCCTTGGGGTTGTCCTCCCTGAGAACCTCCTTCGATCTACCATCCTGCGGGGGTTAGCTACTGATCCCTGGGGCCTCTCCATCGCTGTGCCTATAGCTCCTCGCTGTGCTGATAACCCACCTCCTGACAGCATGAACCTCTACTGCCAATCTGGAAGAGCACAGAAACTGGAGTAACTTGAAGATTAGGATGCAAGTCTCTTGCGGGGTAGAACCCGGACATATTGAAGAAGGCAAGCAGGCAAACATTTTTTCATGGAAACAGAGTATTTAATAAGGGATGTGAATCGTTTTAGGACGATTAAAATTATCGTCCGATAATTTTAATATCGTCTTAAACCGTTATGGAACACAATACAATACAGATTCTAACGATTTATCGTTATAAATCGTTAGAATCGTGAGCCGGCACACTAAAACCCCCTAAAACCCACCCCCGACCCTTTAAATTAAATCCCCCACCCTCCCGAACCCCCCCCAAATAACTTAAATAACCTGCAGGTCCAGCGGCGGTCCGGAACGGCAGCGGTCCGGAACGGGCTCCTGCTCCTGCATCTTGTCGTCTTCGGCCGGCGCCATTTTCCAAAATGGCGCCGAAAAATGGCGGCGGCCATAGACGAAAAAGATTGGACGGCAGGAGGTCCTTCCGGACCCCCGCTGGACTTTTGGCAAGTCTCGTGGGGGTCAGGAGGCCCCCCACAAGCTGGCCAAAAGTTCCTGGAGGTCCAGCGGGGGTCAGGGAGCGATTTCCCGCCGCGAATCGTTTTCGTACGGAAAATGGCGCCGGCAGGAGATCGACTGCAGGAGGTCGTTCAGCGAGGGTTCCGGCGCCTCGCTGAACGACCTCCTGCAGTCGATCTCCTGCCGGCGCCATTTTCCGTACGAAAACGATTTGCGGCGGGAAATCGCTCCCTGACCCCCGCTGGACCTCCAGGAACTTTTGGCCAGCTTGTGGGGGGCC
Organism: Rhinatrema bivittatum; assembly: GCF_901001135.1. Lineage (NCBI taxonomy): Eukaryota > Metazoa > Chordata > Amphibia > Gymnophiona > Rhinatrematidae > Rhinatrema > Rhinatrema bivittatum. The sequence goes on along the minus strand of NC_042623.1, from coordinate 130,287,532 downwards.
TCCTGACCCCCACGAGACTTGCCAAAAGTCCAGCGGGGGTCCGGAAGGACCTCCTGCCGTCCAATCTTTTTCGTCTATGGCCTGCCGCCATTTTTCGGCGCCATTTTGGAAAATGGCGCCGGCCGAAGACGACAAGATGCAGGAGCAGGAGCCCGTTCCGGACCGCTGCCGTTCCGGACCGCCGCTGGACCCGCAGGTTATTTAAGTTATTTGGGGGTGGGGGATTTAATTTAAAGGGTCGGGGGTGGGTTTTAGGGGGTTTTAATGTGCCGGTTTTTCGATTTTTCGATTTTTTAACGATTTTTCACGATTTTTCACGATATTTTACCCCCCCAAACGGCAACAATACGATTCCCTCCCCCTCCCAGCCGAAATCGATCGTTAAGACGATCGAGGACACGATTCACATCCCTAGTATTTAACAACAAGACAGTCCATAGAAATTCCAGGGACTAAAGACAGGAAACATAAACTTTGAAACATCCATGGAATTGGAAATATTTTAGGCCAGACTTCTAGATAGTCACAAAAATGTCCAACACTCTGAGCCCAGCACAGCACACTGAGCTCTGGTCTTCACATTCTGTTGCGACCGTAGCCTTCAAGAGCCAATGGCATAGGCTCAGCGCGCATCACTTAGCTCATAGAAGAGTGCAGCCCTTGGTGCAGTGTATGTGCATGAATGGGCGGCACTGGAACAGAGCTGGACGAAGCTTGGAAGACATGGCTTATGACATAAACCTCAGGTGAAGACTTGGAGATAAGAAGCTTGGGACTTGGAAGAATTGAAGCTTGGGACATGGAGCTTGGAAAAAGAGATGTTAAGCTTAGAGCTTGAAGCTTGGAAGATGTGGAGCTCGGAGACATAGAGCTTGGAGACGTGGAGCTTGGAGATGCGGAGCTTGGAACCTGGATGAGAAGACAAAGACTTGGAACTTGGGCGAGACACAAGAGGATACAGCAAGACCCTTCAGGTGCCCTACACAGCCTGTAGGCTGGTCACAGACCACCTTGCCCCCTATGCGCCTCACGTGGGCTGGTCATGGACCATGAGGGGAGTGGGGCGAACTAGGAATGTCTCATAGTGCAGATGCGACATGACCCCATGGGTCCTCCATGGTTGAAAGGTAAAAGTCTTAGGAGTATGAGCTTGGGAACTTGAGGACCGGAACCTCGGCTTAAAAACAAGAACTTGGCACTGGATAGACAGGACCTGGAGCATTAGGACCAGGAAGAAATATCAGGACTGGAACATCTAAGGAAAGCTGGACAAGGAACATCAGAGGAACAGCTGGATATGGCTGTAATGGAATCATGGGCATCACTGTCATGGAGTCATGTACATCACTGGCATGGAGTTACGGATGTCACTGGCATGGAGTCACGGACATCTCTCTGGAATGGACTCACGGACATCTCTCTGGAATGGACTCATGGACATCTCTCTGAAATGGATTCATGGATGTCTCTCTGGAAGGATTCACGGACTCAAGGACATCAGGACTTTGATCAAACATCAGGACTCGGACTCATGGACATCAGGACTTGGATCAGACATCAGGAATTGGATTAGACATCAGTACTCGGACTCACGGAGATCAGGACTTGGATCAGACATCAGGACTTGGATCAGACATCAGGACTCAGACTCATGGACATCAGGACTTAGATAAGACATCAGGACTTGGATCAAACATCAGGACTCCGACTAACGGAGATCAGGACTTGGATCAGACATCAGAACTTGGATCAGACATCAAGACTGAAGAGAACTCTTCAGGAGCATCTAGGTAGATACGAAGACATCGGAGGAAAGAAGCAAGGCCCTTTTATAGGGCAGACCCAGGAAGATGGCAGAGATTAGCTGTCGGCGGGGCTGCGGCCACTTCCTGTTGCAAGCCCTTTAAAAGGAGGAAGGAGGCACGGCCATGTGACTAAGGGAAGGCTGGGGGCAGACTGCAGAACCTCAGACAGTGACTTGTGCAGTAAGAGGCAGGCTGAGGAGGCAGCGTTCCAGCCGCATAGGAGGGCCCTGAGGCAGGCAACGTCAGCGGCATTCTTACCGAGTCGAGGGGCAGGGCCAGATGGCAGGACCCGGCAGTGAGGCCGAGCTTCAGCGGCGGCCTCACAGGACCGCAAGGGAATCACCATCCAGCAGCAGCTCCAGTTGCAAGAAGAGGGGGAATGCCCCGACGTCCTCCCCATCGTGAAGGCCCCCTCTTCAGCTCCTTCATGCTTGCTAGAGGAGGAAGGCAATTGGTGTGTTGGAAAATTCGAGGGTTCAACACACTTCCTAGGCTGGAGAGCTGAAATTATAAGAAGAAATAGCTTGCCATTAACATGTCATAGGTACAATTCGAAAGGAGACAAGACCCTGATGGAATAGAGTACACTGAGGAACTAGTGAAAGTTCAGTTCAGTTCTAATTAATCTTGGAAACAGCAATGAGTAATACTAGATGGAAGCAAGAATTTCAAGCATCAAATAGGATGGAAGTGTCCATATGAAGGTAAAGTCAAAGATGGAACAGGCCAGGGTCTCTCAATCCACTGTTGGACCAGTTGATTTCTTTACTTGAGGGTCCTCAGTAATAACGCTAGAGGACAGAGCCAGGTCTGGGGTGCAGGCGTCTCCTGCTGGTCATTAGACCCAGAACTGGATGCTGGAAGACACTCAAAATTCAGTCTCAGAATCTGAAGGTCATTTGGTCAAATAGTGATAAGAAAAGAACCTGGGCGCAGGTGCCTCCTGCAGGTCGATAGAACCCAGGGATGATATCACTTCTCTACGGAAGAGTAGGGGAGATCTTGGATTAATGCAGGCACCTTCTCACCTTCTGTTGGTGGGATGAAACTCCAAGACTTGCACTGGCTGGTAATAACAGATTGCAGGCGCCTCCTACTGGGTCGAAGGAGCTGTGAAACTGGGACTGGTAGAAAAATGGATTGCAGGCGCCTCCTGCAGGTCATTGGAAACTGTGGGACTGGAACTGACTGATGGAGAATCAGATTGCAGGTGCCTCCTCCTGGTCGTGGAAGACTCTGGGACTGAAGATGGCTGGTAGAGGATCAGATTTCAGGCACCTCCTGCAGGTCGTTGGAACATCTGAACCTCTACTGCCAATCCAGAAGAGCACAGAAACTGGAGTAACTTGAAGATTAGGATGCAAGTCTCTTGCGCGGTAGACCCTGGACATACTGAATAAGGCAATTGAGCAAAACGTTTTTCATGGAAACAGTATATTTAACATCAAGACAGTCCATAGAAAGTCCAGGGACTAAAGACAGGAAACAGAAACTTTGAAACATCCAGGGAATTGGAAATATTTTAGGCCAGACTTCTAGATATTTAAAAAAAATGTCCAACACTCTGAGCCCAGGACACCACATCGAGCTCTGGTCTTCGTATTCTGTTGTGAGCGCAGCCTTCAGGAGCCGATGGCATGGGCTTGGCACATGTCACAGCTCATAGAAGAGTGGAGCCTTTGGGCCATGGGGCAGCTCAGGTCGGGACACGAGTTGCGCCCATGGTGAGGTGTGTGTGCAGAAATGGGCGGCACTGGAACAGAACTGGATGAAGCATGGAAGACATGGCTTATGACGTAAGCCTCAGGTGAGGACTTGGAGACAAGAAGCTTGGGACTTGGAATATGTGAAGCTTGGGATGTGGAGCTTGGAAACGGAGACGTGAAGCTTAGAGCTTGAATACATGGAGCTGTGAAGCTTGGAAGACATGGACCTGTGAGGCTTGGGAGACGTGAAGCTGTGAAGCTTGGAAGACATGAAGCTTGAAAGACTTGGAGATGTGGAACTTGGAGACATGGAGCTGTGAAGCTTGGAAGACGTGAGCTGTGAAGCTTGGAAGACGTAGAGCTGTGAAGCTTGGAAGACGTGAAGCTGGGAGACATGGAGACATGGAGCTTGGAGATGTGGAGCTTGAAGCTTGGAAGACGTGCAAATGTGGAGCTTGGAGCTTAGAGATGTGGAGCTTGAAGACGTGGAGCTTGGAGATGCGGAGCTTGGAACTTGGACGAGGATACAAAGACTTGGAACTTGGGTGAGATACAAGAGGATAAAGCAAGCCCCCTCAGGTGCCCTACACAGCCCATAGGCTGGTCATGGACCCCCTTGCCTTCTACGTGCCCTACACAGCCTGGGCTGGTTGCGGACCATGAGGGGACCGGGGTGAGCAAGGAAGGTCTCATAGCACAGAAGCGACTTGACCCCATTGGTCCTCCAAGGTCAAAAGGGAAAAGTCTTGGGAGTTTGAGCTTGGGAACTTAAGGACCGTAACCTTGGCTTAAAAACAAGAACTCCTGGAGGCATGGGACAGACAGGACCTGGAGCATTAGGACCGGGAAGAAACATCAGGACTAGAACATCTAAGGAAAGCTGGACAAGGAACATCAGAGGAACAGTTGGACATGGCTAGACTGGAATCATCGGCGTCACTGTCATGGAGTCACGGACGTCACTGGCATGGAGTCACGAACATCACTGGCATGGATTCATGGACATCTCTCTAGAATGGACTCACGGACAACTCTTTGGAATAGACTCACGGACATCTCTCTGGAATGGATTCACGGACGTCTCTCTGAAAAGGATTCACGGACTCAAGGACATCAGGACTTGGATCAGACATCAGAGCTTGGACAAGACATCAGGATGCAGACTCATGGACATCAGGACTTGATCAGACATCAGGAATTGGATCAGACATCAGGACTCCGACTCATGGGGTTCAGGACTTGGATCAGACATCATGACTTGGATTAGACATCAGGAATTGGATCAAACATCAGGACTGAAGAGAACTCTTCAGGAGCATCTAGGTAGATGTGAAGATAACGAAGGAATGAAGCAAGGCCCTTTTGTAGGGCAGACCCAGGAAGATGGCGGAGATTAGCAGTCGGCGGGACTGCGGCCACTTCCTGTTGTAAGCCCTTTAAAAGGAGGAAGGAGGCGTGGCCACGTGCCTAAGGGAAGGCTGGGGGCAGACTGCATGACCTCGGACAGCGGCCTGTGAAGTAAGAGGCAGGCCGAGGAGGCGGCGTTCCAGCCGCATAGGAGGGCCCTGAGGCAGGCAACGTCAGCGGCGTTCCTGCTGAGTCGAGGGGTTGGGCCAGAAGGCAGGACCCGGCCGCGAGGCCGAGCTTCATTGGTGGCATCACAGGACCGCGAGGGGAGCGGTGTCCAGCAGCGGCTCCAGCCACAAGAAGAGGGAGAAGGCTCCGACGTCCTCCCCATCATGAAGGCAAGGCAGCAACGGCTCCAAGCCACAAGGGGCAGCGGACGTAAGGCGCTGTCCTCGGGTACCGAGGGCAGGGGCGTAACAATTAAGCTCTGGAATTCATTGCCAGAGGATGTGGTGAAAGCTATTAGTATAGCTATGTTTAAAAGTGGTTGACCAGTTCCTGTAGGAAAAGACCATAAACCATTATTAAGGTAAAGTTGCAGCTATCCACTGCTTATTCTTGGGATAAGCAGGTTGAACTCTATCCACTCCTTTGAGATCCTGCCAGGTACTAGTGACCTGGATTGGCCACTTTTGGAAACAGGATACTGGCTTTGATGGACCCTTGTTCTAACCCAGTATGGCAAATCATATGTAAATAAAGCAAACTGTTGGAATTCCCCTATTTGTGGCAGACACAAGTAGGGACGATGTATAGGTTATTACTCCTATATGAATGTCAGTAGAAATAGAACACATCCTAAACAATCTAATACAATTCTGAATGATAAATTTGGAACCAGAAGAAAATATCTTTGATTCTAATATCTCAATGGAATGTTATTTTTAAGTCAACTTTTAAAATAAAATAAAATTATTTTCAATTAAATGAATTAATTAAATGATTGTTTAAAATATCTTGGATCTATTAATGGATTATTGATCTATTAAAGCAAAATTCAGCTAATTATACTAAGAAAGCTTTATATGGATATTCTCTATTCTCAGAAGGCCTTCATCCTAGATATTCTTTAGTTGTATCCCTGAAGGATCAGGCAATTTTATGAATACTTTTATGAAATCAGCTATAGAGCTAAACATGGACATGCAGGACTCTCAGCATTCCTCCTAGTCACCCTTAACGAAATACACAGACATGTACATGGAATTAACAAAGGTCGCAGTTTAATTATTGCTTTCACACCTCATAACCTGAGCTAACAATAATACACCAACCACTTAAACTTAAACACAACTCCAAGCCCCTATTATCACCCCTCCTTCTGCTGACATCCCTGCAGGTAAAGCCTAATCCTGACCCTGGAAGACCATTATTTAAAACACAACTCCCATGAGCACCCGGGCCTACCCATGAAGGAAAAAAAAGGGGGTAGGGGCAGGTAAACCAACCACATGGCCCGCTCCTGCCTCAGAATGTCTGCCCTGCTATCATGTTCACTTAAACAACTTCAGACCGATCGCAAACCTACCATTCTTAGCTAAGATAATGGAAAAACTAGTCAACTCGCAAATTTCAGACTACCTAGAAGACAACAAACTTCTCTACCCCTCACAATACGGGTTTCGCAAAGCATCCAGCACAGAATCCCTCCTGGTATCACTAACGGACCACCTGATCATGGGTATGGACAAAGGCCATTCATTCCTTCTGATCCTGTTGGACCTTTCAGCTGCCTTTGACACGGTCAACCACTCCAGCCTCATAAAACAACTCTCATCCATTGGAATTGCAGGTACTGCTGTAGCATGGTTCAAAACTTTCCTTAACAACAGAGGATACAAAGTGAAAATACACAATAAGGAATCCTCCTGTTTCAAGGCCCCCATACGAGTACCACAGGGATCCTCCCTATCTCCTACCTTGATCAACATATACTTATGCCCACTGGGGCGGATTTTAAGAGCCCTGCTCGCGTAAATTTACGCGAGCAGGGCCCTGCGCGCCGGTGCGCCTATTTTACATAGGCCTACCGGCGTGTGCAGAGCCCCGGGACTCGCGTAAGTCCCGGGGTTTTCCGAGGGGGGCGTGCCGGGGGCGTGTCGGGGGGCGGGCCCGATCCGCACGACGTTTTAGGGGCGGGATGTAACGTTTCGGGGGCGGGCCCGGGGGCGTGGTTACAGCCCGGGCGGTCCGGGGGCATGGCCGCGCCCTCCGGACCCGCCCCCAGGTTGTGTCCTGGTGCGCTAGCGGCCCGCTGGCGCGTGGGGATTTACGCCTCCCTCTGGGAGGCGTAAATCCCCCGACAAAGGTAAGGGGGGGGGGTTAGACAGGGCCGGGGGGTGGGGTAGGTAGGGGAAGGGAGGGGAAGGTGAGGGGAGGGCAAAAGAAAGTTCCCTCCGAGGCCGCTCCGATTTCGGAGCGGCCTCGGAGGGAACGGAGGTAGGCTGCGCGGCTCGGCGCGCGCCGGCTATACGGAATCGGTAGCCTTGCGCGCGCCGATCCAGGATTTTAGCGGATACGCACGGCTACGAGCGTATCTACTAAAATCCAGCGTACTTTTGTTTGTGCCTGATGCGCCAACAAAAGTACGCCAAATCGCGCTTTTTGAAAATCTACCCCCTGTGCCACCTTCTAACGGATCTCAATCTCAAACACCTTATTTATGCAGACGATGTTCAGATAGTGATTCCCCTTAAAGAATCACTAGGCAAAACACTTGAATACTGGGAATCTTGCCAATCAAAAATCAATGACCTCCTCTCCAGCTTAAATCTCATCCTAAACACCGCCAAAACCGAACTAATTCTCATTACTCCTGAAAACAATAATCACCACTCTCACACTTCAAACATCCCCCTATCTTCTCAAGTCAGAGATCTAGGAGCCATTATTGACAACAATCTGAACCTGAAAGCTTTTATAAACCGCACCACCAAGGATTGCTTTTATAAACTACAAGTATTAAAAAGAATTAAGCCTCTATTCCACTTTCAAGACTTCAGAACCATACTTCAAGCAATAATCTTCGCAAAATTAGATTATTGCAATGCCATACTTCTGGGACCTCCATCTTCATACACCAAACCGCTTCAGATGGTACAAAACACAGCGGCCAGAATCCTTACAAATTCCAAAAGAAGAGACCACATCTCACCCATCTTAAAAAATCTTCACTGGCTCCCCATCCAAACCAGAATCCTCTACAAAACTATCACCATCATCTACAAGTCAATCCATCACTACACCTCCCTGGACCTTCAATATCCGCTCAGCCTTCATATCTCTGAAAGACCAATCAGAGAAGTCCACCGAGGATCCCTTCAGGTACCGAACACAAAATCCACATGACACACAACAGCAAGAGATCGGGCTTTCTCAACAGCCGGACCCTCACTTTGGAACTCCATCCCCACTAATCTGCGCCTAGAATCCTGCCTACCAACTTTCTGCAAAAGATTGAAGACCTGGCTTTTTAAACAGGCCTTCCCGGACAACTCATAACCACCACCATCTCCTGTAACAATGTTACTGTAAATATTCATTGTTATTATTATTAAGTTATTAAGTTATTAAGTAATTATCCCCTTACAAATCTTTACTCCCCACCGATCCTCTTTCTTCTCTCTCCCAGTTATCTTACCCCTGGTTTTTTGTAACTGCTTCCCCTTGCACCAGTTTAGTTCTACTGTTCTATGCACCCCTTGTTTCTATGTAAACCAGCATGATGTGACTTGTTCTTGAATGCCAGTATATAAAAAACCTAAATAAATAAATAAATAAAAATGTTAATGGCAGCAAGGTGAAACTTCACTCCCTCTGGCCTTAAACTTACTTTCTTTTGTATTCTGGCATAAAATACATTCTATATAACACAAACACAGAAATTTCACTTGATATATCAGCTCTGTGCAGACATGCATGGTCAAATCATGACCAAAGTTTCTATTCCTTCCCAAGCTCACCCTTTATGAGAAATTACCTTGCAGAAGCTAATACACCTCTTTCTCATAATTGTCCATACCAATTAATAGCAGCTTCTTTTCAAAGGCAAATATGAATATAATAGGTTTTTAATTAGTATTTTATTTCTAATGCTAGACCACTTTCTTTTTTCTACAGGTTCTACAGTACTCAATCCAAGAAGCAGCCATGAAATTATTGATACTATTTTCACTTCTCTTTATGATATTCATGTGTTCTACTGTTTACTGGATGAACAAGAAACATTCATGGACATTATACAGATCCTTATACCATCCGTCAACAGTGAAAGTTGCTAGCATTGAACCTATTGAACCTAATCGTGGTATCTTTTTTGCTGAGACCACAGAAAATCTGGAAGTTTCCTCATTAGTGGTATGCGCTGTAGAATCAGCATCTCGGACCTATCCCAATCGTTCTATTTATTTCTTCATGAAAGGATTAACTGAAGGCATGACTATCGCCAAGAGCTCCTTCTACAAGGCCATTCCACTACTATCATCTATTAAAAATATCAAAATCCTACCCTTAAATTTTGAAAATGTTTTTAAAGACACTCCTCTCCTTCCATGGTACCAAAAGGTAACAGATTCTTTTGTCATATTTAAGTTAAAGTAGTAGAACAATGAAAATCTGAAGCATATTTTTTATTCATAATATGTTCACTTTAAATTCATCTTAGTTTCTGTTTAATTTCTTTCCAGATTTTCTTTTTCTCTATTTGCAATTTTCTTTATAAAAATAAAAATGGTCCCCTGTAATATTTATTTCTCATTAATATCTATCTCATTTATTTTTTAATATCTCATAATTGTAATGCCACCTTTGCTTCAATATGTAATCCTTTATAACTCCTAGGGGCGGATTTTAAAAGCCCTGCTCGCGTAAATCCGCTCGGATTTACGCGTGCAGGGCCTTGCGCTCCGGCGCGCCTATTTTCGATAGGCCGCCGGCGCGCGCAGATCCCCGGGACTCGCGTAAGTCCCAGGGTTTTCAGTCGGGGGTGTGTCGGGGGGCGGGTCCGATCGGCGCGGCGTTTTGGGGGCGGGACGCAGCGTTTCAGGGGCGGGCCCGGGGGCATGGTTTCAGGCCAGGGCGGTTCGGGGTGTGGCCGCGCCCTCCAGAACCGCCCCCGGATCGCGTCTCGGCGCGCCAGCAGCCCGCTGGCGCGCGTGGATTTACGTCTCCCTCCGGGAGGCGTAAATCCACGGATAAAGGTGGGGGGGGGTTAGATAGGGCCGGGGGGGTGGGTTAGGTAGAGGAAGGGAGGGGAAGGTGAGGGGAGGGCAAAAGAAAGTTCCCTCCGAGGCCGCTCCGATTTTGGAGCGGCCTCAGAGGGAACGGAGGAAGGCTGCGCGGCTCGGCGCGCACCAGCTGCCCAAAATCGGCAGCCTTGCGCGCGCCGATCCTGGATTTTAGAAGATACGCGCGGCTACGCGCGTATCTACTAAAATCCAGCGTACTTTTGTTTGCGCCTGGAGCGCGAACAAAAGTACGCGAATGCGCCGTTTTTAAAAATCTACCCCTTAATTTATAGGTTTTTTTTAGGCCGGTCCTGGCTTTTTTACTGCTAATTTGTAGCAGTTTTGTATGGTCAATTGCCAAATTCTGGTATTTCTAATGTGCAAATTTCCCACCCAAGCTGCTAGAGAGCTCAGATATTTAGTTTTACTCAGGCTTAATAAGTTCAGACAGATACATTCTGTTGATTGATAGATTTATGCAATTCCTGTTTTAGATATAGCTGAAGATATATCAGATGATTTAGTATTTGGTATCATGTGCAGTGAGAAGATGAACATATTATTAGGACAAACAGATACCCCACGTATCACACACCAGAAACCTCCAAACGTCTGTTCCCACATCATAACCTTTCCTAGCTCCATGCCTCTCCACCCTCATTCACTGATTTAAAAAATGCCACCTCAAGTCCATCTACAGTATTCCGCCCACTTCCGGCACCTTAGGCAGCCACCTAATCTGCCTAATGCTCCTGCTCCCAAAGGTGGATCTGTTCCACCACCCCCTCCCCCTTTTTTGAGTACTCTAGGGTAAAGAAATTTTTGAAAGCTGTGTATTTCCTTGCTTTTTCTCCTACAACCTTTATTAGTATTCCTTACTTTTTTTTCCTATCCATATGAGTATGTTGGTTGCACAGTAATAGATAGGGGTGTGCATTCGTTCCCTACGTATTGGCAATCCGCAACGGATGTGCCAATATTCATTGTATTCTTGGGGAAGCGAAACGTATCACGATTCCCCACGAATACAATGAATTTTCGCTGAATTATTCGGCCGCCAATTTAAACAACCTCCCCACCCTCCTGACCCCTCCAAGACTTACCAAAACTCCCTGGTGGTCCAGCGGGGGGTCCGGCACCCATCCCCTGCACTCTCACACCTTCGATACCACTTCAAAATGGCGCCAGATAGCCTTTGACCTACTATGTCACAGGGGCTACCGGTACCATTGGTCAGCCCCTGTCACATGGCCATCGGCGCCATCTTGTGCTCCTACCATGTGACAGGGGCTGACCAATGGCACCGGTAGCCCCTGTGACATAGTAGGTCAAAGGCTATCCAGCATCATTTTGAAGTGGTATTGAGGGTGTGAGAGTGCAGGGGATGGGTCCCGGACCCCCTGCTGGACCACCAGGGAGTTTTGGTAAGTCTTGGGCGGGTCAGGAGGGTGGGGGGTTGTAGTAAATTTTAATTTTAGCCGGGTAACGAATAGGATTAGACGTATAACCGTATCGGGGCGCCATACGGACGTATGCAACGTATCTGCCCCCGAAGAATACGTATCCCGAATGCAACGTATGGTGTCCCTCTGCACATCCCTAGTAATAGACCATTCCCAATGTTATTTTTGCATTGCTTGATTTAAAATAAGAAAACTACAAGTTTATATTTTAATTCACTACTGTACTTTTCTCATTTAATGATCTGGTTGGATTTACTGTCTACTTGCATACTAGTAAAAAGGTTAATTCCTGTTTTATTCTGGTGTGATGATTTTATCTGATCTGTGGTGCCACAAGGGAGAGGTTGTTTGGGAAGAGCACAGAAATGTGGTATCGGGGTAGCCAGGACCCTGTCTCATCCCCCACTCAAGCTATGAACTAGGGGTGTGCATTCGTTTTGAACGCATTTGCAATCCGCAACTTATTTTTTTTCCAACTTAAAAAAAGTGATGATGTGCAACGCATTGCGACTTCCAACTTATTCAACATAGCTATGTTGAATACGTTGAACCGCGAGGCGCGCGCTTTTCTCGCCGCCATTAGCTGCGAGCTCGGAGGCCCGGATTACCACAAAATGGCGGCGCCCCTGCGGTAACCATGCCAACCTGTCTGACCCTTTCCTGTGAGTCGCAGTGACTCACAGGAAAGGGTCGGACAGGTCGGCATGGATACCGGAACGCAGCGAATCTGCGTTCACATTTTCAGAGAAGCACTGAATGCAGCGAATCGCGCTGTCATTCAGTGCTCTCTGAGGATTTTACTGACGAGCCAGCAGTATATAAGCAGCAGCATGAGGACTCACGCACATTTCCAGTGATTCTGTAGTGAGGTGGGCTGGGTGGCAGGCTGAGGCAGGCAGGCAGGCAAGCAGACATAGAAGCAGAAGCAGAAGCAGAACCAGAAGCAGAACCAGAACCAGATTTGATAGACAACACAGAACAGATTCTGTGTTAGGCTAGCAAAGGAAAGAAAAATATTCCTGGTCTTGCATTAGTGGCAGGGGTCAGCTACAGTCACTAGTATTCCTATTCCTGTTTCTTTCAAGCAGTCTAGTGGTCTGGTCAGCTAGCACTGACCAGTGACACAATTTACAATTGAGGGTGTTCGGCTGGCTTGGAGAGAGATATTAATATTTTCAATGTCATCCATGTTTCTGGAGTGAAAAAAATTCCTGCTTTATTAAATTCCAATTACTTAGTCTGTCAGTGCAGTGGGCATTTTTAACAGACTGAACATTGTTCTTGAGTGGATCTGTTCATTTGGGAATTTTAAACAGACTGAACATTGTTATTGAGTGAGTCTGTTCATTTTGGTATTTTTAAACAGACTGAACATTGTTCTTCTTCAGTGGGTCTGTGCTGGGAAGTGCCCGAGCCGGAGTACTCAGCCTCTTTTCTGCTTACAAGCAAGCTACTTCTGTGTGCACTGCACACACATGAGTGCACTGGCAGGCAGGCAGTGAGACAGTGGGCAGTGGGCATTCTTAACAGACTGAACATTGTTATTGAGTGAGTCTGTTCATTTTGGTATTTTAAACAGACTGAACATTGTTATTGAGTCAGTCTGTTCATTTTGGTATTTTTAAACAGACTGAACATTGTTCTTCAGTGGGTCTGTGCTGGGAAGTGCCCGGGCCGGAGTACTCACCCTCTTTTCTGCTTACAAGCAAGCTACTTCTGTGTGCACTGCACACACATGAGTGCACTGGCAGGCAGGCAGTGAGACAGTGGGCAGTGGGCATTCTTAACAGATCCGAACATTGTTATTGAGTGAGTCTGTTCATTTTGGTATTTTAAACAGACTGTTATTTTAAACAGACTGGTATTTTAAACAGACTGTTATTGAGTGAGTAAGTTCATTTTGGTATTTTAAACAGACTGAACATTGTTATTGAGTGAGTCTGTTCATTTTGGTATTTTAAACAGACTGAACATTGTTCTTCAGTGGGTCTGTGCTGGGAAGTGCCCGGGCCGGAGTACTCAGCCTGTTTTCTGCTTACAAGCAAGCTACTTCTGTGTGCACTGCACACACATGAGTGCACTGGCAGGCAGGCAGTGAGACAGTGGGCAGTGGGCATTCTTAACAGACTGAACATTGTTATTGAGTGAGTCTGTTCATTTTGGTATTTTAAATAGACTGAACATTGTTATTGAGTGAGTCTGTTCATTTTGGTATTTTAAACAGACTGAACATTGTTATTGAGTGATTCTGTTCATTTTGGTATTTTAAACAGACTGAACATTGTCCTTGAGTGAGTCTGTTCATCTGGGCATTTTAAACAGACTGAACATTACTATTGTGGGACAGTGGGCAGTGTTACCACATAAAATCATCCATAATGTCAGAGAAAGAGAGATGCAAACGACTTATTGGGACTGGCAGCGGAGGCACCGCAAAAGACACAAGTGCAACACCACCAGTACAGCTAAAAAGGCAACTGTCGCAATCTAAACTCTTTGTAGGGGATGGCAGTTCCATGGCAAAAAAAACGAAATCGTCTCATGATACTTCGCCCTCGCCACCACTTGTTTCTGGCCCTGTAGTTTTGGAGGAGAGGGAAGGGGAGGCAGAGTCAAGCCCGACAAAATTTAGACACCCAAGAGCAGCCGGGGGACAGAAGTCTCAACTAAGACTTAGCGGTCACAAGGTAGCGCTGGCACTGTTAGCTTCTGATTCAGAAGAAGAATCTTCTTGGGTGGGATTCTCATCAGAAACGGAAGAAGTAGTAGCTGACGAATCTTTGGTAGAATCAGTTAGTCCTGTCTTAGCCTCCACCCTCCAGAATTGTGCAGCAGGGGAGAGATTACAGTGATATCGAGGAGGAGGAAGAATTGTCAGAAGGGAGACAGAGGGTGACTGGTGCCCCCGCTGGTATTGCTTCTCAGGGTGCACCACCCACTAGTACCTCAACTCCAGTGCCAGCATCCACCCCCAAGGTGGTAAAGAGAGGAGGATCACAAAAGAAATCTCCGATCTGGAAACATTTAAAGTGACAGAAGACCTGCGTTATGCTCGGTGTAATTACTGTGCCAGGGATATTAGCAGAGGCAAGCAAATGGGAAATCTATCAAAGTTTGGCATGACCCATCATATTAAGAGGCAACACCCAACAAGATTACTGCCATCTGGGGATGGTGGCAGTTTCAGTCGGGGGACCCCTTCCGACCACTGTGCAGTGGTAGGAAAGCAGCAGAGTCAGCCCACGCCCTCATACCCTTCTAGCAGTCAGGCAGCAGGCCAGCAACCCAGTGAAATGTGGCAGAAGTGACAATCCACCATGGAGGAAATGGGGTGGAGTGCGGTAACGCTATCCCGGGGTAGGAGGCAGGCAGCCTCAAAAGTTGTAACCAGGAGCATTGGGGAAATGATTGCCCTTGATGACCAGCCCTTGCAGTTAGTGGAGAATGTGGGTTTCAAGCGTTTTTTTGAAGGTCGTACTTCCAAATTACAAAGTCCCCTCCAGAACCACATTTAGTAGAAAGGTCATCCCCAGCCTGTACAAGCAGTGTCGCAGTCGCTTGCAAGCACTGCTAGGTAAGGCAGACGGAAGAGTGCATTTCACCCTGCGATATCTGGACTGCCATGAATGCAGCACACTCTTACCTCTCTCTGAAAGCACACTGGTGGGACATGGCAGAGGCAGGGGCAGCCAGCAGCTCTATTAATGAAGAAGTATCAGGGTGGAGGTGGGCTTTACTGCACACCCACCTGATGGACCAGGCCCATAACGCTGCCAATATTCTAGCATGCATCAGAAAGATGCTGGAGGGCTGGCAACTGCACCAGCGAGACAGGAAAATGCGGGCAGGGTTTTTTGTCACAGACAACGGTGCAAACATGGTTAAGGCAATAAGCGATGGGCGGTTTAAGAACATCCGATGTTTTGCACACACTCTGCATCTGGTAGTGAAGTCAGCTCTGGGCTTGGAGTCCAATGACAAGGAGAATGAATACCTTCATAGGTTAATACACAAGTGCAGGAACATAGCAGCACACTTCCACAGAAGTGTCAAGGCGGGGCAGGTTCTCCGACAAAAGCAGACTGATTTGGATATGTCTCAGAAGCGTCTCATTCAAGACATTGCCCCGGTGGAATTCCACCTTTATGATGCTGGAGAGGTTACTGGAGCTGCAGACACCCCTTCATGAACTTTCTGGTAGAATGGACATAAGTGTGCAGAATCCCCTAGGGCATCGCGATTGGTTAGTCATGAGTCAGCTGGTAAAAATTCTGCAGCCCTTCAAGGATGTCACGGAGGAGCTGAGTTCCAGAAGTGCCACCTTGGCTGACATCATCCCTATAGATAAATTCCTGGATGACCATTTGGAGGCCTTTAAATGGCAAGAGGGACTGACTGCTGAGGTGCTGCAGTGTGTGGACGTTTTGCAGCAGCAGGTGAAAGACAGATTAAGGCCTTTAACAGAGGACAGCACATACATTCTCGCCTCTGTCTGTGATCCCCGTGTGAAAGGTAAACTCGCCCTACAGACCAATTGTCTGTCATATGTGAAGGATCTGATGTTAGGTAAGGTCCGTTAACAGGAGCGCCATAGGCGGAAACAGAGTCAGATTAGGCTTGAAGCAGAGGTGGATACAGCAGGCACATCACAGAGTTGTGCTGCTAGCCCAGGCTGGAGGAGCACTCTGTCAGTGACAGGTAGTACCTCCTCCTCCACGTCAGAACGCCCAAGGCATGTTGGCCATAAATATTCATCAGTTGTGCAATGGGCGAGAGAGAAAGTAAGTGGATTGAGTGACTCTGAGCCCTCCCAAGCACAGGAGGAAACAGCAGCACAGCTGTTAGTGACACGGTATCTCTCAGAGCCGATAGAGAACATGCAGACAGATCCGCTGGCAAATTGGGCACACAAGTCCACTGTCTGGCCACACCTAGCCAAAGTGGCCGAACGATATCTGTCATGTCCACCAACCAGTGTGCCCAGTGAACGTGTCTTTTCAATGACAGGGGATATCATGAGCCCTCACCGCTCAAGGCTGGCAGCAGAGTTGATGGAAATGCTAGTGTTTTTGAAAGTAAACCTGCCTTTGCTTGGCTTTCCAAATTTTCCCTGTGAATGGCAAGACGAATAAAAGCTATTCAAAGCCTTGCAGCAGCTCCAATTGCCTCCTATGCTCCAGATAATAAGCACTGCAGCACATGTTCCTGACATGAATTGCTGTGCCTGACCGTTCTACTGTGCAGGCTTGTGTTCCTACCGGTGTTTGACCTCGATTGCTGCGCCTGTTCATCCAGGCCTTGTGTTCCTACTGGTGTTTTAACTCAATTGCTGTGCCTGTTCATCCAGGCCTTGTGTTCCTACTGATGTTTAAACTCGATTGCTGTGCCTGTTCATCCAGGCCTTGTGTCCCTAGGTGGGATTGACCTCTGTCCTCGAATGATGTGCCTGTTCATCCAGGCCTTGTGTTCCCACAAGTGTTTTAACTCAATTGCTGTGCCTGTTCATCCAGGCCTTGTGTGCCTAGGTGGGATTGACCTCTGTCCTCGAATGATGTGCCTGTTCATACAGGCCTTGTGTTCCCACAAGTGTTTTAACTCAATTGCTGTGCCTGTTCATCCAGGCCTTGTGTCCCTAGGTGGGATTGACCTCTGTCCTCGAATGATGTGCCTGTTCATCCAGGCCTTGTGTTCCTACTGGTGTTTGACCTCCATTGCTGCGCCTGTTCATCCAGGCCTTGTGTTCCCACAAGTGTTTTAACTCAATTGCTGCACCTGTTCATCCAGGCCTTGTGTTCCCACAAGTGTTTTAACTCAATTGCTGTGCCTGTTCATCCAGGCCTTGTGTCCCTAGGTGGGATTGACCTCTGTCCTCGAATGATGTGCCTGTTCATCCAGGCCTTGTGTTCCCACAAGTGCTTTAACTCAATTGCTGTGCCTGTTCATCCAGGTCTTGTGTCCCTAGGTGGGATTGGCCTCTGTCCTCGAATGATTTGCCTGTTCATCCAGGCCTTGTGTTCCTACTGGTGTTTGACCTCCATTGCTGCGCCTGTTCATCCAGGCCTTGTGTTCCCACAAGTGTTTTAACTCAATTGCTGTGCCTGTTCATCCAGGCCTTGTGTCCCTAGGTGGGATTGACCTCTGTCCTCGAATGATGTGCCTGTTCATCCAGGCCTTGTGTTCCTAGAAGTGTTTGACCTCTACGGTACAAAGTCAACATAGGTTGATATTGCAGATTTTGACTGGAGTAGCAGTATTCTTATTTCTGAGAGATCTTCCAATTCCTTTGTCATTAGCTGAAGGGCGTGACTATAGTCGGAATTCACTAGACGCCAACGGAATTCACTAGACGCCAACGATATTCACTGGACGCCAATGTAAACACCGGGTACACCAAACTCTAGGGGTGGACCCGTTCCAGGGAGTCCTTCCCTGCACAAAGGAAAGGGAACTCTCTCCTGGGCCATCCTGTCTTTCCTCTATCAAAACCACAGGGACCAGAACAGACTACCTCCACTCTGCCAGCCTGTCTTGCCCCTATCAGCTTTCTGCCACTCTGCTTTGCTGCATTACACCAGATGACTCACTTAACTCCTTGTGGTGTTCTTGCCACTCTCATGGTTCCTCAGTGTGTTGGTGCTAGTCTATCTGCTTGGTATGTTCCCCCTTCATTGTGCTGTTGGATGTCAATGCCACTTGTCTTGCCGCTTTGCCTGTCGTGCTGCCTTTGATGGTTCATGCATCTGCTATCGGTGCTCTGTTTTGAAGCCGTGGTGTGTTTTTGACATTCCCACTGCTACTTTGTGCCTCTGTTAAAGCACTCTTGCCACTTCTGGTACCCCTTTGCACCTTTCCAGTGCCTTAGGCTATTCATGCCACTTAGGTGCTACTTTGCCACAGTCTAAGTACCTTGGAGCTCTTTTGTTGTTCTGATGATTGCTCCCCAGAAGTTTCATGACAATTGATAATAAAACCCCTATTCTGCAGCCAAAAATAGGCTGGAAATCCTTCCCCCATTGACTTTAATGGGAACCGGGCAACGTATGGACAGATCGGCAACTAATGGAATTCTCCATACGTCCATATTGAACGAAATCGACACCCCACGAAAACGTATCAACGATTCAATGAAAACATTTTGCCTGCACATCCCTACTATGAACCCAAATATATTTATTTATTTATTTATTTATTTATAGTTTTTATATACCGGGAGTTCCTGTATACAATACATATCACTCCGGTTCACAATTAACAGAAGAACTACTGCCGGGGGGCAGTTTACATGGAACAAATCTTGGAACAAGTAAGAACAGTTGATCTAAATAAATAGGAAAAAAACAAAACTAAGCTCACTTTAAGTAAATAAATAGGCAATAGATAGTCTTGATTAAATAAGAAAGAAAAACCGTACATTAAAACCAAAGGACAGGGTTGTTAAATCTTCTAGTTCTTAGCTCTCAGGGAATGCTTGCAGGAAGAGCCAAGTCTTGAGTTTTGCCTTAAAGGTAATATGGCACGGCTCAGGCGGAGGTCTGGTGGTAGAGAATTCCAGAGAGATGGGCCCGCAGTTGATAGAGCGCGTTTTCTCAGGGAGGATTTTGCAGGCTGGGTAATCAATCTGTTTTGGTATGCTCTTCTAGTCGGCTTATCCGAAGTATGAATTTGTAGCTTGAAGGTTAAGTTGAGTGGGGATATGTTATGTAGGGCCTTATGAATCATCATGCTGCTTTTGAACTGTATCCTGTATTTAATGGGGAGCCAGTGGAGGTGCTGGAGGATTGGGGTGATGTGGTCTTTTTTTTTAGCGTTGGTGAGAATTCTTGCTGTGGCATTTAGGACCATCTGGAGAGGTTTGGTAGAGCATGCGGGGAGTCCCAGCAGAAGTGAATTGCAATAATCCAGTTTCGGGAGAATGATGGCCTGGAGCACTGTGCGGAAATCTCTGTAGCGTAGAAGTGGCTTTATTTTCTTTAAAACTTGTAATTTAAAGAAGCATTCTTTGGTGGTGTTGTTATTGTTATATATAAATCATATTGTTATATATAAATCATATTAGTAAATATAATTTCTCATGTGGTGCCCCCCCCACCACAAACATATTGGTAATTCATGGTCCAGACCAAGGGGGAGCCACACATTTTAAATTATGACAAATTAATACTTAACAAAATGAAAATGGTCTCATTCTTTACATTTTACACAATTGTTGCAAACACATGCACATCCCTAATAGCCTCTATCTTTATAATAGGAAGAACATGGCATATGTTGTTATTAGCAAACAGTGTAGTTTTCTTAGAAAATATTTTCCTGAGAAATATGAGAAAGAAAGAAAAAAAAGAAAGAGGGCCTTATTTAAAAAAGCATTTTCCTCATTTTGTGCCTAAGGACATTGTTTATTGAATAATCCCATAGATAAAGACAAGAAGGAGAAAGAGGAGAACCAGGGTCTTATCAAAATAACGATTGTTTCCATATGTAACAGGTTCCCCGTGTTGGTGTTTTGTCCTCTACTAGGGGTGCTACTACAGGTCTGAGTTCAAGTCTGGACAGGAAGGACGACTTCTCTTCCAGGGCCCTTGATGCTGTTTATCACTACTCTCCGTGATCACGTCACACTCTCTATCAAACCATTCCAGGAGGTGCCAGATAGTAAAAAACAGGAGCAGGGAAGTCAAAATTTGCAAAATGGGAGAAACCAGGAATCACAAAAGGTTCCATCCATTCCCTTGGAAATCCACATTTGGGTAAAACTCAATTAAAACACTGGTGTAGTTGGTATTCAAATAAAAGATAGCTTTTACTAGGGATGTGCACATTTTCAACGAATCTGTAATCCGCTATAAATAGGTCCCTGTTCGTTTGATTCATGGGTCCACGAAATGCATGGCAATCCCCCATAAATGAAACATATCATATTAGTTTCTTTCTTTGTTCGCAGTGCTTTCTTAGCAGCCGTTTGAAATAGGAGAAGGCCATGTAGGAGTATCCATAGCAACAACCAGCCCTTTCCTGTGAGTCATAATTGACTTCACAGCCCTGTCATAGAGTGGGTCAGACAGGTTGGCAAGGAGACCAGAATGCCAACGTATCAGAGCGAAGCATTTTTCTAATTCAGCCAATCGCTTCTCTCAGTGCTCTGTGATGCTCTTCCTGCTATATTTCTACCTTAAGCAAGCATAGCATGCGGCGCACCATACACTTTCTTATTCGCTTTTTTCTGAGGAGGTTGCTGACTCAGAGCTAATCTCTAGGGATGTGAATCGGTGCCCGATCATCTTAACGATCGGGTTCGGCTAGAGGGAGAAAAAAAATCTGATCGGTGGTGATGTGAATCGGAATCGGTTCCGATTCACATCGCTAATTTTTTTTTAGTGAGGCCCGACCCTTTAAAATTGACCCCTTACCTTCCCCCACCCTCCCGAACCCCCCCCCCAAAAAAACTTTTTACAACTACCTGGTGTTCCAGTGGGGCGCGGGGACCGATCTCCCGCTCTCGGGCCATCGGCGCCATTTTGGCTGCCACTCAAAAATGGCGCTGATGGCCTGATTAAAAAAAAAAACACCTGACCCTTTAAAAATGACCCTTAGCTTCCCCCACCCTCCCGAGCCCCCAAAACATTTTAAAATTACCTGGTGGTCTAGTGGTGGTCCCGGGAGCGATCTTCCCATTCTCGGGCCGTCGGCTGCCACTCATAAAGATGGCGCCGATGGCCCTTTGCCCTTACCATGTGACAGGGTATCCGTGTCATTGGCGGCCTCTGTCACATGGTAGGAGCACTGGATGGCTGGGCGCCATCTTTACGATGGCCGCCTTCGGCTCGAGAACAGGAGATCACTCCCGGGACCACCACTAGACCACCAGGTAATTTTAAAAGTTTTGGGGGCTCGGGAGGGTGGGGAAGCTAAGGGGTCATTTTTAAAGGGTCGGGTGGGTTGTTTTTTTTATCGGGCCATCGAACGTAGATCATTGTTTAACATTCTTTTCCACATTTAATTTCTTGTTGGTAATTTTAGGGATTTGTTTCTTAATGTTTCAATTTTGTCACTAAAGAACTATGCTATTCGTTGCATCTCTTCTCTGGCAGGTTCTGTGGAGACTCCGTTTTGTCGTTGGTGAGATCTTTAAACTATAGTGAATAAAAGCTCTTGGGTTATTTGTAAATTTATCTATTTTGAGCTGAAGTATTGTTTCTTTGCTTCAAGAATTATTTGTTTGTAGTAAGCTAAATATTTTCTGAATTTAGTTAAATTTTCAGTTGTTTTGGATTTTTCTCCATTCTTTTTCTTTTTTCCTGAGACTTCTCTTGACCTCCTTTATCTTTTCATTATGCCAGGGATTTATTTGTTTTGGGTCTTTGATACATATGTGTTTTATGGGATTTATTTCATCTGTAATCTAGTAGTGTTTCTAACCATGGTTTTGCAGAGCTGCAATCTTTATAATCATTTCTGCTAGGTGCTGCAATCTTCGTTATCATTTCTCATTTCTGCTTTTCTTCTAATTTGTTTTTTAGTATTTCTATGTTGTAAAGCGAATGGTATGTTACATTCTGTTGGATCTTTTATTTGTTTTACTTGTGGTCCCAGATATTTAAAAGTAGATTGGATAAGAAAGTGATCAGACAATGGGATTTGTGTGTAGTCCGTTTTTATTTGTTCTTTTTTGTTGATAAATGACAAATGTATTGCTTCACAAATGGCAGTCTCCAATGCTCTAAAAGCATCATCTGTTGAATTATCTTTCACAAATGAAAAAGATGCCATTTTCTTCTGGCAGTGAACCAGTATAGGAAGAATTGACAGATCGAACCACAACATACCTGCACAAAGGAAAGGAAAATCTCCCCATGTGTCGCCTATCTCTTCACACCCCCTGACCCACGTTGAACCGCTGTTCACATGGAAACCTCCTCCACTTGGCTACACTATGAAGGCTCGTGCCCCACTCTCGGGGCTAACCCATTTCAGGGAGCACTTTCCTGTGCAAAGGAAAGGGAACTCTCCCGGGGTGTAGCCTACCTCTTAACACCCCCTGACACATGTTGAACCGCTGTTCACATGGAAACATTCTCCACATCGCAACACTTTCTGAGTCTCATAAGAACATAAGAACATGCCATACTGGGTCAGACCAAGGGTCCATCAAGCCCAGCATCCTGTTTCCAACAGTGGCCAATCCAGGTCATAAGAACCTGGTAAGTACCCAAAAACTAAGTCTATTCCATGTTACTGTTGGATATGAAAGTGATCAGACCATGGGATTTGTGAGTAGTCTGTTTTTATTTATTCTAGGTAGTTTTTGTTGATAAATGTCAAATTTATTGCTTCACAAATTGCAGTCTCTAATGCTCTAAAAGCATCCTCTGTTGAATTATCTTTCACAAATGAAAAAGATGCCATTTTCTTCTGGCAGTGAACCAGTTTAGGAAGAATTGATGGATCAAACCATAACAAACCTGCACAAAGGAAAGGGAAATCTCCCCAGGTGTCGCCTCTCTCTTAACACCCGCTGACCCATGTTGAACCGCTGTTCACATGAAAACCTCCTCCACTTGGCTACACTATGAAGGCTCATGCACCTCTCTGGGGCAAACCCATTCCAGGGAGCCCTTTCTTGCACAAAGAAAAGGGAACTCTCCCCAGGTGTCGCCTATCTCTTAACACCCACTGACCCATGTTGAACCGCTGTTCACTTGGAAACCTCCTCCATTTCGCAACACTTTCCAAGTCTCGTGCCCCACTCTGGGGCAAACCCATTCCAGGGAGCCCTTTCCTGCACAAAGGAAAGGGAACTGTCCCCAGGTGTCACCTATCTCTTAACAGCTGCTGACACATGTTGAACTGCTGTTCAATTGGAAACCTCCTCCACATCGCAACACTTTCCGAGTCTCGTGCCCCACTCTGGGATGAACCCATTCCAGGGAGCCCTTTCTTGCACAAAGGAAAGGGTACTCTCCCCGAGTGTCGCCTATCTCTTAACACCCACTGACCCATGTTGAACCGCTGTTCATATGGAAACTTCCTCTACTTCACCACACTTTGAAGGCTCGTGCCCCAGTCTTGGGGTGAACCCATTTCAGGGAGCCCTTTCCTGCTCAAAGTAAAGGGAACTGTCCCCTGGTGTAGCCTATCTCTTAGTACCCGCTGACACATGTTAAACCACTGTTCATATGGAAACCTCCTTCGCCTTGGCCTTCAAAATTCTCGTTTGTATATCTGCTACATCCACCAGATTTTAAAATACCAGCGAGAGCTCACTAGATGCCAACAGATCCACCACACTCTAGGGGCGAACCCATTCCAGGGAGCCCTTTCCTGCACAAAGGAAAGGGAACTCTCCCCAGGGCTGTTGTTTGAATATTTGTTTCTACCACCAAGATCTGCACCCGTAGCAGCTCCACCCCACCCAGGCATAGCTCATCATGTTTCAGGTCCTAACATGAATGTTAGACTCCTTGGTCCGTGTTTCAAGAAGGATCGTGAGGACAGTATGTCCCGGTTGACAGTTAGAAAAATAGAAGCATAGAAATGATGGCAGAAAAAGACCAAATGGCCCATCCAGTCTGCCCAGCAAGTTTTCACACTTTTTTGTTCTCTATCATACTTATCTGTTATTCTTGGCATTTATTAACATTATGGTTCTATTTCCCATCCACCCCTGCCAATAATGTAACCTTTTGGCGCTATTTCCCTTCCATCCCCGCCATTAATGTAGAGAGCAGAGCTGGAACTGCTTCTAAGTGAAGTATCTAGCTTAATTGGTTTGGGGTAGTAACCGCCACAATAAGCAAGCTACTCCCACACTTATTTGTTTACCCAGCCTGTGCAATTTAGTCCATGTTGGTTGTTATCTGAATATAAATCCACCTTTCTTCATTCCCCCCTGCCGATGAAGCAGAGAGCTACTCTGGATATGTATTGAAAATGAAGTATCAGGCTTAATTGATTCGGGGTAGTAACCGCCATAGAAAGCAAGCTACACCCATGCTTATTTGTTTACCCAGACTGTGTAATTCAGTCCTTTTTGGTTGTTGTCTGAATATAAAATCATCTTTTCTTCATTCACCCTTGCCGTTGAAGCAGAGAGCTTACCTGGATATGCATTGAAAGTGAAGTATCAGGCTTGTTTGGTTTGGGGTAGTAACCACCATAACAAGCAAGCTACTCCCCGCTTTTTTGTGAATGCAAATCCTTTTATCCACATTTCCTCTTGCCGTTGAAACATAGAGCACTGTCGGAGTTGCATTAACCATGTGTATGTCTATTGAATTAGGGTATTATCTCCAGGTATTAGCTGTCTTTCCCGTAAGCCACTCTCTCTTCATTCACATCCTCTAGACTTTATGGATCCACAGTGTTTATCCCACGCCCCTTTGAAGTCCTTCACAGTTTTGGTCTTCACCACTTCTTCTGGAAGGGCGTTCCAGACATCCATCACCCTCTCCGTGAAGAAATACTTCCTGACATTGGTTCTGAGTCTTCCTCCTTGGAGCTTCAAATCGTGACCCCTGCTGATTTTTTTCCAAGGGAAAAGGTTTGTCGTTGTCTTTGGATCATTAAAACCTTTCAAGTATCTGAAAGTTTGAATCATATCACCCCTGCTCCTCCTTTCCTCCAGGGTGTACTTATTTAGATTCTTCAATCTCTCCTCATAAGTCATTCGATGAAGACCCTCCACCTTTTTGGTTGCCCTTCTCTGGACCGCCTCCATCCTGTCTCTGTCCCTTCGGAGATACGGTCTCCAGAACTGAACACAGTACTCCAGGTGAGGCCTCACCAAGGACCTGTACAAGGGGATAATCACTTCCCTTTTCTTACTCGATATGCCTCTCTTTATGAAGCCCAGCATTCTTCTGGCTTTAGCTATCACCTTGTCACATTGTTTCCCAGACTTCAGATTGTTTGACACTATCACCCCAAGGTTTCTCTCCTGCTCCGTGCACATCAGCCCTTCACCCCCCATCGAATACAGTTCTTTTGGATTCCCCCCGCCCCATATGCATGACTTTGCACTTCTTGGCATTGAATCTCAGCTGCCATATCTTCGACCACTCTTCCAACTTCCTTAAAATCCCGTCTCATTCTCTCCACTCCTTTCGGCGTGTTCACTCTTTGCAGATCTTAGTGTCATCCGCAAAAAATAAACCTTACCTTCTATCTCGTCCGCTATGTTGCTCACATAGATATGAACAGGATCAGTTTCACCACATGCAAGGGGCCCCGTCCCCCTTCACCCCACTCCCTCTTCTTGGTTTCTATCTGAGAAGCTTGTTTGCTGTTTGAGCTCTCTCAGAGTGTCTCAAATCTTTTATTCAATTGCTACTGATAGTTTTTCTACAATTAATTTTCTATTGCTGAAAAAGATATTTTGTTCTTTCTTGCTGCTGTGCCTGCCAGGCACCCAGGCTTTTTTTTACTGCACTTTTTTAATTGAACTATTTTGTTGACTATCGGTCTCATGCTGTATTTAGCCTTAGATGGAGTTTACCCACCCACTTTCAGCTGCATTCACAAACAACCCAACTGAGAAGACCTGGTCCCAGTGCCCGGGGCCACTACTACCCCGGCCTAACACCATCCACGGGCTGAGCCTCATCTTGTCTGCCTCCTGACTTTCCCCTATCAATGCCACAGCGACCTGATTACCCAGCTCTGCCAGCGTGTCTTGCCCCTATCAAACCACAGGGACCTGACTACCTCAGCTATGCCAGCCTATCTTGCCCCTATCAAAACCACAGGGACCTGACTACCTCAGCTCTGCCAGCCTGTCTTGCCCCTATCAATTTTCTGCCACTCTGCCTTGCTGCCATACACCAGATGACTCACTCAACTCCTTGTGGTGTTATTGCCACTATCATGGTTCCTCAGTGTATGGTTGATGCTAGTCCTTTCTGCTGCTTTGTCCCTTTATCGGTGCCTTCTGTTTTTTTCTGACACTCTTTCTGCTTGCTATATTCCCCCTTCATTGTGCTGTAGGATGTTGATGCCTCTTGTCTTGTCACTTTGCCTGTCGTGCTGCCTTCAAGGGTTCATGCAACTGTTATGAGTGCTCTCTTTTGAAGCTGTGGTGTGTTTTTTTTTTGACACTCTCGCTGCTTCTTTGCACCTCTGTTAAAGCACTCTTGCCACTCCTGGTACCCCTTTGCCCCTTTACAATGCTTTAGGCTATTCATGCCACTTTAGTGCCACTTTGCCACAGTATAAGTACCTTGGAGCTCTTTTCTTATTCTGATGAGTGCTCCCCAGAAGTTTCATCAGAATTGATAAGAAAACACCAATTCTACTGCCAAAAATATACTGCAAATACTTCCCCCATTGACTTTAATGCAAACGAAAAAGAATGAAACAAATGAACAAATTGTTTTTTTCCCCTAATGAAACTAATGAAATGAATTGTGGTCCCCATGAAATGAAAATACCAAACAAAAGACATTTTTTCCTTCTGCACATCCCTAGCTTTTAATGTAACTTAAAGAAGAGGATCCAGGTCAAGATGACAAAAATAATACTCAAAATAGATCCAATGATCAATAAAAAACATTTGGTTTCTTTATCCATCCTTGGTCAGTTCACTTCCCTTCTTATTTATTTATTTATTTTGTTGATTTATTTACTTAACACATTTATAGCCTGTTAATCTTGCTCTTGCACCTTCACTCTGATTGACAATATCTTCACCAATAAGAGTGGGATAACTAGAATGTTTTTCCAGTTCTGGCATGAACTGGTCTGGAAAAATATCTCAAGGCCTTGAAGGAATCTTCATTTTTCTTTCTTCAGTCTTCTTTTTCCAAATGATGATGTCTACTGGCGGCACACTGGAATAAATTAACTCCTATGAATCCTCCTCAGTAGAGGGCGCCATTTTGCTGTATGGCAGTGCCAATTCAGTATAGCTCTAATGTAATCAAAGTGAGGATACAATAATTTTGTTTCAAACTGTATCGGAAAACCCAACGTATCTCTTAAAGCCAATACCAGTTTACCTTCACCTCAAATAATCTGACGCAGTGGTAGAAAATCAATGAACACTCATATTGTATTGACCTTCATAATAGGCATCGTCGTGGTTGCTTTCGCATATTTCAACTCTGCCTTATATTTAATCATTTGGTCATTTCAGTCCTGTTTTCGACTGGATTCACTTTAACATTTTTTCAAGAATTTTTTGTTTGCACTTAAAAATTTAAATATCTAATATATTAGATATTAAATATATGCACCAGAGTTAATTTACTCCAACATATCCCCAGTAGATGGCATCATTTGAAGAAATAAGACTGAAGAAAGAAGAACAAAGATTGAAGACTCCTATGAAGCCTGAGTTCCAACCTCCAGGCTGGAGCTTGACCCTTGGCCAAGACCCTGGTATTGGGACCTGGCCTCTGTCAGGCCTGCTTCTCATCCAAGGCCCAAGCATCGAGACCCAGGCTTCAGGCTGGCCCCAGCATTGGTCCTGGATCAAAACTCTGGTCTAGACTAAAACACAGGTATTGGGAATTAGCCTCTGGACTCTGCCCCAGCATCCATCCTGAGAAGGAATGCTGAAAGTGAAAGTGAAGGGACATTTGTGAGTCAGCGCGGGCCCGTATGGGAGACCGGCACCCATGGACGCGGCTAGGGCAGGTGAGCAGGGGCTGGGGGAAAGTTTGCCCGTGAAATTTCACGGGCAAACTTTACCGCCTACCCTCTAATGCAGGGGTAAGGGTAGGCGGTAATTTAGCAGGTTAAAGACGTGGCTAAACTGCAGGTTAAAAAGGCGATAGTCAGGGCGCACGTTACTGTATGGAGGGAATAGCTAATCGGAGCGTTTAATCAAATAAGCCTGATACTTCACTTTCAATGCATATACAGCATAGTTCTCTGATTCAACGGCAGGGGAGAAGAAAAACTGATACTTCACACATCCAGCAGAGCTCTCTGCTTCAACGGCAGGGGAGAAGAAAAGAGGGTTCGCACTCACAAAGCGGGGAGTAGCTGGCTTGTTACGGCGGTTACTACCCCAAACCAAATGTGCCTGATACTTCACTTTCGATGCACATCCAGCATGGCTCTCTGCTTCAACGGCATGGGAGAAGACTTATACTTCACGCATATCCAGCATAGCTCCCTGCTTCAACGGCAGGGGAGAAGGAAAAACAACCAATAAGGGCTGTATAACATAGTCTGGGTAAAACAAATAAGCATGGGTGCAGCTTGCTTATTGCGGCGGCTTCTACCCCTAACTAATCAAGCTAGATATTTCACTTGGATACAGCTCCATCACTGCTCTCTACATTAAAGGTGGGGGTGGAAGGGAAATAGAACCAAGAACTAAGAGAAACAGATAAGTATGAGAGAAAAAATGTGTGAAGCTTGCTGGGCAGACTAGATGGGCCATTTGGTCTTCTTCTGCTGTCATTTCTATGTTTCTATGTTTCTATGTTTCTATATACATGCCACGGGCGGAAAGGGTTACCCGTTGATTTAAAGAAGAGGTAAGGATGGGTTAAAAGGGATAGTGAATCGCGGGTTGGACTTACACGGCCAAATTGCAGGTTCAAAGCGGGTTAGAAACGGGGTAATCGCGGCCGCGCTTTACTGTAAAGGCCTGTTAGATTGGGGATAGAAAAATACCACCAGTACCTGAATGTAATCCACTTTGAAGCACTGAAAAAAGTGTGAAAAAGCAGAATATAAATAAAAAAATATTGGGAGTGAGTCAGTGTTATTTAGCTATTATAGATAGCTGCTATAGGCTAGCTAAAAAGATGAAACACTATTCTTTGTCCTCTGTGCGGGTTTTCTTATCCTGTTCTGGCTGTGACAATCCTCTGGTAAGGTAGTGAGATCACACAGACAAGAGCTAGTTGCCCTGTTTACCATTTGTTGTTTTTCTCTGTAGTACATAGCCATAGACTTTAATGGGCAATTGAAATGAATGGAAAACTAAACAAATGGGATGCAGAATATTTGTTTCATTTCTATGACCCATTCATTCATTTCAAGATTGCCAAAAACGAAACAAATACGGGCATATTCATTATGTTTTACCCATTTGTTTCAAACAAATGCAAATCCCTATGTGTTAGAACATCACTGGGACCCAACCCTAAAAAAAATGAAGAGAACAAAGAAGTTGTGATCTCCTGGGATATTCCAACTGATAAGAAAATCAATGCTAGATTACCAGACCTTGTGGGAAAGGAGGAAAACATAAGAATTGCATTATAGATAGAGGCATCAGCACCAAAGGGAGTGGAGGAGTAGCCTAGTAGTTAGAGCAGCAGGGACCAGCATTCAAATCTCACTGCTTCTTCTAGTGACCTTGCACAAGTCACTTTACCCTCTTTTGCCTCAGGTACAAACTTAAAGGGTCATTCATCAAATTGCATTAGGGCCTTATCGCACGTGTTACAGCATTAACTTGTGCAAGCTGTAGCTTTTGGGCACCCCCACCCCTCCCACCCCTCCCACCCTTGACCACACAGAGGCACAGTAAGGTGAATCATGTTCCTTTATTGAGTGGAAGAAACGGCCACAGCCAATTAACATTGCTTTAAACATTAACCATCAGCAATACTTGAACAAGCTTAACATTTGGCAATACCTATATCCTATGCCCCCACCGGTAAATTTACATGCTTTTTCCCACCTTTCAACTTGTTGGCCTTCCACTCCGTGAAGGTGGTATGCCATTGGCATCCCGCTCCGTGAATGCCACTCCAGCCTTCCGCGCCGTGAAGGTGGTATGCCATTGGCATCCCGCTCTGTGAATGCCACTCCAGCCTTCCGCTCCGTGAAGATGGAAAACCCACCACTGGCATCCCGCTCCGTGAATGCCTCTGTGGCTTTATGCCAGGCCTTCATTGTGCCACCCCTAGACCGGCTATCATCTCAGTCTGCGCCATGCTTTGCGTACAGCCATCCCCACGCTTTCCCCCTATGCAAAGTCATTGGTGCTCTGCTCCTCCCCTTCCCCCTCCCCCGACACCAAAAACTTCCCCTTATGCAGCGACAAATCTCCGTATGCACCGGTGAGGGCCCTGCCAAAGTAGGAAACAGTAACACCTTATTTGTTTCCTACCCCCACTACTCAACGAGCGCTGCTGTGGCCGTTTGAAGGGAGAAGATGAAGATATCTATGCCCACATCGGATAGGTGAACCCCATCCAGCCTACACATGCCCGCACAGGTAGGTGAAATATCATCATGTCTGATGACGTGACCCCCCTATTGCCCTCACCCAGGTACCCACTTCCTTATTTAATTTTTGCCTGCATTTCTCGATGCCTTTATGTGACTTCGCACTTCTCCATACCAATCGAGGGATAATGTGCGACCACACCAATACCACGGATGGCCAAAAAGCCTTAACTGCAGTCAAGTCCTTCTTGATAGCAATTATTAGGTCAATGTTTTTGACTGAGACCAAATCATTACCTCCTAAATGAAGGATGATAATGTCTGGCTGTGGAAGTTGCGTGGTGTATTGCAGGATGGATGGCATTAGTTGGACCCACTTCATCCCTCGGTTGCCTAGCCAGAATATGCTGGCCTTGCTGTGAGGTATGCCCATCTGATCACTGGAGGTCTTTTTTCTGGCTCTAAATTGAGCCCAATAAATGTACGAGTGCCCCAGGATTCATATCACCTTCGCGACTGCCGCTGAAGATTCTATGATAGATAAGAATAAAAACGGTTATGGGGAACTGGATAGTTGGTGAAGTGCCCTGTTACGTTTTCCTAGGAGACCTGTTTCGTGGGCCGTATGTATGCCTTGTATTTACCGGATTTCCATCGCCCTACAGCTTTTATTTTCTCCTCGCTGAAACCACTGATGCTGGCCAATGATGCTGCGCCTATTCTGAAGGAAAGGGTGTGAAAATCTCCCGTGTCCTCCCCTATCCTAGCTAATCCTTTGCGCAATATACTAATAAACTGGTATCGCGATAAAGCTGTTCCATCTTGGTGTTTTAATAAGGGCCCCCCCCCGAGGGCGTACTGTTAGATATTCCTTTGTGGCCCTAACTGGGCATATGTCCTCTATATGAGCAGGATATAATGTAACCCATCGACCTAATGCCCTTTGGTCATTTTTTGCTCGTCGGATAAAAATCTGCACCACCTCCCTAACCATCCTTATATTCTCTATCGGGAGACCTCCATCAGAGGGCCTGGTGGTCACTTTTGCCCTTGGGATCAGCTCGCTGCTCCGAAAGGCTCCGAAGAACATTAATGAAAAGGCCAGTGTCCACAGCTTTATCTCTAAAGCATCCCAAACTAACCTAGGGAGCTCCCCTACCAGGGCTTGTAACACCATAGGTGTGATAGGCCTTCTACTGTCTGTTCTCGCTGGTTCTTGTCTCCGCCAACCCTCCAACATCTTTTTAATCAAAAAGGAGCTGCTAATGCCGCCGATGCCCCACAATTTGGTAACAAATCCAATGGCAGCTAAGTGCTGCCCTGCCTGCGCTCTAGAGACACCCGAGTTCTTGAGGTGGATTAAGAATTCAGTAACTGTTCTTTCTGTAATTCACCCCGGATACTGTGTGTCCTGCGATTGCCTAAAATTTTGGAATAGGCTCCATCCCCGTGAATATACTTTCCAGGTACTCTCTGCCAGAGCCAGTCTCAGCATGGAGTCAATCCCGGGCACCCCAATTCCCAAATCCAAGGTGGAATGCGAGATGGTTGATCCTCTGCCTTCGGGGCCAGGAATCTGAAACGAGACCACTGAAAATGGGAAAGTGCATCAGCAATGCTGTTATCCTCCCCAGGTACATGTTTAGCCTTAAAGACCAGGTTAATGCGCAGGCAGAGCAATACTAAGTCCCGCAGTAGCCTAACGACCCTGAGAGAGTGAGCAGTGAGCGAGTTTATGGCCTGTACCACCGCCATGTTGTCGGACCAGAAAACAACTCTCCTATTCTGGAAACATGAGCTCCACATGTGTATGGCCGCAACAATGGGGAATAACTCGAGAAAGGTGATATCTCTGAGCATGCCCACATTTTCCCACTGTGTCGGCCACCGCTCCGCACACCATCTCCCGGCCAGGTAGGCCCCAAAGCCTATGCTGCCCGCCGCGTCGGTGTAGAGCTGTAAATCCCGATTGGTCACTAACGGGTCCCTCCATACCGTCCGTCCATTATAGTCCCCCAAGAATGTCTGCCATACTCTCAGGTCCTCCCTGAGCTCCTGGGTGATTCTAATGAAGTGATGGTGCTTCCGGATACCCGATGTCGATTGGGACAGTCATCTTAGGAATGGGCGACCCATGGGCATGATTTTGCACGCGAAATTAAGATGACCGATGAGCGACTGCATTTGTTTTAAAGTGACCTTCCTTGAGTTTTCAGTGACCAAGATGGTGGCACGTAATGCTTCTAGTTTTGGGGGCAGGAGGCGTGTGACCATTTGTTGGGTATCAATTTCGATTCCGAGAAAGGACAATATTTGAGCTGACCCTTCTGTTTTTTGATGGGCTAGCGGAATACCTAACTCCTCAGCCTTATAGATGAATACCTTAAGGGCTTGGGCGCAGGCCTGTGTGTCCCTATGGCCTGTGAACAAAAAATCATCCAAATAGTGTATTATTTTTCCTCTCCCGATGTCCTGCTCTACTGCCCATTGCACAAATGTGCTGAACTTCTCAAAGTAGGCGCAAGATATGGAGCAGCCCATTGGGAGGCATTTATCAAAGTAATATTTTCCCTGAAATTGAAACCCCAACAGATGAAAACAGCTTGGGTGTATTGGTAGCAAACGGAAGGCTGACTCGATGTCCGCCTTGGCCAACCATGCTCCTTGTCCCCAATGCCTCACCATGTCCAATGCTTGGTCGAATGATGCGTAGGCTACTGAGCATGCTTCGGGGTCCAGATAATCGTTAAGTGACCCACCGTCCGGGAAAGACAAATGATCAATCATTCTGAATTCACCTGGCTCTTTTTTGGGTACCACCCCTAGTGGGGAAATCCTAAAGTTGGGTAACGGTTTTTCATCAAATGGGCCTTCCACCCTACCCATAGTGCATTCTTTTCTAATTTTTTGATTTATGACCTCTTCCTTACTCCTTGCTGATAGTAGATTATTAGACTCTGTAGCGGTTTTGGGATCCAAGAACGGTATGTGGAAACCTTGAGAAAATCCTTCATAAAGCCACCTTGCCTCTTCGGGCTGATAACCCTTTAGTATGCTATGAAACTATATATGTTAATAGGCGTCAGAGCCCTCCTAAATCTATTGCTGCTCTGAATGTTGGCTGTTACCGCCCCTTGCGCATTTTGTTTGAGGGTGGCCTGCCCCGCATACCATGCAGGAGTGTCTGAATTTACAGGCTCCTGCATATCTGCAAAAACCGGCATTGAACAGCCAGCAGATGGGAGCACCACCCCTAACTCTCGCGGGTGGCATGAACCGTTTCCCTTGACGAAAGGGCTGTCCCTGCCGAAACGGGGGCCTTCCGGGAAAAGTCTGGTGGCGAGGTACCGACCATGTACTAGGCTGGTACGCATTTTCTGAGAAGCCAGGGATGGCTTCCTGCACAGGTCTGTACGGGGTGATTTTAGAGAGCCAGAGATCAATATCCTTGCAATCCCAGTCCAAGCTAGGGTTCACAGCCATATTTCTTCTGAACTGTTCATCGTATTCTAACCAAGCGGTATCTCCATATGTGCGGGTCAGGAGGCCCCCCCAAGCTGGCCAAAACTTCCGGTTGGGTCCAGTGGGGGTCCAGGAGCGGAGGCGCGGAGGAGCACGTGACGTCCACGTCACTCCGACGTGACACCGACGTCACGTGCTCCTCGCAAAGGAATACAGGGATGGCTTCCTGACTCCCCGCTGGACCACCAGGGAGTTTTGGTAAGTCTTGGGGAGGGATTAAGGAGGGTGAGGGGTTTAAATTTTTATTTAGGGAACCGGTGAACGTATGGACAGACCCTCAACTTATGGAATTCTCCATATGTACATATTGAATGAAATCGACCCTCAACTTCAACTTATCAACTTATCAACACAAACTTTTTGTCTGCACATCCCTACTGGTTTGTGTTGTTGGGAAGGCCTCCCCCTGGCTTGGCCTGAAGGCCCCGGTTCCCATATATCGACTTGTTTGGATGGTACAGCGCCCCCAAGACCCTGACCAGTAAAGTTATCGAACAATGCTTTCATGGCAGAGAAAATATCAATTGGACCCCCTTGTGTCCCCCGCCACACTTTGCTGCCATTACCGCTCAGGGCATTAAGCGTTTGTGACGGGTAACTGGAGTGTTTTTGTGGAACCTGTGCATTAGCCTGGCCCCCCATTTAAAACAGAGTACTCACAGTTCTGTCCATCTGGAGGGTGCCGGTTTATTTCGTTACTCGAGTGATGCGCAGGAATATGGGTGCTGACAGCTGCACTTGGATGTGAGCCGACCGGTACTTCGTTGCACTGCGGGGGGAATGGGCTGCCAGTTTGAGTTAACCCGCAGTGACTTCACCCTTTCTTCGGTGCCATGGATCGCTGCCGCCAGTGCTTGATGTTGTGGTCTCCACTGCTTCCCCTCGCTCAGGGCTCAACCCTGCTTACCTCAGCTACAGGAATCGCCGCTGTTTGCTCACTCTGGGCCCCGGGGGCTTCTCTCACTCCACGTGGCAGCCGCCATTACGTGCCTGCTTCTCCTCCGTCTCGCACACGCGCGAGGACGCCCGTCTTGAACGCTCGTCTCCCGGAAGTCTGGCTCCGCCTGTGCCGCTGACGTCACGCCCAAGTCCCGATATAACCGGCGCCCAGATTTCCAATCATTGCCTTGCAACGAGGTTCACAACTGTTTAGTTGGTCTTAGTTGCGTTCCTGGTGATCCACGTATCCTGCTTCTGACTTTGGTTTGCCTTCGACTCTGCTTCAGCCTGCCGCCTGCCTCCGACCTTGGTTTGCTTCCGACTCTGCTTCAGCCTGCCGCCTGCCTCTGACCCCGGTTTGCTACAGACTTGGCTTTAGCTTACAAGCCTGCTTCAGCTCCGGTTTGCTACAGACTCCGCTTCAGCTTACAAGCCTGCTTCAGTTCCAGTTTGCTACAGACTCTGCTTCAGCCTACAGCCTGCTTCAGCTCCGGTTTGCCACAGTTCCGCTGCCGCCCGCTGCCCTGTCTTCAGCTGGCTCTCGGCCTGTACAGCCGGTTCCCTGCCTCCAGAGTACTTTGGACTTCCTATCATTGCTCTTACTCTGGTCCAGGCCTAAAGCCACTTCTGCCTCTGGACTCTCTGACTGTTTGCCTAGCCCCGTGGTCCCAGTGCCCTACGGGCTCCTCCTGGGGGGTTCCTGGGCCTCGGGTGAACACCCTCTACCTGTGGCTCCACCTCCCGGCCTACCCTATTCCATCTACCAGGCCGGTCCAAGGGTCCACCACCTCGCCTGCAGTGTCCGACTGCAACACTTGATCCATAACCTGTCGTAGATCATTTTCTGTTCTTGTGTCATACACTTGTTGTGGCGATGCTGCAGGGGCTATGTTATTTAACGGGTGTTGCGCAGGGACATAGCAGCCCAAGTGGCTGATGCTGTGCGGTTGCCGCCTGGATGCCACTTTGCGTTTTTTGTTCTTCTGCATCGTGGCCTTGCTTCTTGCCCTCTTGTCGTCATCTGGGGTAGCCGCGAAGTTTTCTTGTAGTTTGTTTGGCTTCTTCCTCGCTCGTTTGCCAGCTGGAGCCTGATCTCGCATAGCGAGTTGTGGTGCGGCCAAGCTGGTGGCCATGGAAGAATCAGTGCTGTGTGAACATGGAAGAATGACATGCTGTGTGAACATATAAATAGGTTAGATCATAATCGGGTGGCGGGGGAGTCAGTAACCTGGTGAAGGTTATGAATGGCGGCCGAGGGGGGAGGGGTGGGGGCGGATTGGGGGTGGGTGGAAGTTTGTTGCCAATGATCGAACCTATATGGATTGGGTTGGTGGGGTGGGGGGGCGGCCAAACTGTGTAAAGGGAGGGGTGGGGGGGGGGGCCGAGCCAAGCCAGGCTCGCTCTGGCCCTGCTATAAGTGCATTAAAATTTTAACTTTTTGAGGCTGGGGGGGGGGGGGGGAGGTGGTGGTGTGGTTGATGTTTATGTAGTTAACGGCAGGGGGGGCGCGGGGGGGATAAATGGGGATGGCGAAATATGTGGGAGCTATTGCAGTGATATGTAGTGGACGGGGGGAGGGTTCATGGGGTTGGCCACCAAATGTGGGAGCTATTGGAGTTATAGGGGCTGGGGGCAGCATGTACCTCTAATAAACAGGAGGAGCTAGTGAAGAAGTAGGAGTTGGGACCAGCCAGACTATATAATAATCAGGGGGGGGGGGCGGCTGACTAAGCGGGCGGGAAACGCAGGGGACGGGCAAAAAAGAGGGGGGGGCCAGGTCAAGTGGCGAGGGGCAGGAATCGGCTGTTAGGAAGGGGGGGGCAGAAGGGGCAGGTGATGATCAGGGTGGGGACCTCTATTAATCACTTACAGCTACAGATGTATAGGGGCTGAGGGGGACCTGCAGTCAGGAAAAAAAAAAAAAAAGCCGCCTCTCACTATGGGCATGATTTCCCTTCATCTTCTCTAGTTAGTGTTCCACCTTCACGGAGCGGAAGGATGGAGGGCTGCTATCTCCAAAAAAAAAAATAAAAAAACAAACAAAAAAATAAAAACATGGGTGGGTAAGAGTATGGGGCAAGGGGGTGGCCTGCTTGTTACAGCGGTTGCTACCCCTAATTGAGCTGGATGTCACTTGGATGCAGATCCGGAGCTGCTCTCTAAATTGGTGGTAGGGTGGAGGGGAATTAGGGCTGGAGGGTACTGGAAGCCAATAGTAACAGGTGGGAGAGAGAAAAAGAGAAAAAAAATGGATAAAGTGCGTAGCTTGCTGGGCAGACGATGGGCCGTTTGGTCTTCTGCCGTCATTTCTATGTTTCTATGTTTCTATGTAAAGGAACAGATGGCAAAAACATATAGATGGAGGGGGACATGTGGGGCGCCGGGGAAGGTGGGGGGGGGGCCGGCGAAAAGGCACGGGGGGGCGAGTCTGGGAGGCATTGGATTGATGCTGCGGGGTCACGGGGGCGGGCGGCGCCTAATGGCCACGTGGGCTGGGGGGGGGGAGGCGGTGGCACGTGGCCACGTGGGCTGAAGGCAAAACTGGGCGGCGAGGGGCATGCAGATCAGGGAGGGTGCCACGTGGCCCGGAGACCTGACACGGGGGGGGGGGGGGCAAGGCGGAAGGCGATGGGAGGGGCCCGGCGGCAGCGCCAAATATCCAGGGTAGTGCGGGGCCGTGCGAGATCCCGGGGGGGGGGGGGGGGAGCCGGAGTAGCGGCGTGGACAGCGGCGCAAAATCTCGCGGGAGGGGGCGGGCCTGGACCACGTGGGTCGCAGTGGCAGTGACGGCGGAGGAGAGGGGAGTATGGCCGCCGGGGGGGCGACCTTAGGCCGGAAACAATGCCGGGGGCGGGGCGTGGCAAAAGGCTCGGAGGCCCAGGGCGGAAGCAATATAGCTGGGTGGGGGGGTTTTGCATTGCCAGCGACGCGGACGGCCGCATGGTGGGCAGGGGAGGGGCCAGCCAGAATTTAGGCCGCATGGTGGGCAGGGGAGCGGCCAGCCGGAACATTTGGTCCACAGGGGGGTGCTGGAAAACAGGCAAGGGCACGCGGGGGGGGGGGCGAGCTATGGAGGGGACATGGCTGGGCACGCTTGGGGGGGGGGAGAAACTAATAGTTTTTTCTTGGGGGCTTGGGGCGCGGCCGAATGGGTCAGGCAGGGGAATGCGAGGGAGGCAGGCAGGGGCATGCTGGGGGGGGACAAATTCCTGGGCAGGGGAGGGCAGGGCAATCCGGGGGTGCTTGGGGGCAGCGGGCGGTGGATGGGGATGATGATGGGGGGCGGGGCGCCAGGAGCTGGCTCAGGGGACCGTGGGAGTTTTTAAAAGCTGGCGGTCGGCAGTTGGGATGCTGTGAGGGAGCAGCGGAGGCGGGGGGGATGACCTAGTCGGCAGCGGGCTGCTGCCCAGCGGGGGATCCGAGGTGGCTGGGACCAGCGAAGGGGGGGGGGGGGGGGGGGCGGCGGAGGGAGAAGGGCAGGAGGGGAGGGTTGATTAAAGGGTGAAGCAGGGCAGATCAACTGCGGCGCTGGAAAAAACTTACCTGGTGGTACAGCTAGGTAGGACTGTAGTGCCCGGGGCTGCTGCTTTCAGGTGCTTCTTCGGGTCAGCTCCTACGGCAGCTTCTCCCTTGCTGGAAGGTTGGATGGTCTTGTGATTGTTTGCTGCACTGGAGTTGGAACCGCTGGTTGGAATCAACACGTGGAGGTCTGCTTCTTCCGAGCTGGAGGTCAGTGCTTGCTCTCCTTGCTTGCGATTCCGGTCTGCAAATGTGCCGTCCCACCCTGATCCCTTCCCTAATGTACCCGAGCTCTGAGATGCCGCCTTCCTTGTCTCGTTGGCTCCTGCTCAGGATTTGAACCGGCCAGGCTACCCCATTAGCTGCCTCGTCCCCCCCCGGCACTGGATGCAGCACGTCTGCCCAGTTATGCGGCCCTTGTCTCGAGAGGCAGGGCTTCCTTAAACAGTGCATCACTAAATGTGTAAGCAAATTTGGAATTAGAGGTCAAGTTTAGGCAGGGTTAATGTAAATTAGGGTCCTTTAGCATTACATGCAATAGAGTATTGCACATTATCACAGAAAATAACTACACCTTTTCTTTTTTGCATAAGGGTGAAAAAAGTAATTATCGCAGCCAATGTCACTGATTGCGCTATTATCATGGCAAATATTGCATGCGATAAAAACAGCAATGATAACGGACAAACCTACCAGGCCTTCCTAGCCCAATAAAAACACCAATTTTTACCTGCTCTACTTTTCTAAAGGTGTTTCTTGAAAGCATAATTGTCACGGCATACTAGATGCCTCAGCAGGATCTCTGTAGACGACATCATGTGGAATAAGAACAACCTCAAAAATAGCCAAGGCCTGTTCCAAGCCCTTCTAGGGAACTAACAGCATTGCAGGCAGAGCCATGGGTCCCGTGAGCTCAAGGCCCGGGCCACCACCAGCACGCATGCGGCCACAGTACTGGACATTGAATGGGTGTATCTTTCCTCCATGAACATCCTTGCTGGGCATGCCAGAGGTCTTTGTGCTAAGCAGGATTTGGTTCATCTTTCAAAAAATCCTGGAATTATATGAAGAAATCTGAGGGGATGTGGATGCAGTCACCGAAAGGACCCTCACCAAACTGTTGGCCACCCTGCATGTCATAGCAAGCAATTCCTTTCAAAACACAGTAGGGGTGGTGGGGTGAATGTCCCAAACCACTTTCTCATGCTGTCTCAACCAGGTCATCGAAGCCGTAACTGTCCATATTCCTCACTAGATAACGTTTCCTCGTGACAGGCAGGACTTGATGGATTTAAGGAAAGGTTTTTATGCCTTCGCACAATTTCCCAATGTTGTTAGAGCAATTGACTGCACTCACTTGGCCATCATTTGACCCCATCAAAGGGAAGAGACATACTGCAATAGAAAGCTTTTTCACTTCATCAATGTTCAATTGGTCTGCGCCGCTTGAATGCGCATATTCAACGTCATGGTCAAGTTCCCAGGAAATGCACATGATTTCTTTATACTTAGGCAATGAGGCATCTTTGAAAATCTTGAGGCTGGCCTGTATGGTGATGCTTGGCTCATAGGTAAGACATCTCTGCCTATGTGTTTGTGGCTAATGGCACCCAAATGGGGGATGAATGCAGAGAGAAAAGGATCGTGGCATGACAAGTGGCTTGTACAGTCATGTATGCAGCCCATGGCTTTTCTCCACATGCTTCAGAGCATGGCAAATTTTGTGACAGCAAGCAATGCACGGTACCTAAAGCTTGCTGAGTGAGCAAATAGTATACATTTTGAATGTCTTCATAAGCAAAATGGCCCTGTTCCTATCCTCCCCTTGTGAGATATTTCAATGTCATTGGTGAATCACATCCTTCAACTGTCCACACTGCCAGCACAGCATCATCACAGGTGGACCATTACTGAGGCATAAGGATGATTGTCGCAAACTGTTTCTGTACAGCCTCACATACCTCTACTACAAGCAGTGTGCTGTGAATATGGTGGCCTGCCATATTCCCAGTGTGCACTCTCAGAAATGGTGTTCTATGCAGGACAGACTGCACAGTTGCCACGGACATTTGCATTCATATCATGAGGTGCAACTTTTGCAGATAACACAGGTGTGGCTCCTCTTATGTATCTCCTCAAGGTTGTCAAGCTGCTACACACCAGTAGCCTTTGCTGGGTTGTGATGGCCTGGCATGCAATAGTTGCAATACCCTCATCTAATTTTGTAGTCCTCAACAACTGACTTCCTTCACGCTACAGTTAGACTGCGCATATACTGGCCTACAACAAAGTGATAGGCAGTTAGGCTATGCAATTTACTCTTTAAGGCTCATCAAACATACAGGTTACCTTATACAGTCTTACTGGATGCTGTGGTTTGGCACTCACATCTGCAAGTGACAATATTATGATTGATGCATTTCATCTGTCATTGTCGCAGGAGATTCCAGGTATGGTTGCAGGACCTGGCTTCTCACTCCCGTTGTCATTCCCAACATGCTGGCAGAGATGAGGTACAATGAGGCCTCATGTGCTACCTGTTGCGGTCTCTGCCACTTCCCCTCCGCTAGGACTGAACTGTGCCTACCTCCGCCACTGGAAACGCCGCGTTCTGCGTGGCTGGGACCCCGGCGGCGCTGCCGGCTCCACGTGGCGGCCGCCATTCCTTGACCGTCTCTCCGCTGCCTCGCGCGCGCGCGAGGACGCCCACTTTGTGCGCACAGCTCCCGGAAGTCTGGCCCCGCCTGCGCTGATGACGTCACGCCCTAAGGCCGATATAACCGGCGCCCGGACTCCTTCTCTTTGCCTTGCAACGAGGTTCACTACTGCCTAGTAGTTCTGAGTTGCGCATCGTCTGTTCGTTGTTCCTGCCTTTGACCCTTGGACTGCTTTTGACTCGCTTCAGCCTGCCGCCTGCCTCTGACCTTGGTTCGTTCCCGACTTCACTTCTGTCTGCTGCCTGCCTCCGACCCCGGCTTGTTCTCGACCTTGTTCCAGCCTACAGCCTGCTACAGACTCCGTTCCAGTCTACAGCCTGCTTCAGTTCCAGCCTGCTACAGACTTTGTTCCAGTCCACAGCCTGCTTCAGTTCCAGCCTGCTACAGACTTTGTTCCAGTCCACAGCCTGCTTCAGTTCCAGCCTGCTACAGACTCCGTTCCAGTCTACAGCCTGCTTCAGTTCCAGCTTACTACAGACTCTGCCTCAGTATCCGGTTAGCTACAGACTCCGCTGCCGCCCGCTGTCCTGCCATCAGCTGGCCCTCGGCCTGTACAGCCGATTCTCGGACTACCAAATATCTTTGGACTTCCTTTGCTACAGTTCCGGCCTAAGGCCATCCCTGCCACTGGACATTCAGCCTATTTCTCAAGTCCCAAGGTTCTAGGACCCTACGGGCTCCTCCTGGGGGGTTCCTGGTTCCCGGGTGAACACCGCTAGCCTGTGGGTCCGCCTCCCGGCCTACCCTGTCATCCTAGGTGGGCCGGCCCAAGGGTCCACTACCTCGCCTGCAGTGTCAGACTGCAACACTACCTGCTGTGTTATTGAATGCACCTTCAGACTTCTCAAAAGTTGCTTTCACTGTTTGGACAAGATGGGTGGAGCTTTAATGTATGCGCCACCCAAAGTTGCAAAGATAATGCTTCTCTGCAGCATATTCCATAATCTCACTCTTCGCCACGGAGTATCAATGGAGATATATCTAGATCTCCCCTGGATCCACCATGTCCCCCTGCAGGAGCCCAGGAGACCATGCTGAGTGGCAGCCAGATTCGCCAAAACCTTATTAAACACTACTTTGCCTGATAGATCTCACATACTTCTTCCCCTTCCAGGGGAGGGAGGCCAGAAGCCTGTTAGGTGCTCCTCTCTGTGCTATCCTCTTTCTTTCTCTCGCTGGTTCTCTATGTAGGTCAGTGTGTAACAGAATGCCTACTCAGGCTTCGTCTTCACAATGCAGCAGTAGACTGTACTTGAAAAACTGTAGGGAAAGTAAAGATTACATCAAAGACAAATTGCTGCCACCGTGTGTTCTGCCTGATAGTCACACTAAAAGAGGCACTTCTGGCACAATACTTGCTAGCCCTCCTGAGCGGACCCCGTCCTCATGCTCACAAGTGTGTGACGTAAGGCCACAAGTATGATGCCACACCAGCTCCTCCTGGAGCATGGAGAGCTAGAACTGTAGAAAAGCTATAAATGGAAAACAACTCAGAAGCTTAAAAAAGCTCAAGTGAAAGGTACAGGTAGACAGGTAAAGGTTTCAGTGACAGATTTTCCATGTTATAGCCTCATTCTGAAGTGCAAAAACATAA
The DNA here is from genome assembly GCF_901001135.1 of Rhinatrema bivittatum. Classification (NCBI taxonomy): domain Eukaryota; kingdom Metazoa; phylum Chordata; class Amphibia; order Gymnophiona; family Rhinatrematidae; genus Rhinatrema; species Rhinatrema bivittatum. The sequence goes on along the minus strand of NC_042623.1, from coordinate 130,244,507 downwards.
GCATGTGAAGTGATACCCCATTAATGGGTCTGCTTACTGTCACATGGCCATGGGTACACAGAGCTGACATCACAGCCTCACCACTTAAAGAGCCACTGCAGACTAGGAATTCCAACTGCATACACATTGACAGCATATGTAGATGCAGTCCTGGTCTTAATGCTATGCAGGCAGGTATTGACAGTCTTGGTTTGGCTTGCAAAACCTATAGAGAAATCAGAGGAAATGCCTGCAAGTAATGGCTAACAAAGCAGAACAGGATTTACCAGTCCCAAAAATTGGACCTAGTTAGCAACAGTAATGCACATATCACACTGCTGTAGTTGGACACCTTCCATTACAGCCTTGCTGAAAGCACCTGTGCTACCTGGTGCCATTTCCACTATGCACACAGCTCCTTCCAAGCTGGCCTTCCTCTTCGTGGTTCCATGACCCCCAACACACATGCACCCTACTACACCTACTGATGCTAGTTAGAAATAATAATGTGCAAAACATGAGGGCCTTGGCCATCGTGATGTCACGTAGGTAGCATACGCTTTTCAGGGAGCCTACAGCAGGATGCACATCATGGACAGTGAAGGCAGCATTAGGAATCAGATACTGTCCTGCCTTCACTTGCATTTTCCAATTACTGATGACGTCACTGTCACAGTATAGTTTCAAATCACTCTTGCAGCACACACATCTAACATAAACAAAGGTTGACATCATACAGGCCAATGGTATGGTGTGTTTGAACCTCCTGCCTTCAGCTCTCCCCTGACATGTAGCCTTACTCAGATATGGAGATGTCCGGTAGCTGCAAGGTCATTGTGCGTTATTCGTCACTGATAGTCATGTGGTGCAGCTGTATGCACATATGTATGAAACATAAACATATGAAAGGGAGGAGAAGCCTAGTGGTTAGAGCAGCTGGCTTTAAATCAGAGAAAATTGAGAAAAGAGAAGATTGAAAGAATTATATTAGTTTAACAGAAGATTGGAAGGATTGTATTACCTGTTCTTTGAAGGAACAAAAAAAGCATTGTATGTTCAATATAGTGCTCCATGAAACTATGATGTAATTTATTCATGTGTGTTAAATTGCAATTTTGGAAATTTTGTAATGAAATTTTGAAATTTTGTAATGATATTTATGTGTATGGATGAGTGGATGAGTGATAATTTGATGTGATATATGTAATGCATGTTTTTTTAATATAGTTTTGATAAAATAAAAGTTTTGATATAATACAATTTGAAATATCTATACAGGCATATGATGTATTATCTTTAAATCAGACAGGCAAAAACTCATAATAAAAACTTTTAAAAATATGTCTGAAGCAAGAAACCTGTGAGGGAGTTGGTTGGACCATTAGATGACCGAGGGGTTAAAGGGGCTCTTAGGGAAGATAAGGCCATTGCAGAAAGACTAAATGAATTCTTTTCTTCCGTGTTTACTAATGAGGATGTTGGGGAGATACCAGTTCTGGAGATGGTTTTCAGGGGTGATGAATCAGAAGAAGTGAACGAAATCATTGTGAGCCTGGAAGATGTAGTAGGCCAGATTGACAATCTAAAGAGTAGCAAATCACCTGGACCAGACGGTATGCATCCTAGGGTACTGAAGGAACTAAAAAATTAAATTTCTGATCTATTAGTTAAAATTTGTAACCTATCTTTAAAATCATCCATTGTACCTGATGACTGGAAGGTGCTCAATGTAACCCCAATATTTAAAAAAGGCTCCAGGAGTGATCCGGGTAACTATAGACCAGTGAGCCTGACTTCAGTGCCGGGAAAAATAATGGAAACTATTCTCAAGATCAAAATCATAAAGCATATAGAAAGACATGGTTTAATGGAACACAGTCAACATGGATTTATCCAAGGGAAGTCTTGCCTAACAAATTGCTTCATTTTTTTGAAGGGGATAAAGGTGAACAGGTAGATGTGGATAAAGGTGAACAGGTAGATGTAGTGTATTTTGATTTTCAGAAGGTATTTGATAAAGTCCCTCATGAGAGGCTTCTAAGAAAACTAAAAAGTCATGAGCTAGGAGGCAATGTCCTTTCATGGATTACAAACTGGTTAAAAGACAGAAAACAGAGAGTAGGATTAAATGATCAATTTTCTCAGTAGAAAAGGGTAAACACTGGAGTGCCTCAGGGATCTTTACTTGGACCCTTGCTTTTCAATATATTTATAAATGATCTGGAAAGGAAAACAACGAGTGAGGTAATCAAATTTGCGGATGATACAAAATTATTCAGAGTAGTTAAATCACAAGCGGATTGTGATACATTACAGGAGAACCTTCCAAAACTGGAAGATTGGGCATCCAAATGGCAGATGAAATTTAATGTGGACAAGTGCAAGGTATTGCATATAGGGAAAAATAACCCTTGCTGTAGTTACACAATGTTAGGTTCCATATTAGGAGCTACCACCCAGGAAAAAGATCTAGGCATCATAGTGGATACTACTTTAAAATTGTCAGCTCAGTGTGCTGCAGCAGTCAAAAAAGCAAACAGAATGTTAGGAATTATTAGGAAGGGAATGGTTAATAAAATGGAAAATGTCACAATGCTTCTATATCGCTCCATGGTGAGACCGCACCTTGAATTCTGTGTACAATTCTGGTCGCCGCATCTCAAAAAAGATATAGTTGTGATGGAGAAGGTACAGAGAAGGGCAACCAAAATGATAAAGGGGATGGAACAGCTCCCCTATGAAGAAATGCTGAAGAGGTTAGGGCTGTTCAGCTTGGAGAAGAGATGGCTGAGGGGGGATATGATAGAGGTCTTTAAGATCATGAGAGGTCTTGAACGAGTAGATGTGAATCGGTTATATACACTTTCAAATAAAGAAGAACTAGGGAGCATTCCATGAAGTAAGCAAGTAGCACATTTAAGACTAATCAGAGAAAATTCTTTTTCACTCAACATAAAATAAAGCTCTGGAATTTGTTGCCAGAGAATGTGGTTAGTGCAGTTAGTGTAGCTGGGTTCAAAAAAGGTTTGGATAAGTTCTTGGAGAAGTCCATTAACTGCTATTAATCAAGTTTACTTAGGGAATAGCCAGCCACTGCTATTAATTGCATCAATAGCATGGGATCTTCTTAATGTTTGGGTAATTGTCAGGTTCTTGTGGCCTGGTTTGGCATCTGTTGGAAACAGGATGCTGGGCTTGATGGACCCTTGGTCTGACCTAGCATGGCAATTTCTTATGTTCTTATGAGACCAGCATTCAAATCCCACTGCTGCTCCTTGTTACCATGAATGCATCACTTTATTCTCATCTACAAACATAGATTACAAGCCCTCTGGGGACAGAGAAATAACTACAGTACCTGAATACAATCTGCTTCGAAGTGCCACAAAGTGAAATTTAAAAATCAAATAAAAAATATGCAGCTCATGTGGTGTCCAGCCATTCAGCCATGCCTTTAAAAACATCTGGCCCAAGCCTTTCTATGAGTGGCCTACTGCCCAAGAGGGAAGGGTTAGGTCGGCCGTCATAGTTGGTGATTCGATTATTAGGAATGTAGATAGCTGGGTGGCTGGTGGGCGTGAGGATCGCCTGGTAACATGCCTACCTGGTGCGAAGGTGGCGGACCTCACACATCACCTAGATAGGATTTTAGACAGTGCTGGGGAGGAGCTGGCTGCCGTGGTACATGTGGGCACCAACGATATAGGAAAATGTGGGAGGGAGGTTCTGGAAGTCAAATTTAGGCTCTTAGGTAGAAAGCTTAAATCCAGAACCTCCAGGGTAGCATTCTCTGAAATGCTCCCTGTTCCACGCGCAGATCCCCAGAGGCAGGTAGAGCTCCAGAGTGCGTTGATGAAATGATTTATTTATTTATTTAAAATCTTTGTATACCGTCATTTAGTAATACACCATCACAACGGTTTACATATAGGCACATATATTTGGTTTGGTTATAGATGAATTTACAAAAGTGCCATTACAATGTCGGTACATGCTCATATAAAATAATGTATAAGAAAAGTGGCATGGATCTAGTCCATGTATATGATTAATATGGTAATCATACAAGGGTTATGCTTAAGCTGGAGGCTTTTTTTTAACAATTATTGAGTATAAAGTAAAAGTTGTGGGCCAATTATCTAGGTAACCTTGTTCTAAGTTTTTTTCATTCTCTGTTCTCATTGTGAAATGCTTTTCTGAATAGCCAGGTTTTTAAACTTTTTTTGAAGATTTTTGGATCACTCTGTAATCTTGTCTCTAGTGGCAATGTGTTCCATAACGTTGGACCGGCCAAGGATAGCGCTCTCTCTCTAACTTGTGTTAGTTTCGCTGTTTTTACTGATGGTATTGTTAGTAGTGCTTTATTGGCTGACCTCAGATTTCTTTGGAGTACATGTAATCGTAGTGCTGTGTTTAACCAGTCAGCTTTATCTTCATTGATTAGTTTGTGAATTATGCAAAGTGTTTTAAATTGCACTCTCTGTTCTATTGGTAGCCAGTGTAGTTCGGCCAGTGTTTGGGTAATGTGGTCTCTTTTGCTTTTGCCGGTGAGTATTCTGGCGGCAGAGTTTTGAAGGACTTGTAGAGGTCTTATTGTGAGTACAGTAATCCAGAAATAGTGTTTACAGTAATCAGTACTTGTGAAGATAAGTGCTTGGAGGACTGTCCTGAAATGTTTCTGGGTTAGTACGGTTTCAGCCTCCTTAGGATCATGAGTTTGGTGTAGCCTTCTCTGACTTTCAGTTGATATGTGGTGTTTAAGGCTAAGTTCTGTGTCAATTATTACTCCTAGGTTTCGAGCTTTCTCGGCTATATTCACTTCCTGACCGTTTTTAAGTTTGATAGGATTTTGTATTAGTTCCATGTTTTTTCGTTCTAGGTGTATAAATTCTGTTTTTTCAATGTTTATCACTAGCTCCATTTTGCTTAGTAATTGCCTAATTATGTCTAGGTACATCATTGCTAAGTTTAGTGTTTTTTCAATTGTTTCATCTAAGGGCAAGATTAGTTGAATGTCATCTGCGTAGATGTAGTGTGTTATAATGAGTCCAGCTACGAGGTGGCACAGCAGTAACATGTAGATGTTAAATAGTGTTGCTGATAGTGCAGAGCCCTGAGGTACTCCTGTCATTAACTTTATTTTATCTGATGTTGTGTTTTTTATCTGTACTTGAAAAAATCTATTGTTTAGGTAGGATCTGAACCAGTCTAGTGTTTTGTTTTGTAGACCTATTTCTTCGAGCCTGTAAGTATGGAGTGGTTATAAGTATGGAGTGGTTTACTGTGTCGAATGCTGCTGATAAATCCAATAGTATCATTATGTAATGTTTGCCACTATCAAAATCTCATAGTACATTATCTGTGAGAGAGATTAGCAGTGTCTCAGTGCTGTAGTGTTTTCTAAAGCTGTGTTGTGAGTGATAAAGTATGTTATTGTTTTCCAGCTGTTCAGCTAGTTGTTTCTATACCGTTTTTTCTATTAATTTAGCAAGGAGGGGTAGGTTTGAAACTGGTCTGTAGTTATTTAAGATATTTGGGTCACAGTTCTTTTTCTTTAGTAGTGGTTTGATTATTGCCCCTTTTAGAATATCTGGCATTACTCTGTCGTTAATTGATAGGTTGATTATTTTGCCTATTGTATGGGAGGTTATGTCGGCAAGTTTTTATATCTTTAGTAGGTATGGTATCTAGTTATGTGGGGCAGGATTGATGTTTTTTAACATGGATTGAACTTCGATGTCGGATACTTCGTTCAAAGGTGGGACCATTGTGTCACATCTCTTTTGATCATTTTTATTTCCTGTTTTGCTGAATTAGGGATCTTATTTCTAAGGTTTATGATTTTGTCTGAGAAAAATTTTGCTATTTCATTGCTTTTGCTCTCTAGAGGGGTTTGGGGTGCCTCAGTTTTGTCGTTCGTCAGGTTTTTTACAATATTAAATAAAGATCTTGGGTTGTTAGCAAGTTTTTAAATTTTTGTGCTGAAGAATACTTTTTTTGCATCAAGAATTACTTTCCTGTAATAGGCTAGTTGCTTCCTGAATTTAGTCAGACTTTCTGAAGATTTACATTTAATCCATTCTTTTTCTCTTTTTCTTAGAGTTCGTTTGACTTCCTTTATCTTTTCGTTTTACCATGGGTTTGATTGTCTAGGCTCAGTAATCTGTGTTAGGGATGTGAATCGGGGCTTCAGACAATTGACCATGTGACATGGGCCGGCCAATGGCACGGATACCCTGCCACATGGTAAGGGCAAAGGGCCATCGGCACCATTTTGATTAGTGGCAGCCGATGGCCCGAGAGTGGGAGATCGCTCCCGGGACCCCCACTGGACCACCAGGTACCTGTAAAACGTTTTTTTGGGGGGTTGGGAGGGTGGGGAAGCTAAGGGATTAGTTTTAAAGGGTTGGGGTGGGGGTTTTTTGTTTATCGGCTCGGGCGCAGCCGATAAACAAAACCGCGATCGGGCCGGACAAAAAAAAAAACACGATGTGAATCGGAACCGGAATCCGAACCAATTCCAGTTCCGATTCACATCTCTAATCTGTGTTAGCTTTGTGGGATTTATATCATCCACAAATTTATTTGTTATTGGACAGCCATGCTAATGTTGCGGTTTCACAGTCTTTGTGCTCGAAGTGTATTAATGTTTCTTCTAGTTTATTTCTTAGTAAGTCAGTGTTGAATGGTGGGCAATACTCTATTTTGCTTGGGACATTTTTCTGTATTTCTTTAGGTTCTAGGCATGTAATATTGGATTCGATTAGAAAATGATCAGACCATAGAATTTGGTTGTATGTTGTATTCATGTGTTCAAGGAAGCTGTGGTTGATATATGTTAGATCAAGTGAGTGTCCTAGTTTGTGTGTGGGTTTATCTGTAATTAGTGTGAATCCTAATGCTGACATTATATTGTTTAGAGTCTTGCATGTGTTTGTTAATGGGGAGACATCCATGTGAAGGTTTAAAATCTCCCAGTACGATGGTTGGTTTGGAGGTGTCTAGGTTAATGTGAAGAACTCAATTAGTGGGGAATGTTTAACTCAAGTAGGCTGGGGGGCAGTAAATAAGGCAAATTTGCATGTATTCTGTATTAAAGATAGCAATTTCATGGTTTCTAGGGGGTGTTGTAGGTACCAGTTATATTTAAATTTCTTTTCAATTATTAGTGCTAGGCCACCTCCTCATTTCTTTATTCTTGGAATTGAGAATACATCATAGTTTTTGTGCGCTATTTGTTTTTTTAGGATGATGTCAGATTTTTTTAGCCATGATTCAGTTATTGCAATCAATCTTGGTTTAGAGTCATACAGTACATCACTGATTATCGGGAATTTTTTTGTTATTGATTGGCATTTACTAGTAGAAAAGTCAGTGTCAGTAATTTATTCATATTGAGATGTGAGGTGTTGGTTCCACAGTCTTTTTAACTGGAATTAGGTTGCTAAATGTAGTGTTCCTGTTATTTCTGGTTTTGTGTTTATTTGTTTTTCTAATGTAGTAGTTTCTATACTTACCTTTGTTTAGGCAGGTTTGGATTCCATGAATTGTTTCGCCATCTCTGCTGTTTATCACTTCCCTCATGTCCATTTTGGTGTGTTGTTCATTGGAGTTTTGATCTTCGGATGGCCTCAGGGTGGTACGAACAGGCGTACAAAGGGGCATGCCCCTTTGTTGCACCCCTTCGGTGGGTGACACTGGCGCACAGTGCCTCCGGTCCTGGGCCCTCTGGTGCAAGGAAGAGGGATTCAGTTTTGTAAGGAATTGGGGAACCTTTTGGGGAAGGGACTGTCTCTTCTGAAGGGATGGGCTCTACCTTAACCAAGGTGGAACCAGACTGCTGACACTAACCTTTCAAAAGGAGATAGAACAACTTTTAAACTAGAACAAAGGGGAAACACGACAGTCACTCAGCAGCGCATCGTTAGGAGGGAGGTATCTTCAAAGGATACTAATGATGCATTAGAATTAGGCATTCTGACAGTTGAGGTTCCAATAATAAGGAAAGTAGTCCAAGTCCCTGTAACTAAAAACTCACCTGAGCTAAAAAATTCTAACATCCCTATCAATTAAAAAGCAGAATGAAATACAAACAAAAAACAAACTTTGAAATGTTTGTATGCTAATGCCAGAAGTCTAAGAAGTAAGATGGGAGAATTAGAATGTATAGCACTGAATGATGACATAGACTTAATTGGCATCTCAGAGACATGGTGGATGGAGGACAACCAATAGGACAGTGCTGTACGGGGTACAAATTTATATCACAATGACAGAAAGGAGAACCCGGAAGGCGGTGTTGTAGCGCTTTATGTCCGGGATGGCATAGAGTCCAACAGGATAAACATCCTGCATGAGACTAAATGCACAACTGAATCTTTATGGGTAGAAATCCTTGTGTGTCAGGGAAGACTACAGTGATAGGAGTATACTACCATTCACCTTGCCAAGTTGATGAGTCGGAAAGTGAAATGCTAAGAGAAATTAGGGAAGCTAACCAAATTGGTAGTGTGGTAATAATGGGAGATTTCAATTACCCCAATATTGACAGGGTAAATGTATCATCGGTACATGCTAGAGAAATAAAGTTCCTGGATGGATTAAATGACAGTTTTATGGAGCAATTGGTTCAGGAACTGACAAGAGAGGAAGCAATTTTAGATCTAATTCTCAGTGGAGTACAGGATTTGGTGAGAGAGGTAATGGTGGTGTGGCTGCTTGGCAATAGTGATCATAATATGATCAAATTCAAATTAATGACTGGAAGGGGGACAATAAGCAAATCCACGGCTCTCGTGCTAAACTTTCAAAAGGGAAATTTTGATAAAATGAGAAAAATAGATAGAAAAAAACTGAAATGAGCAGCTACAAAGGTAAAAAGTGTGGAAGAGGTGTGGTCAATGTTAAAAATACCATCCTAGAAGCACAGTCCAGATATATTCCACACAAAGAAAGCAAAACGATTACCGGCATGGTTAAAAGGGGAGGTGAAAGAAGTTATTTTAGCCAAAAGATCTTCATTCAAAAATTGGAAGAAGGATCCAACAGAAGAAAATATGATAATGAATAATTGTTGGCAAGTAAATGTAAAACATTGATAAGACAGGCTAAGAGAGAATTAGAAAGAAGTTGGCTGTAGGGGCAAAAACTCACAGTAAAAACTTTAAAAAATATATTCGAAGCAGAAAGTCTGTGGGGGAGACATTTGGACCGATGTGTGATCGAGGGGTTAAGGGGCACTTAGAGAAGGTAAGGCCATCGCAGAAAGATTAAATGATTTCTTTGCTTCGGTGTTTACTGAAGAGGATGTTGGGGAGGTACCCCTACCGGAGAAGGTTTTCATGGGTAATGATTCAGATGGACTGAACCAAATCACGGTGAACCTAGAAGATGTGGTAGGCCCAATTGACAACTGAAGAGTAGCAAATCACCTGGACAGATGGTATAAACCCCAGGGTTCTGAAAGAACTCAAAAGTGAAATTTCAACCCTATTAGTAAAAATATGCAACCTATCATTAAAATCATCCATTGGACCTGAAGACTGGAGGATAGCTAATGTAACCCTAATATTTAAAAAGGGCTCCAGGGGCGATCCAGGAAACTACAGACTGGTTAGCCTGACATCAGTGCCAGGAAAAATAGTGGAAATTGTTCTAAATATCAAAATCACAGAACATATAGAAAGACATGATTTAATGGAACAAAGTCAGAATGGCTTTACCCAAGGCAAGTCTTGCCTCACAAATCTGCTTCACTTTTTTGAAGGAGTTAATAAACATGTAGATAAAGGTGAACCAGTAGTTGTAGTATATTTGGATTTTCAGAAGGCATTTGACAAAGTTCCTCATGGGATGCTTCTAGGAAAAGTAAAAAATCATGGGATAGGTGGCGATGTCCTTTCGTGGATTGCAAACTGGCTAAAAGACAGGAAACAGAGAGTGGGATTAAATGGACAATTTTCTCAGTGGAAGGGACTGGGCAGTGGAGTGCCTCAGAGATCTGTATTGGGACCCGTACATTTCAATATATTTATAAATGATCTGGAAAGAAATACGTCGAGTGAGGTAATCAAATTTGCAGATGATGCAAAATTATTCAGAGTAGTTAAATCACAAGCAGATTGTGATACATTGTGAGACTGGAAAATTGGGTTTCCAAATGGCAGATGAAATTTAATGTGGATAAGTGCAAGGTGATGCATATAGGGAAAAATAACCCATGCTATAGTTACACAATGTTAGCTTCCATATTAGGAGCTAGCACCCAAGAAAGAGATCTAGGCGTCATAGTGGATAACACATTGAAATCATTGGTTTAGTGTGCTGCGGCAGTCAAAAAAGCAAACAGAATGTTGGGAGTTATTAGAAATGGAATGGTGAATAAAACGGAAAATGTCATAATGCCTCTGTATCGCTCCATGGTGAGACCACACCTTGAATACTGTGTACAATTCTGATCGCAGCATCTCAAAAAAGATATAGTAGCGATGGAAAAGGTACAGAGAAGGGCAACCAAAATGATAAATGGAATGGAACAGCTCCCCTATGAGGAAAGACTAAAGAGGTTAGGACTTTTCAGCTTGGAGAAGAGACGGCTGAGGGGGGATATGATAGAGCTGTTTAAAATCATGAGAGGTCTAGAATGGGTAGATGTGAATCAGTTATTTACTCTTTCAGATTATGGAAGACTAGGGGGCACTCCATGAAGTTAGCATGTGGCACATTTAAAGCTAATCGGAGAAAGTTCTTTTTCACTCAACACACAATTAAACTCTGGAATTTATTGCCAGAGGATGTGGTTAATGCAGTTAGTGTAGCTGTGTTTAAACAGGATTGCATAAGTTCTTGGAGAAGTCCATTACCTGCTATTAATTAAGTTGAATTAGAAAATAGCCACTGCTATTACTAGCAACAGTAGCAATGGATAGACTTAGTTTTTGGGTACTTGCCAGGGTCTTATGGCCTGGATTTGCCACTGTCGGAAACAGGATACTGTTATAAATCTGCTGCTCGGAGTTAGCAATCTGTTATAAATCTGCTGCTCGGAGTTAGCAATCTGTTATCGAGCTACTCCTGTAGAGGGAGGAGTTGGCAATCTGATATGGATCTCCTCTTGAAGAAAAGTTAGCAATCTGTTGTCAATCCCTGCTGCTAGGAGTAGCAATCTATAGTAACTGCTCCCCAGGGGCGGAGTTAGAATCTGTAATACCTTATCCCGCCACGGGGAGACGTTGGCAATCTGTTATAAGTCCACCAGGGAGTTAGCAATTGGTTATGGATCACTCTGCCAAGGGGAAGAGCTAACAATTGTAATACTCCATAGGTGGAGTTAGTGTTCTGTAGGGATGTGAATCATTTTTTAACGATTAAAATTATCGTCCGATAATTTTAATATCATCTTAAATCGTTATAGAACACAATACAATAGAAATTCTAACGATTTATCATTAAAAATCGTTAAATCGTATTAGTGCGCACTAACGGGAGTTAGTGCGCACTAAGAGAAAATGATACAATTTGACACTTTCCAGGTCAGTAAAGGTCAGTTAGGAATGAATATGTATTCCTATTGGCTGGCTGCCCTCTTATCTATTGATGTTACCAAGGTTCCAACTGAGGTGATGGTTGGGGGGATGGGAAATGGAAACTGTTGGTAGTTGACAAAAAAAGTAATGTGATCAGTCAATATGACTAGAACTTGTGCCCTATTCCTGATACCAGGGGTGTTGTGATCTTCCTGCACTCAGTGCCCTATCCCTGATACCAGGGGTGTTGTGATATTCCTGCACACAGTGCCCTAACCCTGACACCAGGGGTGTTGTGATCTTCCTGCACACAGTGCCCTAACCCTGATACCAGGGGTGTTGTGATCTTCCTGCATGCAGTGCCCTATCCCGCCTGCATTACTAGTGAGAAGCTGGCTTCACAGACAGGGGGGAGCTACCTGACCCTCACTCCTGACTTTCCCCATGTCCCAGCCAGTGAATGGTGTGTGGGTGAGGGGGGGGGGGAGGATGGTGAAGTCTGAGACAGCTCCCTCCCTGCATTACTACTGAGAGGCTGGCTTCACAGACAGGGGGGAGCTGCCTGACCCTCACTCCTGACTTCCCCCATGTCCCAGCCAGTGAATGGTGTGTGGGTGAGGGGGGGGGGAGGATGGTGAAGTCTGAGACAGCTCCCTCCCTGCATTACTAGTGAGAGGCTGGCTTCACAGACAGGGGGGAGCTGCCTGACCCTCACTCCTGACTTCCCCCATGTCCCAGCCAGTGAATGGTGTGTGGGGGAGGGGGGGAGGGAGGATGGTGAAGTCTGAGACTGCTCCCTCCCTGCATTACTAGTGAGAGGCTGGCTTCATAGACAGGGGGGAGCTTCCTGACCCTCACTCCTCCCCTCCCCCATGCCCCAGCCAGTGAATGGGGGGGGGGGGAGGATGGTGAGGCTGAAACAGCTCCTTCCCTGCATTACTAGTGAGAGGCTGGCTTCACAGACAAGGGGGAGCTGCCTGACCCTCACTCCTGACTTCCCCCATGTCCCAGCCAGTGAATGGTGTGTGGGTGAGGAGGGGGGGGGGGGTAGGATGGTGGAGGCTGAGACAGCTCCCTCCCTGCATTACTAGTGAGAGGCTGGCTTCACAGACAGGGGGAGCTTCCTGACCCTCACTCCTCCCCTCCCCATGCCCCAGCCAGTGAATGGTGTGTGGGTGAGGGGGGGGGGGGGGGTAGGATGGTGAAGGCTGAGACATCTCCCTCCCTGCATTACTAGTGAGAGGCTGGCTTCACAGACAGGGGGGAGCTGCCTGACCCTCACTCCTGACTTCCCCCATGTCCCAGCCAGTGAATGGTGTGTGGGTGAGGGGGGGGGAGGATGGTGAAGCCTGAGACAGCTCCCTCCCTGCATTGCTAGTGAGAGGCTGGCTTCACAGACAGGGGGGAGCTGCCTGACCCTCACTCCTGACTTCCCCCATGTCCCAGCCAGTGAATGGTGTGTGGGTGAGGGGGAGGGGAGGATGGTGAAGTCTGAGACAGCTCCCTCCCTGCATTACTAGTGAGAGGCTGGCTTCACAGACAGGGGGGAGCTGCCTGACCCTCACTCCTGACTTCCCCCATGTCCCAGCCAGTGAATGGTGTGTGGGTGAGGGGGGGGGGGAGGATGGTGAAGTCTGAGACAGCTCCCTCCCTGCATTACTAGTGAGAGGCAGGATTCACAGACAGGGGGGAGCTTCCTGATCCTCACTCCTCCCCTCCCCCATGCCCCAGCCAGTGAATGGTGTGTGGGTGAGGGGGGGGGGGGAGGATGGTGAGGCTGAAACAGCTCCTTCCCTGCATTACTAGTGAGAGGCTGGCTTCACAGACAGGGGGGAGCTGCCTGACCCTCACTCCTCCCCTCCCCTATGTCCCAGCCAGTGAATGGTGTGTGGGTGAGGGGGGGGTAGGATGGTGAAGGGTGAGACAGCTCCCTCCCTGCATTACTAGTGAGAGGCTGGCTTCACAGACAGGGGGGAGCTACCTGACCCTCACTCCTGACTTTCCCCATGTCCCAGCCAGTGAATGGTGTGTGGGTGAGGGGGGGGGGGAGGATGGTGAAGTCTGAGACAGCTCCCTCCCTGCATTACTACTGAGAGGCTGGCTTCACAGACAGGGGGGAGCTGCCTGACCCTCACTCCTGACTTCCCCCATGTCCCAGCCAGTGAATGGTGTGTGGGTGAGGGGGGGGGGAGGATGGTGAAGTCTGAGACAGCTCCCTCCCTGCATTACTAGTGAGAGGCTGGCTTCACAGACAGGGGGGAGCTGCCTGACCCTCACTCCTGACTTCCCCCATGTCCCAGCCAGTGAATGGTGTGTGGGGGAGGGGGGGGGGGAGGATGGTGAAGTCTGAGACTGCTCCCTCCCTGCATTACTAGTGAGAGGCTGGCTTCATAGACAGGGGGGAGCTTCCTGACCCTCACTCCTCCCCTCCCCCATGCCCCAGCCAGTGAATGGGGGGGGGGGGGGGAGGATGGTGAGGCTGAAACAGCTCCCTCCCTGCATTACTAGTGAGAGGCTGGCTTCACAGACAAGGGGGAGCTGCCTGACCCTCACTCCTGACTTCCCCCATGTCCCAGCCAGTGAATGGTGTGTGGGTGAGGAGGGGGGGGGGGTAGGATGGTGGAGGCTGAGACAGCTCCCTCCCTGCATTACTAGTGAGAGGCTGGCTTCACAGACAGGGGGAGCTTCCTGACCCTCACTCCTCCCCTCCCCATGCCCCAGCCAGTGAATGGTGTGTGGGTGAGGGGGGGGGGGGTAGGATGGTGAAGGCTGAGACATCTCCCTCCCTGCATTACTAGTGAGAGGCTGGCTTCACAGACAGGGGGGAGCTGCCTGACCCTCACTCCTGACTTCCCCCATGTCCCAGCCAGTGAATGGTGTGTGGGTGAGGGGGGGGGAGGATGGTGAAGTCTGAGACAGCTCCCTCCCTGCATTGCTAGTGAGAGGCTGGCTTCACAGACAGGGGGGAGCTGCCTGACCCTCACTCCTGACTTCCCCCATGTCCCAGCCAGTGAATGGTGTGTGGGTGAGGGGGAGGGGAGGATGGTGAAGTCTGAGACAGCTCCCTCCCTGCATTACTAGTGAGAGGCTGGCTTCACAGACAGGGGGGAGCTGCCTGACCCTCACTCCTGACTTCCCCCATGTCCCAGCCAGTGAATGGTGTGTGGGTGAGGGGGGGGGGAGGATGGTGAAGTCTGAGACAGCTCCCTCCCTGCATTACTAGTGAGAGGCAGGATTCACAGACAGGGGGGAGCTTCCTGATCCTCACTCCTCCCCTCCCCCATGCCCCAGCCAGTGAATGGTGTGTGGGTGAGGGGGGGGGGGGGAGGATGGTGAGGCTGAAACAGCTCCTTCCCTGCATTACTAGTGAGAGGCTGGCTTCACAGACAGGGGGGAGCTGCCTGACCCTCACTCCTCCCCTCCCCTATGTCCCAGCCAGTGAATGGTGTGTGGGTGAGGGGGGGGGGTAGGATGGTGAAGGGTGAGACAGCTCCCTCCCTGCATTACTAGTGAGAGGCTGGCTTCACAGACAGGGGGGAGCTGCCTGACCCTCACTTCTCCGGGGTATTGTGATCTTCCTGCACACAGTGCCCTATCCCTGATACCAGGGGTGTTGTGATCTTCCTGCACACAGTGCCCTATCCCTAATACCAGGGGTGTTGTGATCTTCCTGCACAGTGTGCCCTATTCCTGATACCAGGAGTGTTGTGATCTTCCTGCATGCAGTGCCCTATCCCTGATACCGGGATGTGTGCAAGAAGATCACAACACCCCTGGTATCAGGAATAGGGCACTGTGTGCAGGAAGATCACAACACCCCTGGTATTAGGGATAGGGCACTGTGTGCAGGAAGATACAACACTCCTGGTATTAATAGGGATAGGGCACTGTGTACATGAAGATCACAACACCCCTGGTGGCAGGGTTAGGGCACTGTGTGCAAGAAGATCACAACACTCCTGGTATTAATAGGGATAGGGCACTGTGTGCAGGAAGATCACAACACCCCTGGTATCAGGGTTAGGGCACTGTGTGCAGGAAGATCACAACACTCCTGGTATTAATAGGGATAGGGCACTGTGTGCAGGAAGATCACAACACCCTCGGTATCAGGAATAGGGCACTATGTGCAGGAAGATCCCAACACCCCTGGTATTAGTGTTAGGGCACTGTGTGCAGGAAGATCACAACACTCCTGGTATTAATAGGGATAGGGCACTGTGTACATGAAGATCACAACACCCTGGTGCCAGGGTTAGGGCATTGTGTGCAGGAAGATCACAACACCCCTGGTATCAGGGTTAGGGCACAAGTTCTAGTCACATTGACTGATCACATTACTTTTTTTGTCAGGCTACCAACTGTTTCCATTTCCCATCCCCCATATATTGTCAGTGGGAACCTTGGTAACATGAATAAATAAGAGGGCAGCCAATAGGAATACATATTCATTCCTAAACTGACCTTAACTGGCCTGAAAAGTGTCAAATTGTATCATTTTCTGTTAGTGCGCACTAACGGGAGTTAGTGCGCACTAATCGGAAAAAATGATTTTTAACAATTTTTTAACTAAAAAATCCTGCCTAACACGATTTTCTTCTCCTGCCAGACGATTTCTATCGTTAAGACGATATGGAACACGATTCACATCCCTAGTGTTCTGTAGTGGGTTGGCTTCCCACAGAGTGGCAGTCGTATAATACTGCTCTAGTAGTGTAAGGAATGAACACTTGAGGTAAATTGGTGAATCCCTTGGCCAATGGCAGATGACAGCGCCCTCAAGACGATGTCCTGAGAGGGACCACCGGCTATGCTGGAATATGGAGACAGCTATGGTGCAGCCTCCCACCATGCTCCTTCCAGATTCCTACTAGGGTGCAAGCGCATGCACCACCCATGTCTTTATTTCAACCTTGGCGAGAACCTCGGGGGCATTCCCCCTTGCTGACATCATGCCATCCGGGTATATCAGCTACTCTAATTTTCTAGCTCATTGAGTTAGCAAGGACTCTATTCCTTCCTGTCTACACTATTCTGCTGCTTCCGTGATGCCGCTGAAAGCTCTCTCTCTGCCCTTCGGGGTAACTGCTAACCTGGGTACCCACTTCTCAGGGGCACTCTGCTTTATTTCAGGTGCCTTACAGGGTACAGGTACTCGCTCCTCGAGGGCCTGCTCTCACTGCCTCGGTGCCTCGGTGCCTGCTTCTACCTGGTGGAATTGCATATCTACAGCAAACACCTAGTGAGTACTCTCAGTCTATCTCATCCACAGTACTTCCTTGCTGGGAAACCTGCTTCAGAACCATCCTATACCAACAGAGTGAGAAGGGCTCCCTCTGCCGAGGTCCCTGATACTGCAACTACCAGACTTCCTCACTACTGCCACCTCTGGTGGCTCTCTTCAAGCTGTACAATAAAGAACTAACTGTGTTTGTGCGTTCTGAGTCTAGCCTAGTACTATGGCTCCTCATGGGGCTCCTCCCCATGGGCGAGGTAATCTCCCACAGTACCCAAGGATCCACCCAAACACTACTTAACCATAACACATATATATCACAATTTGATGTTGGGTTCCCTCCAGCCACTGACGCCATTCTTAAAAGGCAAATTTTATGGCTAAGAGTTCCTTATCACCTATACTGTAATTCCTCTCGGCAGCTGAGAACTTCCGGGAAAAGTAGGAGCAAGGAAGTAACTTTCCTTTGTTAGAAACTTAGCTGAGGACAGCTCCCACAGCCAGGTAAGAAGCATCCACTACCACAACAAAGGGCATTGAGGGTGCAGGTGATGCAGGCAAGAGTCTAAAAGGAAAGCTTGTTTTAATTCTTCAAAGGCTTGGAAGGCCGCTGGCAACCAATCCTTGGCATTTGCTCCCTTTCTTGTGAAGGCCGTGAGAGGAGAAACCTTTTTCGAGTATGTATCCCAAGTTTGTATCCCAAGAATGGTAGAGATTCTTGTTCAAACAGACATTTCTCCAACTTGGCAAACAAGCGGTTGTCCTGAAGTCATTGCAATACTTGCTTCACTTGCCGTCGATGAGTATTGAGGTCTTTGGAGTATACAAAGACGTCATCGATATAGATGATTACTGAAGAGTGAAGCATATCACGAAAGACCTCATTCATAAGGTTTGGAAAAACCTCTGGGGCATTACACAACCCGAAGGGCATGACAAGGTACTCGTAATGCCCATCACGAGTACTGAATACGGTTTTCCACTCATCACCTGGGCGGATTCGTACCAGGTTGTAGGCACCATGGAGATTGAGCTTGGTAAAGACGTGTAGGCGATCTAAGAGTTCCGGGATGAGTGGTAGTAGATATCTGTCCCAGTGGATAATGGCATTGAAACCACGATAATCTATGCAGGATCTGAGAGAACCATCCCTCTTAGCGACAAAAAAGAAGTCAGCTCCCGCCGGAGAGGTCAAGGGTCGGATAAAGCCATGATCCAAATTCTCCTGGATATAGTGGGACATGGCTTGTGTCTCTGGAAGGGACAGAGGGTAGACCCACCCTCTGGGAGGCATAGTGCCCGGTAGCAAATCAATGGCACAATCAAAGGGGTGATGTTCCGGAAGACGTTCTGCCATCTCCTTGGAGAAGACATCCATGTATTCTGAGTACTGTGGTGGCAGAGACAGCGGAGTGGCGGGCAGAGGGATACACGGCCTAGGTAAAACTGGCAGACAAGAAGAAAAGCAGGTCGGACTCCAGGCAGCAATTTGAAGGGTGTCCCAGTTGATGATTGGAGAGTGCTTCTGGATCCAGGGTAAGCCCAAGACAATGGGGTGGATGGCCTTTCCCAGAACAAAAAAGGAGATCTCCTCAGTATGAAGAACCCCAGTGCAGAGGGTCACCAGAACCGTTGTGGACGAGACACAGCCTTGAAGTGGTGTACAGTGAATGGAAGATATCCATAGGGGTGGTGTGTGTGAGCAGTACCAGAAGCCACAGCTGTTGCACAAAGTCCACAAGGATGAAGTTTCCTCCTACCCCAGAGTCAATAATGGCCAAGGTGGAAAATGTCCTGCCAGGATACTCTAAGGAGACCGGAACAGTGCATTGAGTAGCAGGGTTCATGCAGCCTAGGGTCAGCTCCCTGATGGCGCCTAGGCTCTGGAGTTTTCCGGCCACTCGCTGCACTGGGCCAACAAGAGACCCTTGCCTCCACAGTAAAGGCAGAAGCCTAGCGAATGGTGGCGCTTTCTCTCCTCTGGAATGAGTGGGCTGCGACCGAGCTGCATGGGTTCCTCCTATCGGTTGGCCTGCGATTCAGGAGAGGGAACGAGCGGATGAGAGAAGGAGAGAGACAGTGGGCCCGGTCTCCGAGCAGGCTTGACTTCTCGGGCCGTTGCTGAAGCCGGCAGTCTATCCGCCCTGTGAGGTCTATTAAAGCCTTGAGATACTCTGGAAGATCCCGAGCGGCGAGTTCACCTTTTATTCGGGGAGACAAACCCTCAAGGTAAATACTTCTCAAGCTGTCCTCTCGCCAACCCAGCTCCGATGCCAGGGTGCAAAATTCGACTGCGTAGTCGACTAGAGTTCGCGCCCCCTGACGAAGATGAAGAAGTTCTGTAGCTGCAGTGGACTGCCAGGCCGGTTCGTTGAATACTAGCTTGAAAGTGTAACATACCTCTAGGAACTAGGGCAGAGAAATGTTGAATCATCATTGTGACATGAAAAGACTGACAATAGAGTGCTGTCTCTTTAAGAGCTGGGGGGGGGAAAGGAGATTCAAAATTGGATTGTCTGAGCATGTGCAAACAGATCACTGCTCAGCTTGAACAGAGTTCCTGCCCTGCTCTGAATTAATAAATATTATCTGTACTGATTAAGGTGAGCAGCCCTCTATAATTGTATTCATGTGTAATGTATTTATGTTAGTTAACATTGTTTTGAGATGTATTGAAGTTGTTTTTACTTTACCTAAAGAGATTTATAAAAATTGGATTGTCTGAGCATGTGCAAACAGATCACTGCTCAGCTTGAACAGAGTTCCTGCCCTGCTCTGAATTAATAAATATTATCTGTACTGATTAAGGTTCTCTTTCTGGAACCCTGCTGTGGACGACTTGGGAGTAATTGAAACTGTGCCCTGTCAGGATTTGAAGCTCTTCTTTTGGATAGAGGCTGCTGTATTGTGGATTTGGCAGTTGAAGCAAAGAGCAGTACTGACGCCCTCTTCAGCTCTAAATTCAAATGGACACACAGTAGGATACAATCTGGGACTTTGCTTGTTCAGAGACTGCTTAAGGTCGGGTGCTATATCACATGCTGATTCTGGTTGAAATACTTAACATGAGTTTATGACAAAGTTGAGTTTTCTCTTGTACTATATACATGTGTTTATATGACAAATGCAGATGCTTAGGAAGTGAACAGATTTATTTCAGTCATTCATTCAGTAAAGATAAAACTGTTACTCACTAAAGAGCATGTGGATTCATTTCTGATACTGGGTTGGGAATCAAAGTGCAGGTTTCAGACACAAGGAGTCATAAAGAAAATTGAACTTCAAGGGTTACAACAAATTCTGGCGCATCAACGTGGGGCGGTGTTTCTTTTTTTTTTTTTTTCTCTCTGTCTGACCTGCTACTGAGCGACCCAGCATCATTAGTGAAGTGAGCACAGTATTCTCTTTGTTTCTTTCTCATACAAAATGGAGTATTGCAAGTACTATGATTGTATTCCTGATAGATCTGTTATTCTGAGTTCTGTAAATCCTGAAATATCTTTAGCAAGTGTAGAAGATGCATTAAGCCCAGCGGGTGTAGTTACAAAATTGAAACGTTTAAGAGCTGAGTCATCTGATCAAGTTTTGTGTGAGTTTGAAGAACCGCTTTCTATAATTATTTAGAAAGAATGAGCTTAAAGGGGAACTGGACAGTCAGTGGATAATTTTACCTGTCTTAGATGAGACAGTATCAGAACAGGATGTTGAGTCAATGTCCCCTGAAGCATGCACTGACCCACTAGTGAGTGACATACTTTTAGATATGACAGATTGACTTCAAGAAGAATTAGCATATATAGCTGACAGTCATAAAATCAATATTCAAGATCTGAGAAAAAGAACATCTGCTCTCATGATTGAGAGTTTGGGGTCACAAGAAAAAGAAACACGAGATATAGATCAATCACCCCAGAGTATATTGCAGACTCCAGTTAAAAGCCGAAAAGGAGTCCCCAAGTGCTTGGATGCTATGCTAACCCAACATCCTGTGGCAGTCAATTCTTCTCAATATTCCATTCCACCAATTTCTATTCCTGCGGATGTTTCAAAGGTTATAGTGGAGCATGTGATCAAAACTCCTAAGGAAAAGGGCGCAGAGTTGAATCATACGTAATACAAAATTAAAGTTTTCTCTGGAAATGTCCCTAAACCTAGTAATGAAGGAGACTATGAAACTTGGCATATTCAAATTAAGCAATTACTGCAGGATCCAGATCTCACCGCAGGTGCAAAAAAAAGGAAATTAATTGAAAGTCTCCTTCCTCCAGCTTTAAATATTGTCTCTTACATAGATAAAAGCGCCACAGCAGAGCAGTGTTTAGAGGAACTGGAGAAGGCATATGGCAGTGTAACTAATGGAGAGGAATTATTTTTTCAATTTATTGAAACTTTCCAGAATGGCAAAGAAAAATCTTCAGACTATTTGAGAAGGCTTCAGGTCCTGTTACAGAAAGTTGTGGAGCGGGGAATTTTCTTTGGGCTCGCCCCAGACAGGCAGTTACTACAACAGTTTGTATGTGGGTGCTGGGAGGAGACCCTGATTACCCGACTGCAATTGAGGGACTTATTAGAGAGCCAGTCGAAGAAACTGCCACAGTACTCGGAGCTGCTATTTAAAATCAGAACGATTGAGGAAGAAAGAAACATGAAAGAATCTAGGAGGATACGTCAATTGGGAGTTACCCAGATTAAACCTGTAAGCAGGACTTACCTAGCAAATGACATAAGCATTGCTCAACATATGACACCAGAGGCAAGTGAGTTTAAGGTGGGATCTGAGTTGGGAACATTTTCAGGAGAAGATAATGTTTTGCTCGCCCCATTGATCACTCATTGTAGAGCTGCCAATTCAGAAATAGTAAATAGCCCTGTTGCAAACAGCATGATGCGAAGAAACTCTTGGGTAGAGAAGATGCCTCAAAAAGGGAGGCATCATCCCAAGATACTTTCATTTTGCTATAACTGTGGAGAGAATGGACACATGATGGGAGAATGCATCAATCCTGTAAATGCTGCTCTATTCCAACAGAAATTGCGGGAAAAATTTGAAAAAAAAAAAAAATACCCAGCATTAGGCAGGTTTCAAATACTCCTTTAAACTAAAAAGGTGCTTTTGCGAGGGGCAGACAAAGGCACCAAATGCAATTCAGATAAGTCCCAAAAGAAAAATATCCAGTGATCATATCCCACCATGTCCTCTACCAGATGATGTTTTGAAACGCCTCGTGGGAAAGGTTTGTTCTGCAACCGCTTATTTGGATGGTGTGCAGTGCCCTTGCTTAGTGGACACTGGCTCTCAAGTGACGTGCATAACACAAACCTTCTATGAAGACTATTTATCACATCGGAAGCTATACCCGCTAGAAGACTTACTTTGTGTTACGGGTGCTGGAGGTCAACCTGTTCCTTATCTGGGGTATATTGAAGTTGAAGTACAGTTTCCCAAGGAGGCCTGTGGAAGTGGGAACAAATATTCTGTCCTTGCTCTAGTCTGTCCCGATCAAAAGAACAAACCCCTGCCTTTAATAGTGGGAACAAATATTCTCAGACATCTAATACATGACTGTAAAGAACTGGCTGGCCCAAATTACCTTAAGGAGTTAGCCATGGACAAAAATTGGGTAACTACATATCAGACCTATGTTTCTCATCAAAGTTCCAATCAAAGAGTTACTAGGCCAATGATGGCTAGATTGACCAGCACCAGACCAATAGTGTTCGAAAGGGATGAAGCGAAGGAAGTGGAATGCATTCTGAGAATGCCCAGACATGGTCAGAGTTTGTCCATATTGCTTGAGGCTTCAGAAAATTATCCTCTACCCGGAGGCTTACTAGTACAACCTCAACTCATCCGAATTGGCAGTAAGTCGCACACAAAGGCTAGGGTGCTATTGAAGAATATATCGGATTGTAGCATCAGTTTGCCTCCTAGAAGGACATTGGGTGTAGGTGAGCCAGTCGATATAGTGAGGACCATGAACGTTACAGGCTCGACCTATAAGGATGGTGCTAAACTAGAATCTATTGGAGAGGGTAACATGGAGTCTGAGAAGGTGTCGCTAGACTTCGGAGATTCTCCAATATCTGAAGAGTTTAAACAGCATATAGAAAAGAGAATTAATCAAGAGGCAAAAGGAGCATTTTCCTGTCATGACCTTGATATTGGATGTATTCCAGGAATAATGCATAAAATCACCTTGTTGGATCCAACTCCATTTAAAGAGCGCACACGTCATGTATCCCCAGCTGACTTTGAGGATCTCAGGCAGCACCTGAAGGAGCTATTAGCCACAGGAGTGATTGAGGAGTCTGATAGCCCTTATGCTTCACCTGTGGTATTGGTTAGAAAGAAGAATGGTACCTTGAGGATGGTTGTTGATTATCGTAAATTGAACAACATAACCAGAAAAGACTCCTATCCATTGCCTCGAATTGAGGAGACATTCACTCTCCTATCAGGTAGCAAGTGGTTCTCAGTACTAGATCTCAAGAGTGGGTACTATCAGATTGAGGTAGAAGAAATGGATAGGCCTAAAACTGCATTCACCACGCCCTTTGGAAATTGGCAGTTTAAGAGAATGGCTCAAGGACTGACAAATGCTCCAGCAAGTTTCAAAGAATGATAGAGAAAGTAATGACTGATATTAATCTACATGAAGTTGTGGCCTTCTTGGATGATCTTATAATATTCTCGGACACACTGGAAGAGCATGAGGACCGATTGATGAGGGTGTTACAACGACTGTTGAAATGTGGATTGAAGCTCTCTCCATCTAAATGTAAATTCTTTCAGAAGTCAGTGAAATATTTGGGTCATCATATCTCAGAGAAGGGGGGTGCTCCCCGATGAAGAGAAAATTTCAGCCATTACTAAGTGGCCACAACCTAAAACATTAGAGAGCTGCGATCTTTTCTAGGATTTGCGGGCTATTACCGAAGATTCGTGAATCAATACTCACGCTTGGTGAAGCCGCTCAGTAATCTGTTGGTGGGACTAACAAACAGTCGAAAGGATAGGAAAGAAGCCCGGATTCAAAGTCAGCAGCTATTGGGTACGCGGTGGACCTCAGAATGTCAGAAAGCATTCGAAATTATAAAGGAAAAACTCACGGTTTGCCCCTGTGTTGGCTTTCGCAAATTGGAAGCTACCTTATGTATTACACACTGATGCCAGCACTACAGGGCTAGGCGCTGCACTTTACCAAATTCAAGAAGGAAAACTGCGAGTGATTTCATATGCCAGTCGTGGGCTCACTAAAAGTGAACGGAATTACCCTATCCACAAATTGGAATTTTTAGCCCTTAAATGGGCAGTTTGTGAAAAATTTCATGATTATCTATATGGTGCAGAGTTTAAAGTAGTGACAGATAATAACCCTCTGACGTACGTCCTGACGACTGCTAAACTGGATGCCACAGGTCATCGATGGTTAGCATCCCTCTCCCTGTACAACTTTGACATCGGATACAAATCTGGTAAAGCCAATATAGATGCTGACGGGTTGTCTAGGAGACCACATGATCCTGAAGAAGATGATGAAGAATTTTTGAAATATGAGGAGAGGGTTGCCAAGATGCTATCTCGTGTGAAGACAGATCAAGAAGGAATGGACACTCTATCTAAGGTAATATGTAAGGCGGCATTCCAGAAGCATGATGTCTCTATTTTGACACATATTTCAGAAGATTCGGGAGACTACGACACTCCCATTACACCTCATTCTACTTCCAAGTTTGAGTGCAGCCCTGGTGCCTTGGTGGAAATCTTACCTGCAGGAGGAGATGCTGTTCCAGATGATTTTGATGACCCGGACCTGTGGCCTGGACAACCCACCCTACCTGGGTTTACCTTGGGTGACTGGAGAGTGTTCCAGAGGGAAGATCCATGTTTATCCCAAGTCATAATGATGCTGGAGAGAGGTGAGAAATTTGAAAATCGAGACAGGAATCGGGGAGCATCCAAAATTGCGATTATTCTTCAGAGAATGGCAAAAACTATGTCTTCAAGAGGGAGTACTTTTCAGAAAAGTGATGAGGAGTGGAGGACCACACCAACAACTTGTGATTCCAAGAAAATATCGTCAGAGAGCTCTGGAGGGGGTACATGATGAAACTGGCCATCTGGGTTGTGAACGGACCTTGGACTTAGCACGTGCACGTTTTTATTGGCCGAGAATGGCACATGGGGTAGAGCAATGGGTGAAGACATGCGAAAGATGTGTGCGGAGAAAAGCTAGAGCAGAAAAAGCAGCCCCCTTGGTAAATATAAAAGCTTACGCCCCCATGGAGCTAGTTTGCATTGACTTCCTTACCTTAGAGCCTGACGACAAGGATACACGAAATGTTTTGGTAGTCACGGATCACTTTACTAAGTATGCTCAGGCATATCCCACTAGAGATCAGACTGCAAGAACTGTTGCTGTTACCCTGTGGGAGAATTTCATCTGCCACTATGGATTTCCAAAACGAATCCATAGTGACCAAGGAGCCAATTTTGAATCTGAACTCATTTCAGAGCTATGTAGAATAGCAGGCACTAAATCCAGAACCACTCCATATCACCCTCGAGGAAATCCAGTAGAACGCTTCAATAGAACCTTAATAGAAATGTTGGGTACATTAGAGGATAAGCGTAAGGAACATTGGAGAAAATATGTTCGGCCACTAGTACATGCCTATAATTGTACTCGGAATGACAGTACTGGAATTTCTCCGTTTTTTCTCATGTTTGGAAGAGAACCTCGACTTCCAATAGACTTATGCTTCGGCATCAGTCCAGTGGGTCATAACGCTAAAACTCATCACCAATATGTACGAGAGTTACGTCAGAGGTTGAAGTATGCATACGAGCTGGCTACTCAGGAAGCTGAGAAACATCAACTAGCCAACAAACGCAGATGGGATGCGAAAGTAATGCCATCCTCAGTGGAAGAGGGTGATAGAGTATTGGTCAAGAATGTGAAGTTGAGGGGCAAGCATAAATTGGCTGATCGGTGGGAGTCTTCAGTGTATATTGTGGTAAAACAAATTGAAGGTATACCAGTCTATGTGGTGAAGCCAGAAACAGGGGATGGACCCGAAAGGACGTTACACAGGGATCTACTGCGCCCCTGTGGATTTATTTCTGGAAGAGAAGAGGCTGATATTCACTGTGAACCATTCAATAGTACCAAGCAATTGATGAAAAGCAGAAGGAGGACGCTGAGGATAGTATGGATGGCTCTATCATGGAGAGCGGAAGTTCAGATCCAGCTGAACTGGAAGAGAGTCCAATTACTGGTGAAATTCAGTCAAATGGAACATTAAATCCTAATGCGGAGGAGTTTCATCCAGAGTCATGGGAAGAGGATCCTGTGGAAGTTAGTATACCAGTAAATCATAACAATTCATGCGATTTGAACAGCTCAGTCAATGAAGAACAGCGTGCATCCTCCTCGGGGAAGAGGAAAACTCTTGATGAATCAATGACCAAAATAGGACTTCTACCGTTACCTCAAAGATCGCAGAGACCAAGGAGACTGCCTAGTAAATTTGATGACTTTGAAGTGCAATTGCCCAAGGGGTTGCACAGCCACAACATATTGAGACAGTCATATTCAAGGAATCCATTGGAGACGTGTATATCCATGCAGCAACTAAGTAGTATGATGCAAGAGATATTGAGCAAACAAACAGAGTTAATATATAAGCTGTGGACATAAATACCTGCCGGGGACGTCAGGTTTTAGGAGGGGACCATGTAACATACCTCTAGGAACTAGGGCAGAGAAATGTTGAATCATCATTGTGACATGAAAAGACTGACAATAGAGTGCTGTCTCTTTAAGAGCTGGGGGGGGGGAAAGGAGATTCAAAATTGGATTGTCTGAGCATGTGCAAACAGATCACTGCTCAGCTTGAACAGAGTTCCTGCCCTGCTCTGAATTAATAAATATTATCTGTACTGATTAAGGTGAGCAGCCCTCTATAATTGTATTCATGTGTAATGTATTTATGTTAGTTAACATTGTTTTGAGATGTATTGAAGTTGTTTTTACTTTACCTAAAGAGATTTATAAAAATTGGATTGTCTGAGCATGTGCAAACAGATCACTGCTCAGCTTGAACAGAGTTCCTGCCCTGCTCTGAATTAATAAATATTATCTGTACTGATTAAGGTTCTCTTTTCTGGAACCCTGCTGTGGACGACTTGGGAGTAATTGAACTGTGCCCTGTCAGGATTTGAAGCTCTTCTTTTGGATAGAGGCTGCTGTATTGTGGATTTGGCAGTTTGAAGCAAAGAGCAGTACTGACGCCCTCTTCAGCTCTAAATTCAAATGGACACACAGTAGGATACAATCTGGGACTTTGCTTGTTCAGAGACTGCTTAAGGTCGGGTGCTATATCACATGCTGATTCTGGTTGAAATACTTAACATGAGTTTATGACAAAGTTGAGTTTTCTCTTGTACTATATACATGTGTTTATATGACAAATGCAGATGCTTAGGAAGTGAACAGATTTATTTCAGTCATTCATTCCAGTAAAGATAAAACTGTTACTCACTAAAGAGCATGTGGATTCATTTCTGATACTGGGTTGGGAATCAAAGTGCAGGTTTCAGACACAAGGAGTCATAAAGAAAATTGAACTTCAAGGGTTACAAAAGCATGAACAAACTGCTGCATATCCCCAAGCAAGGGATCGCCTCGCTTTCATAGTGGTGAAACCCAGGCTAGAGCTTGACCATCCAAAAGAGACAATATGTATGTTGTCTTTATCTAGTCCAACGGGAACTGTGCCGGCTGTAGGGAAAACCATATAAACCAGTGGTTCAAGAAGTCACAGCACTGCTTCAGATCCCCTGTGTAGCATGGCGGCGCAGGTAAGTGTAGTGATACGGCAGGTCCTGGAGCAGGAACCTAAGCTGGATGTAGATTTTCAGCAGAAGGGGTAGCGTTCAGGCAGTTAGCTAACCTCTCAATGGTAGCCGCCAAGATGTCTAGACAGTTTTGCTGCTGTTGCAGGCACTGGGCCATGCCTGGGATAGCCTGGAGGGCAGAGATGTCCGCCAGATCCATGGCATTGGCAAATTGTTATGAACGTGGACCCTTGGAGTGGCTAGAGTGCTGGATGGGATCTGCTGGAGGAAGGCCTACGGCGGGACTCATAGCCAGAAGGCAGTACTGGACCAGGAGACGGGGCAGGACCTTCACTTATACCAGCCCTCATTCCCCGCAGATTGAGCCCTTGGGTACCGGGGTCGGCAGGACTTAGGCGTGGGTCTCCTGGCAAGGAAGAATCCAAAGAACAGTCCGGGTTGAGGCAGGCAGAAGCGTGGGAGAGGCGGAGACCGTCCAGAAGTCGTGGCAGGCGGCAGCGGTGCGAAACAGAGATCCAGGCCAAAAGTCGGGGCAGGCTAAAGACTAGCAAAATTATTGAAAAACCTGAAAAAAAATTTTTGGGGAAGAGTAGAAAGTTTCATATACAGTGTAGATGTCCCCGCACCAATATGTTATTGGTTATAATCATCAACCTCCTACTATCTCGTTGATATAGTGCGGAGAATAACAGGCATGACGCAGTGAAAAGGAAATAATTACGGCTATCCAATGCGAAGTAAAATTCTCTAGCGAGGCAAGAATCCTGCAAGGTTGGTAATTTCCAACATGAGACTCCCCTGAAGAAAGACGCAAGTCTGAAACACGAACGTGTTTGTGTCGGGATTTCATTTTATCAACCAAAGAAACCAACAGATTAGGAAGTCGCAAGGCATCCGCTTTAAATTGAACACTATCTTTGAAGATTACATTTGTCCTTTTCTGCAAATAGGTTAACATCTATTATACAACGGATGTCATTGAAACTACCGGGACTTTATTGCTAATACATTGCAACAATTTTTTTTTTTTTTAAATCGCTGTCGGAGGTGGTAGGAGGTTGATGATTATAACCAATAACATATTGGTGCAGGGACACCTACACTGTATATGAAACCTTCTACTCTTCCCAAAAATTTTTTTCAGGTTTTTTCAATAATTTTGAAAATCAACAGATCCACAGGGTGTAGGTATACTAAGTAATAATTGAAGTTTATAAAGAACATTTCCTTAGTAATTTATTTTAAAAACACTTCTCATACAGCGATAGAGCAGTCTTTCTGCTTTTGATTCGATTTGGATTTCAGTAGATCGCTGTCTTCAGTGGTGGTCACTTTGAATTTTTGTAAAGACTAGCAAAGTCAGAGGACGAGCCAAAGATCAGGACAGGCAGCAGATAGAGAGACCAGAAGCCAAAGCTGAAGTCAAACAAGGAAAACAAACCGAAGTAGAAACAGGAGCAGGACCAGGAACTCGGGAGCGGAGCAAGGCAGGAGCACAGAGTCAGGAGCGGAGCTGGAACAGGAACATGAACTGGAGAATGCAGGAACAGCAACTAGAAACTCAGAGAGTCGGCCTGTTGCCAAGGCAGGGAACAAAGATCCAAGCTGGGCTTAAATAGCCGTGGCGTCTGATGTCATATTCGGGGGCCGGGCCGAGTTTTCCAACCATGGCCCCTTTAAATTCTGGCCCGATGCACGCGCGCAGCGCATGCCTAAGGGGCAGAACCTGGAGCAGGAAGTCGGCGGTGTCTCCCTCATGGGGAGAACGCTGTGGGAAGGCCCTGCTGCGGGCCCGAAGCTGTATGGAGAATGCTGTGGAGAGAATGCAAGCGGAGCAGAAGGTAAGAGGGGACCCGGCTGTGGCTCACAACAATAACCTGTTGTAACTTTTTGGAGTAACATCTACATGGGGGTATCCTGCACAGAGCGGAGTCAAAACGCTAAACAAAAGGGATGGGATAAATGCATGAAACAGCAATTACAATCCTAAACAAAATTCATGGGGATAACCGGCATGGAGCAGCAGTTACAAACCTAAATGCCTTGATGGGCAGACTGGGTGAACCATTTTGACCTTTATCTACTGTCATTTTACTATGTTACTCTGATAAAAAGAGTAAATAATCAGGACCTGATTGTATTGTTATTAGTAGTATTTATTTTCCAACTTTTGAATATGAAAACCCCCAAGACAGTGTACAACAATAAATAAACATAACAGCTTAACTAAACAATAAGGGACAGATTTTTCAAAGGCTCGGCGGTGAAGTCCAAGCCCCGGGATGCGCGTAAGTCCCGGGGCTTTCCTATGGGTGGGTTGTGTCGGGGGCGTGTTGCGGCGGCGCATCATTTGGAAGCGGGGTCATGGGCGTGATTCTGGCCCGGGGGAGTTTCGGGGGCGTGGCCGAGGCCTCCAAAAATGGCTCCCGGGCCTGGGAATCGCGCGCCGGGTGGCCGGCCCGGTGCACGCAAGTTATGCCTGCTTCGGGCAGGCGTAGCTTGTACAACAAGAGGTAGGGGGGTTTTAGATAGGGCGTGGTGGGGGGTGGGTTAGGTAGGGGAAGGGAGGGGAAGGTGGGAGGAGGCGGAAGGAAAGTTTCCTCCAAGGCCGCTCCGATTCCAGAGCGGCCTCAGAGGGAAGGGAGGAAGGCTGCGCAGCTCAGCGCACGCAGGCTGATGATTTTGGGCAGGCTTGGCGCGCCGACCCAGGATTTTAATGGATATGCGCGGGTGCAGATTTATAAAATCTACCCCTAAGCATAAGAGCATAACAAAGGTCTAATATCTAAACTAGGCACATAGTAGGATGTGAATCGTTTATCTGACGATTGAAAATATCGTCCGATATTTTCAATATCGTCAGATATCGGGGGATCCCCGATAGCGATAGGAAACCCCACGATTAATTTAGTGGGTTTTCTTATCGTTATGGGGGGGTGGGGGTGGGAAGAAAGGACACAACCTAAAAACTCAACCTGACCTTTAAAATGAGTTTGTTAGTATTCCCCACCCTCCGGACCCCCCCCCCAAAAAAATTTTTTTTAAATACCTGGTGGTCTAGCGGGGGTCCCGGGAGTATTCTCCCGCGCTCGGGCTGTCGGCTGCCACTAATCATAATGGCGCCGATGGCCCTTTGCTCTTACCGTGTGACAGGGGCTATCGGTGCCATTGGTCAGCCGCCTGTCACATGTAGGTGCACTGGATGGCCCGCACCATTTTTAAAGATGGTTCCTATGTTTCATGATGTCCTGATGTTCCGTGTTCCAGTCCTGGTCTGATGTCCTCATCTCCGGCTCTTTTGTCCTGCTTCCAGGTTCCTTGCTTGTCCACCTTCCTGGTGTGCACTGTCGTGGTCCATGAGGGCTGTGTAGGCTCTTCGTGGCACAAGCCCTGTCTTCATGTCTGCAGCACAAGTCTCTGGTAGGCTCCTTGTTTTTAATTCTGAGGTCTATTCCTGAATCCAAGTTATGAGTCTTGAATCCTGAGTCTTGAATCCTGAGTCTTGAATCCTGGGTCTTGAATCCTGTTCCAGTCTTTGAAGTAACTTGTGCCTGCTTCCATCCATGCCCAAGACTCAAGCCAGAACCTGTTCTGTTTCAGCGTGGTCCGTGACCAGTCACGGATGGCTGTGTAGGGCAACGCCTCAATGCAGGCCTCTCCTAAATCTTCAACATGCTTCTAGTTCCAAGTCTTCACTTCTCGCCTGGAATCTGCTTCGTTTTCGGCGTGGTCCATGACCAGCCATGGGTGGCTGTGTAGGGCGCGCTTGCGGTGCAGTACTCACCTTGTACTAGTGCCTGAACTCTGAATCGCCTGAGTCTTCCAAGTATCCTGGATCCTTGTCCGAGTCTTCCAAGGATCCTGAAACCTCGTCTGACTCTTCCAAATTCCTTGAGTCCTTGCCCGAGACTTCCAAGTATCCTGAAAACCTTGTCTGAGTCTACCAAGTTCCACGTATCCTCATCTGAGTCTTCCGAGTCTGAGTTCAAAGTCTTGTCTTGTTCCTGCCCTCAGCCTCCGACTGGCCTCACACACTCATTGTTTCCTAAGTGGGCAGGTCCAGAAGGCCTAACCGAGTGCCGGAGGGCTACTCTTGAGACCAGCATTGCGTGCTGGGTCTCAACAGTGCGTGCAGGTCCAGTGAAGGCTGAGCTGCCCTTGTTCCAGTTCCTGATGTTCCATGCCTGGATCCTGGTCCAGTCTTGTTCCAGCTCCAACCTGTGCCTGAACACGTTCACCTCCCACTGGGAGTGTCTTGGGGCTCCTCCCTGAGCCGCGCCGTGGCCCAAGGGCTCACATCTCTCTGAGCAAGTGACCGCCCCTCCACGCACGCAATGCTATTATCAGATCTTTTGAATTATTTTGTCAAAATTTGATAATGGAGGCATCAAAAGAGAACCTTATCCAGCCTGGAAATGTGTAGAAGTACACCTGTCTTGCAGTAGCAAGGTCGATTTTCACTTAAGGCCTTGAAGATCAGATTCCAGGTTTTGAATTTGGTCCTATAGGGGATTGGTAGCCAATGCTGAGTTCAAAAAAAGGTTTGGATAAGTTCTTGGAGAGGAAGTCCATTAATGGCTATTAATCAAATTTACTTAGGGAATAGCCACTGCTATTAATTGCATCAGTGGCATGGGATCTTCTTAGTGTTTGGGTAATTGCCAGGTTTTTGTGGCCTGGTTTGGCCTCTGTTGGAAACAGGATGCTGGGCTTGATGGACCCTTGGTCTGACCCAGCATGGCAATTTCTTATGTTCTTATGTTCTAATGCTGTTTTTGTAGATCAATGTATATGGTCTTACCACCTCTGTCATTCATGCTGTGGTATTGTGAATTAGCTTGACTTGATGCAGACCCTTTGCTGTCAATGTTTTAAAGAGCATTATAGTAATCCAACTTGGAGATATTATGCATGGACCTACTATGACTAGGTTTCGTCTTCTAAGTGAAAGCTTGAGTATTCTTAGTTGGCGTAGCTGAAAAAAGAGCTTTAAAATATTGTCTGGATTTGGTAAGCACGGTTATTCTGAATTTAGGATGACTTTGAAGTTCCTGACCTGTAATTTTAGGGGTAGCTCACAGTTTATGAATGGAATTTTTCAGGTCTTGGACCTACCTATTTATATTTTGGGTTTAGAAGGAATTGGTTGCTATTTATTCAATCTGGATCTCTGTGAAACACGTAGCTAATTTTCTTATGGGTATTTATGTGGCTGGGTTAATTGATAATGCTAACTAAGCATTATTCATGTAAATACAGAGGTTGATATTCAAAAGCTTTCTCCAACTATTTTTAGAGTTAGCCAGACCAAACCAGAAATATGAATATTTACCACACTGACTGACTAAATATTCTCTGGGAAACTCATTACTCACACACAATTTAGCAAAATAAAGAAAAATAGTGCTGAGTACATGGTTGAATTTTAGCCAGTGTGGGCTGATATTCATTATCATCCAGATAAAGTTAGCCAGGCAAGCCTGGTTAGAAATTTGATATAACTCATCTGATAAATTGATGAGGATTATTCAGAGCAACATTTAGAGAGAGTACACCTTTAAAACAAGTGCGCGCCCATATGCATGCTCAGAAGGACACAAACTCATATGCGTTTGTATTTTAAAAAGAGCACCAAATTATGTGCACTTCATGGAAAATGCAGAATCATTTACACATATACTATCCATGTATAGTCATGCACATAACAAAGGTCTTGCACTCATGTGCATGAGCACTTTATGTAATGGCTTCAGGGACATGCAACTTCCAGATGCTCAGTGGTGTGACTTCAAAAAATGCCTTCTTCAGCCTAGTAGCCAATTTCACCACCAGGGATATCCAATGCCTAGTGTCACACTGGGGCGTAGGTCACAGCCCCTGTTTTGGGCCGTGGCTAGGTGAGGCCCTGCCCTTGGGTCTATGCCTAGGCCCGATGCATTCATTTAAAATGAATGCAACAAATAGGTTCTTTTTATTTGTGAGAGCCCTTAATTGTTTCAGCCCCCCCCCCCCCCCCTTGAATGAAATAAATTCCCCTTTTCCTTCGCTTTTTACGCATTTATTTTACACAAATGCACATCACTACTCACCATGACGGTGCAGATTATAGTCCTTAGGCTGCAATTATACTAAGCAGACTCCTAAATCTGAGTTCCCACCCTCCCTACTTCCCTGACATTTTTTATTTTTTGGTTACATTGTTTGCTCCCTAGCTTGCTCCTCACATGTCCTTTTATGTTCTAAATTGTTGTAAATATTTAAAAATAATTATCTTTGTTTTTATCAGTTAATTAACATTTTTTAATATTTGGAATATTTTGTATGTGTGTACCTATGTTCTGATAACTTCCATGGCTTTTCTGGTTTGGGAATGTCTATGATGGCAGTTCATCCACTTTCTTTTCTGGCTTAAAAGGTTGAGCAGCAGCCCCTTCCCTCAGGTTCCTCCCTCTCCCCAATTTCTCATCTTGCCTTGCTGGGACCAGAAGGGGAATAGGGTTATATTGTGGCACAAACTAGAAATGGTAGACCATACACACCAGTGAAAGCTTTCACATTAGTCAGAAACTTTGGAGGAAGTGAATAGCTGTCAGTGGCCACAAATTCAGCTATATTGGGTGTGCTGGCTACATGTTTTATTCGGCTAGCATAACGTCCCTGCTCCCTGTCAGTGACCGCAATGTTGAGGGTGAGTGAGGAAGGAGAGTAAATCTGGGGAAGGGGGTGCAGAATGCGATAAGGAATCAGAGGGAAATGAGAAAAAGAAGAGCAGGTCATGGTCATTCAGTGATTTTAGTCATGGGAGAGAGTAGAAGAAATTGGATTGGGAAGGGTGGTGAAATGACCGAGAAGACAAAGTGAAAACAGAAGGGAGAGCAGGGAATTGCAGATCTGGAATATGGGTAAACACTTAGGGGCAGATTTTAAAGGGTATACCAGGGCTTTGTGTGAAAGGGGTGGGGCGGGGGCTCCGGCAGCAGTGGCCAGGCCAGGGGATCACGAGCCAGCAGCCAGAGGCAAGCGTAACTTACAAAATAAAGGTAGGGGGAGGATTTAGGTAGGGCTGGGGGGGCGGGTTAGATAGGGGAGCGAGGGGAAGGTGGGGGTGGCCTCGGAGGGAATGGGGAAAGCCATCGGGCTCCCCTAGGGCTCGGCGCACGCAAGGTGCACTAGTGTGCACCCCCCTTGCGCGCGCTGACCCTGGATTTATAACAAAGCTGTGTCCCATCAAACCATGTATATCTAAATGTTTTGAGATTTTATTGTTTTATAACAGTTTCCATGATTTTTCACGGCACTGAAGTCAGGCTCACCAGTCTATAGTTTCTTGGATCACACCTGGATCCCTTTCTAAATATAGGGGTTACACTGGTCATCTTCCATTCTTCCGGTACATCGGATTATTTTAATGATAGGTTACAAATTAACTGAAAAAGGTCTGAAATTTAATTTTTTAGTTCTTTCAGAACTCTGAGGTGTATACCATGTGATCCAGGTGATTTACCACTCTTCAGTTTGTCAATCAGGTCTACCACATCTTCCATGTTTACCATAGTTTGGTTCAGTTGATCTGAATCATCAGCCATGAAAACCTTCTCTGGAATGGGGCATCTCTCCAACACTCCTCTTCAGTGAACACTGAAGCAAAGAAATCATTTAATCTTTCCACAATGGCCTTATATTCTCTAACTGCCCCTTTAACCACTTGATCATCCAAGGGTCCAACCAACTCCCTCACAGGCTTTCTGCTTTGGATATTTTTTTAAATAGTTTTATTGTGAGTTTTTGATTTTATGGCCAACTTTTTTCAAATTCTCTCTTAGCCTGTCTTATCAATATCTTACATTTAACTTGCCACTGCTTATGCTTTATTCTATTGTCTTCTGATGGATACTTCTTCCAATTTTTTCAATACGATCTTTTGGCTAAAATAGCCTGTTTCACTTCACCTTTTTCCCATGCCAGTAATCATTGTGCCTTCCTTCCACCTTTCTTAATGAGTAGAATACATCTGGACTGTGCTTTAGGATGGTATTTTTTAACAATGTCTACGCCTGTTGTACACGTTTTACTTTTTAGATGCACCTTTCAGTTTTTTTCTATTTTTCCCATTTTATCAAAGCTCTCCTTTTGAAAGTTTAGCACTAGAGTCATGGATTTACTATTATCGCTCCCTGTGACTGCCATACTGGCAGTCACAGGGAGCGATCGTCGCTCCCTGTGACATAGTGAGGGCAAAGGCGATCGACTGCCAGTATGGCGCCGGTCGCCTTTGCCCTCACTCTGTCACAGGGAGCGACGATCGCTCCCTGTGACATAGTGAGGGCAAAGGCAATCGGCGCCATTTTGAAACCAGTCCAGCAAGCACCGGGCACCGAGGGTATGATTAAAGGGATGGCTCCCAGACCCCCCGCTAGACCACCAGGTACATGTAAAAGGTTTTTGGGGGGGTCGGGAGGGTGGAAGAAGCAAAGGGGTAATTTGTAAAGGGTCGGGGTGGGTTTTTTTTTATCGGGCCATCGGCGCCATTTTATCAGTGGTAGCCAAAATGGCGCCGATGGCCCGAGAGCGGGAGATCGCGCCGGGACCCCCCCCCCCCCTCCACTGGACCACCAGGTAATTTAACATTTTGGGGGGGTGTTCGGGAGGGTGGGAGAGCAAAGGGGTCATTTGTAAAGGGTCGGGGTGGGGGGTTTTTTATCTGCTCAGGCCTCACTAAAAAATTAACGATGTGAATTGTAATCGGAACCGATTCCAATTCACATCTCTAACGATCCAATTTTTTTCTCCCTCCATCCGAACATGATCGTTAAAACGATCGGGCACACAATTCACATCTCTAGTTAGTATAGCTGTGTTTAAAAAAGGATTGGATAAGTTCTTGGAGGAGAAGTCCATTACCTGCTATTAAGTTCACATAGGGGCGGATTTTAAAAGGAGCGCGAATAGCCTACTTTTGTTTGCGCTCCAGGCGCAAACAAAAGTATGCTGGATTTTAGTAGATACGCGCGGAGCCGCGCGTATCTGCTAAAAACCTGGATCGGCGCGCGCAAGGCTATGGATTTTGTATAGCCGGCGCGCGCCGAGCCGCGCAGCCTACCCCCATTCCCTCCAAGGCCGCTCCGAAATCGGAGCGGCCTTGGAGGGAATCCTCTAACGCCCTCCCCTCACCTTCCCCTCCCTTCCCCTACCTAACCCACCCGCCCGGCCCTGTCTAAACCCCCCCCTTACCTTTGTCGGGGGATTTACGCCTCCCAGAGGGAGGCGTTAAATCCCCCGCGCGCCAGCGGGCCTCTTGCGCGCCGCTGGCCGCGACCTGGGGGCGGGTACGGAGGGCGTGGCCACGCCCCCGGACCCGCCCCGGGCCGTAGCCACGCCCCCGTACCCGCCCCCAAAACGCTGCCAACATGCCCCCGAAACGCCGCGACGACCGGGCCCGCCCCGACACGCCCCCAACACGCCCCCCTCGGAGAACCCCGGGACTTACGCGAGTCCCGGGGCTCTCGCGCGCGCCGGTAGGCCTATGTAAAATAGGCTTCCCGGCGCGCAGGGCCCTGCTCGCCTAAATCCGCCCGGTTTTGGGCGGATTTAGGCGAGCAGGGCTCTGAAAATCCGCCCCTTAGAGAATAGCCACTGCCATTAGCAACGGTAACATGGAATAGACTTAGTTTTTGGGTACTTGCCAAGTTCTTATGGCCTGGATTGGCCACTGTTGGAAACAGGATGCTGGGCTTGATGGACCCTTGGTCTGACCCAGTATGGCATTTTCTTATGTTCTTATGTTCTTATGATCATATTATGATAACTATTGCCAAGTGGCCCCACTACTGTTACCTTTGTCACCAAATCCTGCACTCCACTGAGAATTAGATCTAAAATTGTTCCTTCTCTCATTGGTTCCTGAACCAATTGCTGCATAAAACTGTCATTTATTCCATTCAGCAACTTTACCTCTCTAGCATGCCCTGATGTTTCACTTACCCAGTCTATATTAACATAGAAACATAGAAATGATGGCAGAAAAAGACCAATCGGCCCATCTAGTCTGCCCAGCAAGTTTCTACACTTATTTTCCCATACTTATCTGTTTCACCAACCACCAACTTCAGGGCTCTTGTTGGTAACTGTTTGATTCAAATTTCCAGCCATCCCCTGTCATTGGTGCAGAGAGTAATGTTGGAGTTGCATCAAAGGTGAGCATAAGGCTTAAGGTTAAGGGTTGTGTAACCTCTGCATCAAGTTACCCCTATGCTTGTTTACCCCCAAAAAATAAAACATTTTTTCCCAAGATGGGGTATGAAGCCATGACCTAGAGATTAAAGATCTCAGGCTTTACAATTTGAGCTACTCAGGCTCAATTGAAATCACTATAACTGCACTACCAGTTTGGTTAGCTTCCCTAATTTCTCTAAGAATTTCACTGTCTGTCTCACCATTTTTGCCAGGTGGATGGTAGTATACTCCTATCACTATTCTCCAACACACAAGGGATTTCTACCCATAAAGATTAGATTGTGCATTTAGTCCCATGCAGGATGTTTATCCTGTTGGACTCTATGCCATCCCGGACATAAAGTGCCACCCAACCTCCAAGACGCTCTTCTCTGTCATAGCGATATAATTTGTACCCCAGTATAGCACTATCCCATTGGTTATCCTCTTTCCACCATGTATCTGAGATGCCAATTAAGTCTACTACATCATTTACTGCTATACACTCTAATTCTCCCATCTTACTTCTTAGATGTCTTGCATTAGCATACAAATATTTCAAAATGTGTTTCTGTTTATATTTACATTCTGCTTTTCAGTTGACAGGGATAAATTGGAATCTTTTAGCTCAGGTGAGTTTTTAATTATAGGCACTTGGACTACTTATCTTGTTATTGGAAACTCTCTGTTGGGATTCCCTTACTCTAAGACTTTATTAGTATCCTTTAAAGATACCTCCCTCCAAACCATGTGCTGCTGAACAACTGTCGGCTTTCCCTTTTTTTTAGTTTAAAAGCTGCTCTATCACTTTTTAAAGGTTAGCACCAGCAGCCTGGTTCCATCCTGGTTAAGGTGGAGCCCATCCCTTTGGAAAAGACTCCCCCTTACCCAAAAGGGTCCTCAGTTACTTACAAAACTGAATCCGTCTTCCTTGCAGCATCATCTCATCCACGCTTTGAGACTTCAGAGCTCTGCCTGCCTCTAGGGACCTGCACATGGAACAAGGTGCAATTCAGAGAATGTTACCCTGGAGGTTCTGGATTTCAGATTTCTACCTAAGAACCTAAATTTGGCTTCCAGAACCTCCCTCCCACATTTTCCTATGTTGTTGGTGCCCACATGTACCATGACAACCAGCTCCTCCCCAGCACTCTCTAAAATCCTATCTAGGTGACTCATGAGGTCCGCCACTATTACTAGCTGCAAAAAAACACCTTAAGCTTAAACAAATCCCAGTCATCCTCCCTCCCAAGTAGAAAGTGGGCTTATTCAAGTCTCCTACCCTTCAAATGGTATGAGCACAAGATGGCGCCGATGGCCATGTGACAGGGGCTGACCAATGGCGCCGGACTATTACTAGCTGCAAAAAAACACCTTAAGCTTAAACAAATCCCAGTCATCCTCCCTCCCAAGTAGAAAGTGGGCTTATTCAAGTCTCCTACCCTTCAAATGGTATGAGCACAAGATGGCGCCGATGGCCATGTGACAGGGGCTGACCAATGGCGTCGGTAGCCCCTGTGACATAGTAGTTCAGAGGCTATTCGGCACCATTTTGAGCATGGCTTGCAGTAGCACACTGGGCACGGAGGGAAAAATGGAACCCGGGACCCCGCTGGACCCCCAGGGATGTTAGTAAGTCTTGGGGAGGGATCGGGATGGGGGGAGGGTGGTTGTATTATACTTAATCTTAATGTTTGGGATGGTTTTTGTTTTAATTTAAAAAAAAAAATTTGCCCCTCTCCCCACACAAACCCGAAAAACGAAGTTTCCCCGAAGTTCGGGGAAAATCCTTTTTGGGTTTCGGGGCCCCCGAACCACTACGAATTAGGCAATTTCGTTGTAATTGCCTAATTCGTGATAAACGATTGCACATCTCTAACGGAGGCGCGTCACTGGGGGCGTTCCAGGGGTGGGGCCGTGGGCATGGTTCCGGCCCAGGGGCATTCCAGGGGGCGTGGCCGTGGCCTCCGGATCAGCCCCCAGACCAGAACATGGTGTGCCGGCAGCCGGCCCGTGCACGTGAATTACACCTACCTTGAGCAGGCGTAACTTCTGGAATAAAGGTAGGGGGGTTTAGGTAGGGCTGGGGGGGATGGGTTAGGTAGGTGAAGGGAGGGGAAGGTGGGGGGAGGTGGAAGGAAAGTTCCCTCCGAGGCCGCATCCGATTTCCGAGCAGCCTCAGAGGGAACGGAGGCCGGCTGCATGGCTCGGCTGCCGATTTTGGTCAGCCTTTCGAGCACCGATCCCGGATTTCAACAGATACACGTGGCTATGCGCTGCCAACCGCGAGGTGCCAGCGCCGTCCGCCCGACCATGTCCCGACGTTCGAGCTGCCCAAGAGCCTGCCCTCCGAGACCAGCTAATCGCAGCGGTCTCCCGCCCGGCTAGCCTATCACACGAGGCCCTAGTGGGGCTTTAAATCCAAGAGCTGCCTCGGCGCCGTGCGCCGAAGGAGCGCAACAAAGGGGCCCGCCCCTTTGTGCGCCCCTTCGTGCATCCCCAAAGGGCTCACCAAGGACTCTTTATATTAGGACTCAAATATTGTTATCCTCCCTCCCCAAGTAGAAAGTGGGCTTATTCAAGTCTCCTACCCTTCAAATATGCCTAATATACACACCACCTGGCATACTAGACTCTGACATTTCACCCATCATTGAATGCATTGAATGCATTGCAGCAAATATCACCAGAGACATACCTACCATAATCCTTGGAGACTTCAACCTCCATATCGACTCACTCCCCCTCTCTCACAGCTGCATCAAATCATAACCAGCCCTACACACAAAGCTGGCCACTCCCTCGACCTCATCTTCATGAACTCCCTCCTCCTCCCACAACGCACCACCTACACTCCCATTCCCTGGTCGGACCACTTCCTTATTAAAACCTCATGCACAATCAAGAACATCCCCAAGCAACCCAATACAAAAACCACCATACAATTCAGGAAATCCTGTCCCAGAGATGACCTTATTGACACCCTCACTGACAACCTCTAAAATCTAGACCTCTCAGATTCCCAAACAGCCATCACCTCATGGAACCACATCACTAAAGACACAGCCGACAAACTTTGCCCTCTAATAACTAAAGAAATCCAACCCCCCACAAAAACAAAGCAACATTGGTACACCCCTGAACTAAAACTACAAAAACACAATCTCAGAACTCAAGAAAAATATGGCGCAAAGATTCTTCTACTAAGCAACTTGCCATATACAAAACTCTACTGCATGGCTACAGAGCCAACACTCTCAAAGCCAAACGTGACCACTATGCCACCAAAAATTCACAACTATCAATTCAACCCGAGGGCTCTCTTTTCTATAATCTCTAACCTCACCAAAACAGCGCCCAAGACATCCACATGCGACCACCAAATGCAACCAGCTTGCTCAATATTTCCACAACAAGATCGCTACCATTGCCTCCTGCTTTCCCTTTGCTCCTTCACCCCAACAAATTTACCCTGCAAGAGATGCATTCGAAAGTACCTCCCCCTCTGAAATATCTGCTATACTTAAGAAAATGCGACCCGCTACTCACCCCTCTGACATGATCCCTTCCAAAATGCTGCTGACAATCCCAGATAGTATTTCCCAACCGCTAGCTGATATTATCAACACCTCCATGTCCACTGGAGATGTTCCCACCTAGCTCAAATTAGCCATAGTAAAACCCATCCTTAAGAAACCGAAACTTGACCCTACTGATTTATCCAACTACCGACCCATCTCCAACCTCCCCTTCATCGCTAAAGTCCTTGAAAAAACAGTTAACACTCAACTGTCAAACTACTTAGACCAGCACCAGATTCTCTTTCCATCACAACACGGCTTCAGAAAGCGCTTCAGTACCGAAACTTTACTACTCTCCCTCACTGACCTCGTCATCAGAGGCTTTGACAAAGGTCACACATTCATTCTGGCCCTATTGGACATCTCCGCAGCCTTCGACACTATTAACTACTCTATCTTACTCGACAGGCTAGCTGACATTGGCATCTCTGGGACCTCTCTTCGCTGGTTTAATTCATATATAAGGGACAGACACTACAAAGTAAAAATTGAAAACCATGAATCCGAGCCAATCAACATCACAAGGGGCATACCCCAGGGCTCCTCCTTATCATCCACACTCTTCAACATATCCCTCCTCCCCCTCTGCCAGCTCCTCTCAAATCTCGGCCTCCCGCATTTCGTCTACGCTGACGATGTGCA
Organism: Rhinatrema bivittatum; assembly: GCF_901001135.1. Lineage (NCBI taxonomy): Eukaryota > Metazoa > Chordata > Amphibia > Gymnophiona > Rhinatrematidae > Rhinatrema > Rhinatrema bivittatum. The sequence continues at coordinate 130,202,471 of NC_042623.1, read as the reverse complement.
AGTGCTCATCCCCATCACCGACTCCATCTCCAACGCCCTTAAAAGATGAGACAGTGCCCTCTCATCCATCAACTGTCTACTCACCCAACTCAATCTAGCCCTAAATCCTAACAAGACTGAACTCATAATCATTTCACCTCAACCCATCAACCACGTACCCACACCCTCAGCCAACTCCCCTCTTGCTCCTCCAGTCCTCTCGCAATCTGTAAGAGACCTAGGTGTCACACTTGACCCGCAATTCAACCTACAGAAATTTATCACCTCCACTATCAAAGACTGTTACTTCAAATTACACACCCTCAAAAAACTCAAAACCTATTCTGCACCTCAATGGCTTCAGAACTGCCCTACAAGCCCTCATTTTATCTAAAATAGACTACGCAAATGCTCTACACCTAGGTCTCCCGAAAAGCAGCCTTGCCCCCCTGCAGCTACTTCAAAATGCTGCTGCAAGAATATTAACAGGCACCCGCAGAAAAGAACACATCACACCTATCCTCAAACAACTTAATTGGCTCCCCATCACAGCCAGAATTCAATTTAAAAACCCTCACACTTATTCACAAAGCCATCCACAATCCAGACATGCTCTGGTTTTCAGACTATTTATACATCCGATCCTCTTCCAGACCCACCAGAGCACCCTACACAGCAAACATTAACACACCTTCTCCCAAACTCCTTCCATCTAACAGTCACCAAACAATGTGCGCTATCCCTAGCTGGACCCTCCCTATGGAATTCTATGCCCACCCACCTTCGCCTTCAAACCTGCACTAAGAAATTCAGACAGAACCTCAAGACTTGGTTGTTCACCCGATCCTACGCATGAGCCCCCCATTCCTAACGCACCTTCTCTCCTTCACCCCTCCCCACCCCCCTAGGCCCTTCACCGAATACCCCTTTCTTAATTCTCCCCTCCTAGTTTTTAATGTACATTATCTATACTTGTATTTAACTATATATTTTCATGTACGCTATCTATAATTATATTTAACTATGTTTTTGTGTTTACCTACTTGTACAGCATAACTTTGGTTTCCCGCCACCCTCTAACCCCTCTCCCCCTTCCTTACCGCCCCCCCCCCCCCCCTCTACCACCCCCTCCCCAGTTTATATTATCAGTTTCATTGTAAAGCCCTGTTGGCTACTTATTGTTCTATGGAAACCGATATGATGTTTCCTAACGAATGTCAGTATACAAAAATTTTCAAATAAATAAATAAATAAATAAAATCACGCGAACTCTTGTTGTGCCTGGTGCGCGAACAAATGTAAGCATGTGCGTAATTTTGTAAAATCTACCCCACAATGTACTTGGATTTCAGTAATGCTTTTGACACAGTTCCACATAGAAGTCATATAAATAAATTGAAACACCCTTGGTATGGAACCTAGAGACACAGACTGGGTTTAGAAACTGGCTGGGTGGGAGGCGACAAGTAGAAGTGGTAAATTGAGTTTTCTCTGAGGAGGGCAGTGTTACTAGCAGTGTGCTTCAGGGATTGGTCCTTGAGGAAGAAGGTATCCTTGTCGGAAAGCATCAACCTGGTGCAGCAGGAAGTGATCCTGTAGCAAGGACCTGCTCTCCAGTTGGTGCATTGTTTCTTACACCAAGAATGTATCTCCCAGGGCTACTGCCCAGGAGGGAAGGGTTAGCTTACAGTCATAACTGGTGATTTTGATTATTAGGAATGTAGATTACGGGGTGGCTGCTGGGCATGAGGATTGCCTATAATATGCCTGCCTGGTGCAAAGGTGGTGGACCTCACATGTCCACCTAGATAAGATTTTAGACAGTGCTGGGGAGGAGCATGTCCTGACATAGATGTTTCAAATAATTCTTCCTCAGGAGACCAGCAGTCTTGCTTTTTGAAGAATTCCAGTTTTTGGTTTAAAATTTTCATTAGAGAAATTAAGTATTCTCTTCTCTTGACTAACATTGTGGGTATCATTGGGTTTTAAAATTATTAAAGAGAATTCATTCCTTTGGATATGTTTTTGCACTACACTAGGCATATTTTCTTTGTACACTTTTTCAAAAAAAGAAAAATAGAAGGATTACTTTGGGCAAATGATGACATGGGAGGGCGTCTTCATTTTTAAAAATTGTTAGTGAAGCTCCATGTTTGTTGCCTTTCTAAAATGTTTCTAAAATTGTTTTATTTTTGTTTAATATATATTCAAATTTTCCTATGTTTACTAATCTTTTTTGTATGCATAATACATAGGTTCTAATGCCTTTTATTATAATCTTCAGGAAATATTTCTTTACAGAGATGGTGGTGTATGCACGAAACAGCCTCTAAGTGGAGATAGTGGAGACCAGGACAGTATCTGAATTCAGAAAAGCATGGGACAAGCACAGGGAATCTCTGAGGAAGTAGTAGAAATTGTAGCGATGAGCAGTTGTTTTAATTATTACTTTCCTCTTCATTTTACAGGTAAATCCAGTCAAGGAAATCTACTGGGACACATATCAGTGCCGATGGCTTCAGGTTAGCAATGATTTGGAAGCATGGTGGGATTTACATGGACACAGATATCATATCCATGAGGCCTATCCAAGAAGTAGATTTCCTGGCAGCTGAGGGATCACGAGATTGTAGCAATGGGATCTTTGGTTTCCAAAGGCACTATCAGTATCTATTGGAATGCATGGAGGACTTTGTGAAGAACTACAATGGAGCCATATGGGGACAAACAAGGCCCTCGACTGCTTACCCCGAATTTTAGCAAGGAGATGTGAGCTGCCAATTTTCAAGCATGTAGAAGATACCACATGTGGGAATATTTCCATTTTGCACCCACAACGATTCTATCCAATTCCCTATTCTGCATGGAGACGGTATTTTGAGGTCTGGGACCCCCTTGGCACCTTTAATAATTCATATGCCTTGCATTTGTGGAATTTCATGAATAAGGATATGAAGAAGGTTACTGCAGGAAGCAATACAGTGGCTGAAAATCTCTTTATCAAATACTGTCCACTTACTTATGAATTCATTGTGAAAGCTACACCAAGGAAGTAAACATAAGATGATAACATTATTAAAGTAAATCGCTTTTACTCAATATTCTCCTCAAAATCAGAAATTGCCAATGAACACTGTGTAACAATATTCAGACCAACTCTACAGATGTCCCATGGAAAATTTCAATTCAATTCTCTTGTTCAGCTCCTCAGAGTTATTTACCCAATTTGGACAGGCCTTTTATAAAACTCATGAAAGCCTCCAAGGCTAATATATTTCTTTGTGCAGTATCCAACTTAATCAACTATCACCATAAAGCAAGCTACTATTATTTGTATGTGAACTGTTACGCTCTTTTAAATTTCTTGACATATTTTTCACCTCACCTTTATTTTACTGTAATATCCTTTTTTCTCACATTCAGTGTATTCTAAATGATTGTGTTTTGAATTTTACCAACAAACATTATTTCTTATTCTTCAGGCTTTCTAGCTTCTCTCCATTGTTTTTCCCCCACTGTTATAATTGCATATGTGTTTATTTTTCTTTTTTATATCCTTCAACACCCTGCCCTCAGCATGCTATATAAGTACACAGATTCTCCACATACGCCTTTCAAAGCTAATTGCGTAAATTAACCTGTCTGACAATTGCCCTCCCCCAATGTGGCTGAAAGTCTGTGTGTTCTACAATGCACAGACTTCTAGCCACATTCGGGCCGATACAGTAAAGTCTGCGGGAGAGTGGGCGAATGCCCACTCTCCCGACGCACGCACAGGCCACTCTCCTGTGCGCGCGATTCAGTATGCAAATTAGGCCTGGCGGTAAAAATAGGTAAAAGAGGCACTAGGGACACTAGCGCGTCCCTAGCACCTCTTTTTGGACCGGAGCGGCGGCTGTCAGCGGGTTTGACAGCCGACGCTCAATTTTGCCGGCGTCGGTTCTCGAGCCCGCTGACAGCCATGGGTTCGGAAACTGGACATCGGCAAAATTGAGCATGCGGTTTTCGACCCGCAAGCAACGGGCCGACTTCAAATTTTTTTTTTCTGTGCACTTCCCCGGTGCCCAAAGAAATTAGCGCCTACCTTTGGGAGGGCGCTAATTTCTGAAAGTAAAATGTGCGGCTTGGCTGCACATTTTCCTTTCTGAATCACGCAGGAATACCTAATAACCGCCCGCAACATGCATTTGCATGTTGCGGGCGCTATTAGGTTCAGGGGGGTTGGACGCGCGTTTTTGACCCCTTACTGAATAAGGGGTAACGCTAGCATGTCGAAAACGCGCGTCCAATCGAGGGTTAACAGTGCGCTCCGTCGGAGAGCACTGTACTGTATTGGCCCGATTGAGAGGAGGCATTCCAGGAGGCATGTTTAGGTTAGGAGAGGAATGCACATGCAGAGATTATATTTCAACTCTATGCCTGGACTTTTCCAGCAAAATTGTACCCATATAAAAAAATAGGTACAAATATCTGCAGGTACTTTACCAGTGTCAATTCTCAAAGCAAAAGTATATGCCAATTTTCTCTTTGAAAATTGATACAAAGTTCTCAGTATAAAAGTACCTGAAAGTTTTGTCCAAATGCGGACAAATTTCAAATGTCCCACAATATGTGTAAGGGATATTGATAGAATGACCACTCCTCTTATGCCTAGGTACTTTTGATTATCTGCTTGAATTTTTGAGGTATCCGTGCAGCAATGCTCAGCATGATATATGTACAATAGGGTAAACGTGGCTCTAAAAAAGAGAGCAATTACGTAGGAAAATAGAGGACCATAGTCTGGCTAAGTTTTATATTTTGCCAGATAAAACCCTGAGTTTTTGAATTTTACACCCTGCCTCCTGGTTACAACTTACTAATATATTCACATTGCTCTAATGTAACTTGGTCAGATCACTGAGAGTCAACCAATCCCTGTTTGAAACCTGTGGGGATGGTGGGATTTGTGCTGCTGTGGCCCCAGCATTTATCTTTAAAATATTGCAGGGGTGGTGAGGGCATCGGCATTTCAGGCTAACATTTGTGTAACTTGAGGGTATTCAGGGAGAATAAAGTTTCTGCTATGGCCTGTAAAGTTTCCCCCCCCCCCCCAAACAAAAAAATTAATTAAACTGATAATGGCAAAGTTACCCAAATAACTTTATCTGGTAATTTAGCAGAGTAAATTCAGCAGAAAACAATATTCAGCTGAATATTCAGCTAAATTTATCTTGGTAATTTACCTGGATATCTTTGCAATTCATTGGCTTTTGAATACTTATTTATTTGAATTTATAGACTGCTCATCTAATATTCTTAACAGTTTACAAATAAACATTCACAATTGAGAAAAACATAAAACATTAAATCTGTACAAAGGCAACTTATCAATATATAAAAACATAACAAACCATAAAACAAGAATTAAAACCAATAAAATAAAATGATAAGATGACATGAATATCAGGCTGCATATTTTTACTAAAATAATTATGAAAATGATACTTCCAGTCTGCCTAGCCAGGTGTTTAGAGTGGCAATTGTCGCTTCTTGCAAGTAGAGTTGACAACTCACCCCAGGTTGACTAAACTGGATGATACAGTCCTGGATTTTCACTGTTGCATGCATAGAGGTATAGTTCTGATTATCCATTGATTTTCTTAGATAGTCAAAACTACAACCCTAGGCATGCAATGGGGCAAAACCAAGCCTGGATCAATCTGTTCAGTTGACCTTGGATGAGCTGGAAACCCTATATGCAGGTTACACCCATGCATTATGTTTGTTGTAGCTGCCACTCCATGCAGTTAACCCCATACCTTCTGTTTAGGGTTTATATCTGCTACTGTCCAATGTAGGTTATCCCAATGTTTTATATAGGGCTGCAACTGTTGAACTGTTTTCTAAAAGAAAGAACTCTAATTATAAGCCGTGGGGGTAACTTGCACAGTTCAAACAGTGTGTGTGTGTGTCTGAGATAATAAGCAAGCTAGAGGGAGTTAATTCTAGAGTGTCTTTCCCCTCCCTCCCACCCACGCCTGGCTCATCCTTTGATTTATAGGAAAGAGGCACTTTTGTCAATAAAAATCAATCAGGCTCTTTTTTAAATCACACTATTGCACCAGCCCTTATTGAGAGTTTAGCCATTCCCTTGTAGATCACGCCCAGATTAATAGTGAATATACCAATAAATTTAAAGGTCTCTAATTGTACACATTCCTACTTCCATAGCAACCTAAACTTAACTAGGAACTCAACAAAATTAAGATGAAGTGTGTGTGTGTGTGTGTGGGGGGGGGGGGGGGGGGGGACGACGACTTCCAGTTTTTTGCCTTTGAATCATCACATGTAAGATTTTTTACTTGCTGGTGAGAGGTTCTATGTATGTACCTGGTGAAAAGAGCTCCTAGCTCTAAGAGAGTAAGCCAATATCTGGAGGCTAGAGTGGCAGAACTGGAGGAGCTGAGGTAGACATGAATATAGATGAAACCTTCAGGTACATAGTAGAGATGTGAATCGGAACCGGAAATCGGTTCGGTTCTGGTTCCGATTCAAATCTTACAATTTTATAGTCGGCACGATTGGTTTTTTGTTTATCGCTGCGCCTGAGCCGATAAACAAAAAACCCACCCCGACCCTTTAAATATGACCCCTTTGGCTTCCCGAACCCCCCCCAAAACTGTTTTAAAATTACATGGTGGTCCAGTGGGGGCACGGGGAGCGATCTCCCGCTCTCAGGCCATCGCTGCCACTAATAAAAATGGCGGCCGATGGCCCTTTGCCCTTACCATGTGGACAGGGTATCCGTGCCATTGGCCGGCCCCTGTCACATGGTAGGAGCACTGGATGGCCTGCGCCATCTTTAAAAATGGCGCCGGCCATTTTAAAGATGGTCGGTGGCCATCTTTAAAAATGGTGCTGGGCCATCCAGTGCTCCTACCATGTTGACAGGGGCCAGCCAATGGCACGGATACCCTGTCACATGGTACTGGGCAAAGGGCCATCGGCGCCATTTTTAATTAGTGGCAGCCGATGGCCTGAGAGCGGGAGATTGCTCCCCGTGCCCCCACTGGACCACCAGTAATTTTAAAAACAGTTTTGGGGGGGTTCGGGAGGGTGGGGAAAGCAATGGGGTCATTTTTAAAGGGTCAGTGGGTTTTTTTTATATCGGGCCAATCGCGCCATTTTATTAGTGGCAGCCAACATGGCGCCGATGGCCCGAGAGCAGAGAGATCAGTCCCGGGGCTTCCACTGGACAGCACCAGGTACTCGTAAAAAGTTTTGGGGGGTTCGTGAGGGTGGGGGAAGATAAGGGTTTAGCTTTAAAAGCGTAGAGTTGGTTTAGGGGTTGTTTTGGGTGTGCCAGTTTTCCCGCCCTCCCCCCAGATACTCCCGTTAGTGGACACTAACCCATATAAATCGGGGGAATTTCTATTGTATCATGCACTCTAACGATTTTTGACGATTTAAAAAATATTGAGACGAGTTTTTTAAATTGTCAAAAAACGATTCAACATCCCTAGTACATAGTAGCCAAGTTTCACTCCAGTCTGGCAGCCTTGTTGCTACCTTAGATCATGAAATCCTCCTGGTCGAGAGCATGACCCTGGTGTGGTAGGAAGTGATCCTTAGCAAGGACCTGCTCTACAGGTGATGCATTGTCCTCTCCCACTGAGGATGGTCTCCCAGGGCTACTGCCCAGGAGCAAAAGGTTAGGCTGACCATCATAGTTGGTGATTTGATCATTGGAATGTAGATAGCTTGGTAGCTGGTGGACATGAGACTGCCTGATATGAAGGTGTTGGACCTCATGCATCACCTAGATTGATTTAGACAGTGCTGGGAAGGAGTCAGATTCCATGGTACATGTGGGCACCAGCCGACATACAAGAATGTGTGAGGAGGTTCAGGAGAGCCAATTTAGGATTTTAGGTAGAAAGCTAAAATCCAGAACCTCCTGGGAACATTCTCTGAAATGGTTCCTGTTCCATGTGCAGGTCTACAATGGTATACATAGATGAGGTGGCTGGTTTCATATCATTCAGCATTATCACTCGGTAAAGATTTTGGTCATTTTTAATCATCAACCATCCAACCACTATCCACAATACTGAATATATTTGAGCGTGTTTAATGACTAATTTTTGTGAACTTTTTAAAGTTTTCTGTGAAAGCACTAAAAATATGGACATAATTTTTTCACGCTGAATATTATATTTGGAGCTATGCGAGACATTTTGAGAACAAGTTTTACAATTACAATTATAATACATTTTTGACAAATGTTTCCAAAAATCTATATTTTTAAATTATGTGCGCCAATATTGAACTGATACCTGTGTCCATTATGCATTTAAATAGAGAAAATGTGTCAATAACATCAAATCATAATGGTTTTTTAAGGACAAGACTAACCATTGTAACAGTTTTGTAGCAATTAGTGACCTCTCGAGGCATAGGGGCTGTGAAACTGTGGAAATGTGTTCTATTCTTGTACCATTGTAGCAACATAGGGAAACTTGGTATCTGGCAGAGGACATGTGCATGTGCCTGTGAATCACCATGAGCCAAAAAGGTGAACCCAAAGTTCACAACGGAAATTGTGCATTAGAACACCAGAGAGGAAACAGATGTGGGGAAATGGGAAATTAAGCTATTGTAGATAAAGGAATATGTGTGTACTGATGTCAGAAGCTGACTACTGTCTGCATGCAGAATGTCAGAGCTGAGACAGAAAAAAACTGTATATATGAAGTGGTTTGAAATCTGGCTAGGACTCTATCAGGGTATACATTGCTAGCCTTCTCCCCAGGAGGACATTATTAAAATACTTATGACCTAATTACATATAATGAAACATGTGCTTGCTGTTATGATTCAATACTAATAAAAGATGAATTATCTGTAAAATTCCAAAAAAGTCTTTCTGTGTGTTTCTGAAATATATATTACAGAAAAGGGATCTGGGAGAGAATCTCCCCTTCCTGAAAGTTTAGCCACAGCAAGCAGTCCAATCTAAAAATAAAGATAACTAATTAAGGACTGAAACCCTTGTAATAAGGAACAGCAAGGCTGAGGCTAAACAGTTTACTGCCCTCCCAAGGAGGCCACCTATCCGAAAGAATCCTTCATCAGGGGGAATTTCTTCTTTTCTTCTGTGTAGATTATATGCTGCTTTATAAAATATCTCCTTTGCGTTGAACGGTAAATACACAGGATTTATTGGAGTTTTCATATTTTTTAAGAAAAGAATTCACTTCACTAAATGAATTTTTTCAAAAAAAAAAAAAATATGAACAATATAGAGAGGAAGGTGGTTGGCGGTTTATTATTATACAAACAGCGTGGTACTGATTACTAGAGATGTACATCATTTTTAGGTATCGGGTCAGGCTTGGGTCGGCTGCTTAGTTTAAAAATTTAGTTTTCCCACATGTCTTTTTTTTTTTTTTTGACGAACGGAGTTAGTGCGCACTAACGGGCATACTGCGCACTAGAGGGGGGCGTTAGTGCGCACTAGCGGGGGGCGTTAGTGCGCACTAACAAAAAACTGCAACTTAAAAGTTAAAACATATCAATTTATAAGGAGTTCTTTAGCTAGAGGTATGGTTATGGGTTCCCACTGGTTCGCTTCACCTTGAAGACAGCCAATGGGAATGTAGAACCATTAATTTAACTCTTCTGGCCTAGTGCACACTAAACTGCATTAGTGCGCACAAATGCATAATGTGGGCGCACTAACTAAATGTTAGTGCGCACTACATTGAGCATGCTCTATGGGGTCCCAGGGGCCATTTTGCTTCAAATACATGCACTTATAAATTAGCTAGAAACTCAGAGGAGAGATTGAGACAGTGACACACAGTGCAGCAGACTCAACTGATCAATCATCATTAGTGAAGTGAATAGCTCACAACATTCTACCACTGTAAGTATATATATAAGGTTTTGTTTTAGTTTTTCTACAGTATTACTTTACTAGTTACTTAGTTGGTTAAGTTAAATAGTTAGGGGCGGATTTTTAAAACCCCTGCGCGCCGGCGCACCTATTTGCATAGGCCGCCGGCGCGCGCAGAGCCCCGGGATGCGCATAAGTCCCGGGGCTTCCTGTCGGGGGCGGGGCGGGATGACGCGGCGTTTAGGGGGCGGGGCGCGGAATTTCGGGGGCGGCGATGTGGGCGTGGTTTCGGCCCGGGGGTGTTCCAGGGGCGTGGCCGCGGCCTCCTGAACAGCACCCCGGGACCGGACCACGGAGTGGGGCAGCCGGCCAACGCACGCAAAGTTAAGGGGGGTTTAGATAGGGCCAGGGTGGTGGGTTAGGTAGGGGAAGGGAGGGGAAGGTGGGGGGAGGGCCAAAGGAAAGTTCCCTTCGAGGCCGCTCCAAAATCGGAGCGGCCATGGAGGGAACAAGCAGCGCGCGCTGGGCTCGGCGCGCGCAGGTTGCACAAACGTGCACCCCCTTGCGCGCGCCGACCCCGGATTTTATAAGATACGCGCGGCTACGCGCATATCTTATAAAATCCAGCGTACTTTTGTTCGCGGCCTGCTGCGCAAACAAAAGTACGCGCTCGCGCAAGTATTTAAATCTGCCCCTGAGTTAATGTACTTTATTTCGGTAAAGTAGCATAAAATAATATAAAAATAATATTAAATGAAGTTACATTAGGGGGAAATTAAAAGTTTAACACACAAAGTACTTCATTTTATTTTATGCTAGTTTAGTGAAAAAAAAAAGTTTAACACAGAGATTGTCAGTGTCACCAGTGGGGGGGGGGGGGGGGGGATGGTGAAGGGTGAGACAGCCCCCTCCCTGCATTACTAGTGAGAGACTGGCTTCACAAATGGGGGGGAGTTGCCTGACCCTCACTCCTCCCCTCCCCCATGTCCCAGCCAGTGAATGGTGTGTGGGTGAGGGGGGGGGGAGGATGGTGAAGGGTGAGACAGCTCCCTCCCTGCATTACTAGTGAGAGGCTGGCTTCACAGACAGGGGGGGAGCTGTCTGACCCTCACTCCTTCCCTCCCCCATGTCCCAGCCAGTGAATGGTGTGTGGGTGAGGGGGGGAGGATGGTGAAGGGTGAGACAGCTCCCTCCCTGCATTACTAGTGAGAGTTGGCTTCACAGACGGGGGAGCTGCCTGACCCTCACTCCTCCCCTCCCCCATGTCCCAGCCAGTGAATGGTATGTGGGTGAGGGGGGAGGATGGTGAAGGGTGAGACAGCTCCCTCCCTGCATTACTAGTACTGATACTGAGAGGCTGGCTTCACAGACGGGAGGGGGGGGGGAGAGCTGCCTAGCCCCTCCCTGCATTAGTGTGTGAGCTTCTGAACAAACAGCTGTCCTATAGCACATACTTTTTTTCATCTTCTTTTTTATTTTCTCATGGTAGGATGGAACGTGAAAGGGAGTCCGGTGAGGACAGGGAGAGGGAGTCTGACTCCTTCCCACCGTCCTCCTCCAAGGTGGCAGCTTCTACAAAAGACAGATCCAGGAAGCCCCGCTTTACCCGGGATGACATGGACCTCCTGGCTCGGCTCATCCTCCTGGATGAGAGGAACCTCTACACCCCCCTAGGCAGCAGGCCTAACTTGGAAAGGGAGACTGCTGCCTGGGCCTCTCTCCAGGAGGAGTTTTGCCGGCGGGCCTCCTACCTTGTGAGTTGAAGACCTCAAGAAGAACGGTGAGAAATAATAATGTTGGTCATATTATTTAATTATAAATTATGTATATTATTTTGTCATTGAAAATTGAATAGAGTATGATAGTAATACTAGCTACAGTAGCTAGTAGAATAGAGTGAGTTATATAATTATAAAGTAATAACTACTATAAGTAATAACAGTTATAATTTTAAGTAAATTTATTTTAAAAGAACAGAAATACTAGTAGCTAGCTAGCTACTAGTGTACCACCCTTACCCTATACTATACTATTATTAATACTTAATAACTAGACTACAAAGGAAATAAAATTATCTGTGGTATATTATTGATATTTATATTTATTGTTTTAAAATGGTGGTATTTGGATTTTGAATGCCACATTGAAATATAAATTAAATAGTATTTTGTATTACTACTTTTCTATGTTGCATAAAAAATAATCTAGTAGGTCAAGGCAAAACATGGGCATGTTGTAATAATTAATCAATGTTATTCTTTTTCCTGTATATTCCTATAATTTTCAGGGTCGCCATTTGCGACTGCACGAGGGTAGGTGGCTTGATGAGGTCCGCCGAACCTTGACCCCGTCCCTTGCTTGGTAGGTTGTTTCAGAATACTACACAAGAACACATTACACAAATATTATTCAATTAATTGTAATGGAATTTGTGTTTAATTATGTTTGTTTACTATAACAGTGAATGAATCATTGTGTCTGATCTCATTCTTGTTTTTTAAAATTTACTGTTGTTCTCTGAATTTTGATCTGTCTTGTATAGAACCACACCCAGGCAGGGATGAGGCGGGGCTTCCTGGGCCTAGCAGGAGGCAGAGCTGCCACCAGAGGAGGACGGAGGTACCAGCGAGGGCTAGTGGTCTAGGTAGTAATATATCTTGGCCAGTACAGTAGTATATTATCTGAGGCTGAAAAACAAAATATTTTTTTTATATTAGTCAGTTATAGTGGCTGGGGAATGTGGGGATGTGTGTATTTATTTATTTGTATATATTAAATGACACTGAGTGGCTATGAGAGTAAACTAAAGAATGGAAGGAGAAAGAAAAGAAGAGGTTTGTAGTGTACCTCCTACCATCATATTCTGTCTAACCTGAGAGCGACTCTATTATTTCTCCTTCCAATCCTTCAAATTATGTACTATCTCTAATCTATGTTGATTGATTTGATATCCCTCCGCTCTCCCCCTCCCTCCTTCTCCCCTGCAATGGACTCCTCATTTTTCTATAACCCTCAAGGTTAATTAACTAAGTAAGGGGTAGATTATTTTATAAACTTGCTCGCACGCAACCAGTATTTGCTTATTTATTTGCCATATATGACTATGTAAGTATGTATGTAATGTATTGTTCTGTGTCTCATGTTGAATTTATTTTTTTTTTTACATTTCTTTACAGGACAAGAGGAACATCCGGCAGCAGCAGCCCAGAGGCCAAGCACCAGCACCAGCACCACTACTGCCGTACTTCCTGCAGGATCTCCTCCAGTACACCCACCAGCTATGAAAGATCCTCTCTTGAATCATTATACGACCTTATACCCTCAGGACCTTAATCTGGACAATCCATTCACCTGCTAGGAAAGATCCTCTCTTGTAGCATTAGCTCACTAGCTTATGCTTTTCCCTTAGTTATGTCTTTCAACATAGAACACTGCCATCTGTATACCCCACCGATACATCTCAACCTTACTTACCTATTACCTGCAGTTATCTTATCATCTCATTCATGTTATTTGACAAATTTTTACTGTCTATTTTATATATCTTTCACATTTATTTTAATATTTATTGATTTATATATTTAATATTTATTGATTTACGTTCTTTTGTTCAATAATATGTTGATTGTTTAATGTAACACCGCACGTTATCTGTTTAATACTCTGTCTATTGTTTAATGTAACGCCTTACCGGCGACAGTTTGTTCTATGGAAACCGACTTGATTTGATATGTATATCGAGAATGTCGGTATATAAAAACTCTAAATAAATAAAATAAATAAATAAATAGCTGTAAATGCTGTGCACAGTTTTCAAAGCTGGAGGAGATCCTGCAGGAAGTACGGCAGTTCAAGGCGAAATATGATTCTGACTTCATGATGTTGCAGCAGAAGGTCACAGAAGTGCAGGAGAGTGTCAGCAATGTGGAGAGGAGGTTGTCAGCCCTGAAGGAGGCCCCTCAGGAGCAGAGGGAAATGGCTTTTCCTCCTCACGAGATGCCTCATGATGAGGAGATGCCAGTTCCCTCTGCTCCAGAGCAGGCTCCTCCGGGGTCGGCACCCTCCTCTCCACATGAGTCTGACCCTGCTGCAACATCATGAAGTCAAGGCATCATATTTTGCCTTGGCCTGGGCTCCTCCACAGATTTTTTTTTTAATAGAAAATAAAAAAATATATATATTTTTTATTTTAGTTAAATATTTTAAAATAAATTTTATACTATATACATTATTGAAAATGTTTGTTTGTTCTTTTTTATATATTATTTCTGAGTTATTTAACTAATAATAATTAATTATTCCAAAATTAAATAGTATGGTACTACTAAAGTACAGAGAGCAGACATGTACGGATGTACATCTATTATAATCCAACAAATTTCAGTGTTTTTGTACTAGTAACTAAGTATGGCACTCAGTCAGTAATACACTTCCATAAAACATTGAGTCTGGCTGAATTAGCACAAGTTGTATACTTGTGAGCAGTAGCACCAACGTCAAGGCTTCAACCATGGCTACTGACCATTCACACATCTTTCAACCTGGCCAATGCAATATTGTGCAGTGTGCACTGTGCAGCACTCAAGCTACTGCAATGACTCACACGTCGATGCCAAAAATTGCTGCATGACCAAGACAGCCATTTGAAGCAGAAAATGTAATGCTTGTGATACTAAAGTAGGAGTAAGAAGGAAGCAGAATCATGAAAAAAAAAATCCTTCAGAAATGTACAACTTCTGGGTGCTCAGTTTTCTCTTTTTATTAGGATTTCTTAAGGTCTTTTGTTTGTTCCACATGATTCTGATTTCTTAGTCCTAGTACTAGTAGTAGTTAGTTAGTTACTGTAGTCTGTTAGTACTTTACTATTACTTAGTATTGCTATGAACAACATTACTGGGACTGGCAGAATTACAGGCATTAAAATATATTCTCTGCTTTAAATGGGCTCCTAGGACACATGGAAAATTTTGGTATCAAAGTGTATCTATTCTATTCTGCAATCTCTGCATACATTACCAGTACACAGCTACACACACACTCAAGGGTGTTTGTATATATTTTTTTAATCAATATATTGTTACAGTAGTGGGATATAACAGTAACAGGTATAGCTAGCTACTACTAGTAGTAGCTATTAATAATGTATTTATTTATTTATTTATTTAGAATTTTTATATACCAAATTTCTGTTAGGAAACAAATCAATCCGGTTTACAGGTAACAGCAAAAATGCCTCGGGACGGGAAACAGTGCCCTTGGCTTTACAAGAAACATATTAAACAAGGTTTTACATATTAAACAAGGCTATACAAGAAACATATTAAACAAGGCTTTACATGTAACATAATGAAACAGTACCTATTCGAAGAATCAACAAAAGGCTTTGCATGTAACATAATGAAACAGTGACTATTCGAAGAATCAACAAAAGGTAGCTTCTCTGGGTTAACTACTGGGTTGACAACTTAAATGATGTCACAATACAATAAACATGTATAGAATAATAATATCAAATTAGTAGGTAGCCACTAGCTACTTAGCTAGCAACCTCTCTATGCACTGTAAGTGCAATTTAATATTGTATTGGCCTGAAATTCTTTCATACTTCATTCACACAATCATGCTGTCGGAGATGGATGCTGAGGCAGAGGAACCCAGCGAGGACTTGCCTGCCTCAGAGGTGGACACTGGGGGAAAGGAGCCTGGGAGTGAGAAGCCTGTGTCGGGGATACAGCAGGACAGAGTGTTCATGTCTTGTGACTCCCGGACTGGCTTCTCCTGGGGGCCACAAGAGGCAGCAGCGGCAGTGTAGTGGTAGCGGCACTGCCGGGTGCCCCAGCGAGCGATGCGGGGAGCACAGCTGCATAGAGCCAAGCCTCTCTTCCAGCCCTTGACCTTGGATCTCGGGCCTCGACAAGAGGCTCACTCCTCCCAGTCACAGGGAAAGTCCGGATACCCAAGCAGTGGAAAGTTCGTTTTGATGAAAACCAATTGCTCAACTAAGTCTGGACACAAACGCGCACGGTGTGGACTCAATATGTTCCCTGTCATTGAAAATACTCTTTCACTTTGCACACTGGTTGGCGGGTAGGAAAGAAAGTGCTGTGCTAGTATTGCAAGATCAGGCCACATTGAAGCTTTCTGTGCCCAATATCTCAAGGGCTCTGAGTCCATGCTCTGAATTGGCTCAGACAGAAAACTCTTAACATGCACTTCTGAAACATTCTCCTGCAGGTAGGACTCAGTAGTCACTCTTCTGCCAACAGCTGATGCGATTGCTTGTGACATGGCAGCCAGTTCATTAAACTTGGAATGACTAATAATTTGATGTGTCATGGAAGGGGTAGGGGAGCAGCTGATGATACTAGTACTTGAGCAGGATGGAGTTGGAGACTGAGAGGATGATACTAATTCTTTTTCATCATTACCAGTGGAACAGACCCTGTTTGAAATTATGTTTTCAACCATTGTAATCAACTTTTTTTTCCAATGTATAAGAGCATTGTTCTTGAGAGCAATACTGCCTTTCACACGTGGGTCACACATCGTGGCTAACATATAGAAATCCCTTTGCATGAGAGGTTTCAATCTTTTTTCAACTTGCTCTTTTAAGCATTTAACAAGCAATAACACTTCCTTAAAGAAATCTGGCTGATGCAGAAATTCCTCTAATACCGCCTCCAGATAGTTTATTACAGGGATGACACCACCCAAAGTGGCAGTAGCTGAACTCAATGCATCAGTATATACTTTGAAAGGCTTGAGGACAAGCACCATCAGTGCAATGTTTGTCCAGTCCTGACATCCAAGAGGATTTTCCAATCCAATTTCAGTTGCCATTGCCAAATCATGAAGAGGTGTCTGCTGTTCAGACAACCTCTCCAACATAAGATAGGTGGAATTCCATCTGTAGGCACATCCTGAAGAAGGTTGTGCAAAGGTGCGTCAACTGCTATTTGCCTCTTTCTGAGTTGCTTCCCACTTTTTACACTGCGGTTGAAATGCCCAGCTATTTTGCGACACTTTTCAATCAACCGCTTCAGGAGTTGACTACTACAACTAGTACCACCTTCCTTGCCACTAAGACCCAAAGCATCCATCACTATCAGATGCAGGGTATGTGCAAAGCATCGGATGCCCTTGAGTCCACCATCAGCCAGAGCCTTAATAATATTGGAATCATTGTCAGTAATGAAATATCCATTTAAGCATTCCATATCACTGCTTCTGTTATGACTACCGGCCACGGCAAGCCGCGACCGGTACTTACCGCTGTCCCCAGGGGCCTGACGGACCGTCGGCACTGAGACGGACTTCATGTGTTCCTTCAGCAGCAGCAGCCGCTGCTGCCCCAAGATGGCCGCGGCGTTTCTCCCTGCGCGGCTAAGCTCCGTCCCCTGACTTCTGCTAGGGCCGCGCGGGCGGCTCTGGCATTTATTTTAAAGAAACACTCACAGGATGTGAGCTGGTTCCTTCCTGCTGCACCCTAATTGGCTGGAGACTATTTAAGCAAGATCTGTACCCTCAGACCTTGCCTTGACTTCTTGGCTCCTGAGTTTGTTCTGTTCCTGGTTCCTGATTGGCTTCCCTGTGTTTGATTCCTGGACCGGCTGACGTTTCTCCTGGTTTTCGATCCCTGGCTTGGCAACGATACTCTCTGGCTCTCGACCCCTGGACTGGCTGCGGACATCTCTGGCTCTCGACCCCTGGACTGGCTGCGGACCTCTCTGGCTCTCGACTTCTGGACTGTACTTCTGAGGGATCCTCAGGGTTGGCTCTTCGACCCGCTGAAGGCATCAGCTACTGTTTTCTCAACCCGCTAGAGGTGCCAGCATCTGGATTACACGACCAGCAGGAGGCGCCTGCATCCAGATCTTCTTCCATCCTACCTGCAATCCCAAGGATCGGCCTCGCCTACCGACGGTGGCCTAATCGGACATCGCCGGACCAAGGGTCCACACCTCTGATCATAACAGCAAGTCAAGGCCGTGGACCCGGCAGAGGCCTCAGCTTTACGAGCCATTCCAGGCCTGGCCCAGAAAATCATGGAGCAACAGAGCATGCTCGAATCCATGGCTGCCTCCATGGAGCGGCTCAACGCTTGGCTAGATGCGGTAGTGGCCAACCAGCCTGGTATGTCTGCCACAGCTCCATCGGTTATACCAATTCCACTCCCAGCACAGAGCAGCTTCCGTCCAGTTCTTCCACTTCCAGCACCACCACGATATGCCGGAGATCCTCGTCTCTGCCTGGGTTTCCTGGATCAGTGCACGATGCATTTCCGACTACAATCACCCTTCTTTCCAGATGACGTCACCAAAACCACATACATTCTGTCCTTGTTGGAAGGCAAAGCTCTCACCTGGGCCTCTCCATTATGGCAATGGTCGGATCCAGTGTTGCAGAACTATTCTCAGTTTATTGAACTATTTCGGACTACCTTCGAGGAACCTGGAAAACAAGCTGCTGCCGCTACAGATTTACTTCATCTCCATCAAGGAGGACATTCTCTCATGGATTATAATATCGATTTCCGTACTTTAGCCAACGAACTCCATTGGGAGGAGAGCGTTCTTCGGACCATTTATTAGAAGGACTTACTGCAAAAATCAAAGACGAGTTGGCCGTTCGAGAACTTCCATCTTCCTTAAATGGCACCATTGAATTGGCCACCAGGATCGACCGTCGGCTACAAGAGAGAGCACGAGAGGGTGGTAACTGGAGGAGACGGTCTACGTTTTCCCAGGTCCCTCTGCCCGCCACTACGACTCCTCGGGAAACCCCTACCGGTGAGGGTCCGAGGGACAAACCTATGCAGCTCGGAAGGGGTCCGTTGACACCGGAGGAACGCTTGAGACGGCGCAGATCTGGTCTTTGCTTGTATTGTGGTGGTTACGGACATTGTTTAGCAAACTGCTCTATTCATCCAGGAAACTTCAAAGCCTAGGAACTTTGGGAGGCGTTTCCCTGGGCCTTTCTTCTCCAAAACCCCCACTCACTCTACCAGTAACTCTTCGTATGAACGGACGGGAGTTTACCACCCTGGCATTGGTGGATTCAGGAGCCGGAGGAGATTTCATCTTGCAAAAACTTGTGGCTAAACTCCACATCCCAGTCCTACTTTGTCAAAAACCTCTAGTCATTTCCTCCATCCACGGGGAACCTTTACCCGGAAGGATTACGCATCAGACGGAACCACTGGACTGTTATATTGCACCAGACCATTCTGAACAAATTACCTTCTATGTCCTCGAGAGAGCCATTCACCCTGGGGATGTTGGGCCATACCTTGGTTGCAACGCCATAACCCCCAATTCGATTGGGCTTCCTTACGGCTGACACAATGGGGTCCTGAATGTTCTGGGACTTGTTTGAAGGACACAGGTTCCGCTTCCAATTACATCTGTGCCTCAATTCTGGGGGAATTACCCACTCCTTATAAACAATTTGCAGACGTATTCTCTAAGAAAGCGGCCGATGCCGTGCCACCTCATCGGGCGTTCAACTGCGCAATCAAGTTGGTTCCTGGTTCCACACCCCCGCGTGGGCAAGTTTACCCCTTGTCTGCTGCCGAAACTCGAGCTATGTCTGAATATATTCAGGACAATCTACAAAAAGGATTTATCCGGCGATCCACCTCGCCTGCGGGGGCTGGATTTTTCTTTGTGGAGAAAAAAGACGGGACTTTACGCCCTTGCATCGACTATTGAGGACTCAATGCTATTACCATCAAGGATCGATATCCCTTGCCTCTCATTGTGGAATTATTTGACCGTCTGCAAGCAGCTCAAATTTTTTCCAAGTTGGATCTCCGTGGTGCGTACAATTTGGTATGAATTCAAGAAGGGGGTGAATGGAAAACTGCTTTCAACACCAGAGATGGACACTATGAGTACTTGGTAATGCCGTTTGGTTTAACTAATGCTCCTGCGGTTTTTCAAAATTTTTTTAATGAAATCTTTAGAGACCTGTTGTATACCTGCGTTGTGGTATATCTTGATGACATTTTGATTTTTTCCAGGGACCTACTAACTCATCGCCAACATGTGCTACAAGTATTACAATGACTCAGGGACCATCGGTTATATGCTAAACTGGAGAAATGCGTTTTTGAAACAGAATCTTTGCCGTTCCTGGGTTACATTATTTCTAAACGAGGTTTCCAAATGGACCCAACTAAAATAAAAAGCATACAAGAGTGGTCTCAACCGAAGGGTCTAAAGGCCTTGCAGAGATTTCTTGGTTTTGCCAATTACTACCGACATTTCATTAAGGACTTTTCCAAATTATCTGCACCACTCACCGCACTCACACGTAAAGGAGCTAATATCACCAATTGGCCCACAGCCGCAGAGGAAGCATTTCAGGCTCTTAAGGACTCATTTTTACAACAGCCCTGTCTCCGCCATCCTGACCCAAGTCGCTCATTTACTGTTGAAGTCGATGCATCCACCGAGGGAGTAGGAGCAGTATTAAGTCAGAATGATGCTAAGGGTACGTCTCATCCCTGTTCATATTTTTCAAGGAAATTTTCTTCTGCTGAGCGCAACTATGCTATTGGCGACAAAGAATTATTGGCCATTAAACTTGCATTGGAAGAATGGCGACAATGGCTGGAGGGGGCCCAGCACAGAATCACTATCTTTACAGATCACAAGAATCTGATTTACCTACAACAAGCTCAACGTCTTAACCCACGGCAAGCTCGCTGTGCATTATTTTTTTCACGTTTTGATTTTGAACTCCGGTATCGACCTGCAAGCAAGAATATCAAGGCAGATGCACTATCCCGTTCCTTTGTCTGCGAGGATGGAGAAGAGGCTTTGCAGAATATCATCGATCCAGCCCGTATCATCCTTGCAGCTACCTTCTCTGCTTCGATGGGGAAAACCGTGGTTCCCAGCAGACTCCGCAAAAGGGTACTGAAATGGGGACATGATTCCCAATTCGCTGGACATCCTGGACGTAAGAGAACACAGGACCTTCTTCAACGATTCTACTGGTGGCCGGGGATGTGCAAAGACATTCGTGCATACGTAGACTCCTGTCCCGTTTGTGCCCAACATAAGAATCCGGTGGAGAGGCCGTGGGGACAACTACAACCATTGCTGGCGCCGACCAAACCTTGGACTCATATCTCCACCGACTTTGTGGTTGATTTACCTGCTTCTGAAGGACACACAGTTATCTGGGTGGTGATTGATCGTTTCTCTAAAATGACTCATTTTACACCCCTGCCCGCCTTCCCCTCTGCTCCTCGTTTGGCTCAACTATTTATGTCACATATATTCTGGCTTCATGGCCTACCTCTGCACATTACTTCTGATCGAGGTTCACAATTCACCGCTCGATACTGGTGGAATCTTTGTGCCAAATTTCACATTGCATTAGATTTCACTACCGCCTTCCATCCGCAAGCCAATGGACAAGTAGAACGAACCAATCGTACTCTCAAACAGTTCCTACGGTCTTATGTGAATGCACGACAGGATGACTGGGCGGCGTTGTTACCGTGGGCGGAGTTTTCACATAACTACAACACATGTACATCGACTGGATCCTCCCCTTTTCAAGTTGTTTTTGGCTATCAAACTACACCACCGGTTCCTCTACCCCTGGCGGTGCCCTCTCCGGCGGCTCAACTCACTGCCATACAGTTCAAGCAATTATGGGTGCACACTCGACACATGCTCCGTAAAGCAGCACTAACGGCTAAGAAGTTTGCGGATAGACATCGGAGACCGGCACATCAATTTCATCCTGGTGATAAGGTGTGGCTTAGCACCAGAAACATTCATTTGAGGGTTCCCTCTATGAGATTGGCTCCACGGTATATCGGTCCTTTTCCTGTAACTAAACAGATAGGTCCTGTAACTTACCAACTACACTTACCTACCTCCCTTCGCATCCACAAGATTTTTCATGTATCCCTGTTGAAACCATTGCTCCTCAAATGGCCATCTCAGAATGTTCCTGTGTCACCACACGTTCAGCTGGAGGAAGACATGACATATCAAGTCCGGGAGGTCCTCGATGTTCGGAGACGAGGCCGTAGATGGGAGTATCTCCTGGCGTGGGAAGGATTTGGGCCAGAGGAGAACTCCTGGGAACCTGCTACTAATATCCTGGACAATGATCTTCTCAAGAATTTTCATAACAACCACTCAGAAAAACCCAAGCCTTCTAGGGGGAGGCCTAAAGGAGGGGGTACTGTTATGACTATCGGCTGCAGCAAGCCGCGACCAGGACTTACCGCTGTCCCCAGGGGCCGGACGGACCGTCGGCACTGAGGTAGACTTCATGTGTTCCTTCAGCGGCAGCAGCCGCTGCTGCCCCAAGATGGCCGTGGCGTTTCTCCCCATGCGGCTAAGCTCCGCCCCCTGACTTCTGCTAGGGCCGCGCGGGCGGCTCTGGCCTTTATTTTAAAGAAACACTCACAGGATGTGAGCTGGTTCCTTCCTGCTGCACCCTAATTGGCTGGAGACTATTTAAGCAAGATCTGTACCCTCAGACCTTGCCTTGACTTCTTGGCTCCTGAGTTTGTTCTGTTCCTGGTTCCTGATTTGCTTCCCTGTGTTTGATTCCTGGACCGGCTGACGTTTCTCCTGGTTTTCGATCCCTGGCTTGGCGACGATACTCTCTGGCTCTCGACCCCTGGACTGGCTGCGGACATCTCTGGCTCTCGACCCCTGGACTGACTGTGGACCTCTCTGGCTCTTGACTTCTGGACTGGACGTCTGAGTGATCCTCGGGGTTAGTTCTTCGACCCGCTGAAGGCGTCAGCTACTGTTTTCTCGACCCGCTGGAGGCGCCAGCATCTGGATTACACGACCAGCAGGAGGCGCCTGCATCCAGATCTTCTTCCGTCCTACCTGCAATCCCGAGGATCGGCCTCGCCTACCGACGGTGGCCTAATCGGACATTGCCACCTCTGATCATAACAGCTTCTAAGGAGCCCATTCCATCTTTCCATCATCCCCTGAATTGCGTGTAAGATATTTTCTGAAGTGTGGCTCTTGTCTAGCACTTGAGCATGCAGTAAAGCCCAATGGTATCCTGGTGAAACCTTTTTGGAGCTGCTGGTGCTACTGCTGCCACTGCCAATGCTGCTTACAGGTATTAATGCCTCATCCAGCTGCCACCAATGTGCTGTTAGAGACAAATATGCATGCATTGCATTCATACTAGTCCAAACATCAGTGGTGAGATGGATGCTCCTCCCCTTTGCCCTTGCCATCACAATCTGCATTTCAGCACGATATTTTCTGTATAGGGAAGGAAGCACCTGACAGCTAAATGTCAGGTGCTTCCTTCCCTATACAGAAGGAAGTTTGTAGTAAGGGGCGAAATAATGGAGCATCCACTTAAATCCCTCATTTTCTACAATCTGCAGTGGCTGATCATCCAAAGCAATCATTACAGCAATATGTCATGTACCCACTTTGGACATTAGGGATGTGAATCGTGTCCTCGATCGTCTTAACGATCGATTTCGGCTGGGAGGGGGAGGGAATCGTATTGTTGCCGTTTGGGGGGGTAAAATATCGTGAAAAATCGTTAAAAATCGTGAAAAATCGAAAAATCGAAAAATCGAAAAACCGGCACATTAAAACCCCCTAAAACCCACCCCCGACCCTTTAAATTAAATCCCCCACCCTCCCGAACCCCCCCCAAATAACTTAAATAACCTGCGGGTCCAGCGGCGGTCCGGAACGGCAGCGGTCCGGAACGGGCTCCTGCTCTGAATCTTGTCGTCTTCAGCCGGCGCCATTTTCCAAAATGGCGCCGAAAAATGGCGGCGGCCATAGACGAAAAAGATTGGACGGCAGGAGGTCCTTCCGGACCCCCGCTGGACTTTTGGCAAGTCTCGTGGGGGTCAGGAGGCCCCCCACAAGCTGGCCAAAAGTTCCTGGAGGTCCAGCGGGGGTCAGGGAGCGATTTCCCGCCGCGAATCGTTTTCGTACGGAAAATGGCGCCGGCAGGAGATCGACTGCAGGAGGTCGTTCAGCGAGGCGCCGGAACCCTCGCTGAACGACCTCCTGCAGTCGATCTCCTGCCGGCGCCATTTTCCGTACGGAAAATGGCGCCGGCCATACGCGTATGGCCGGCGCCATTTTCCGTACGAAAACGATTCGCGGCGGGAAATCGCTCCCTGACCCCCGCTGGACCTCCAGGAACTTTTGGCCAGCTTGTGGGGGGCCTCCTGACCCCCACGAGACTTGCCAAAAGTCCAGCGGGGGTCCGGAAGGACCTCCTGCCGTCCAATCTTTTTCGTCTATGGCCGCCGCCATTTTTCGGCGCCATTTTGGAAAATGGCGCCGGCTGAAGACGACAAGATTCAGAGCAGGAGCCCGTTCCGGACCGCTGCCGTTCCGGACCGCCGCTGGACCCGCAGGTTATTTAAGTTATTTGGGGGGGGTTCGGGAGGGTGGGGGATTTAATTTAAAGGGTCGGGGGTGGGTTTTAGGGGGTTTTAGTGTGCCGGCTCACGATTCTAACGATTTATAACGATAAATCGTTAGAATCTGTATTGTATTGTGTTCCATAACGGTTTAAGACGATATTAAAATTATCGGACGATAATTTTAATCGTCCTAAAACGATTCACATCCCTATTGGACATTGCCTGCTTCCTGCTCTGTGACACTGTAGAAGAACACCACCCCATCTGCTGCTGGGGATGAGGAGGAGAAAACTGCTGCTTCTGCAGATGCACATAATCTGTATCTTCTTTAGTACTACTTTCCTTCTGTGGCTGTTTCCCTGTTGCTTTACTTGAAGCCTGGGCAAGCACAGTGGGACCAGCTTCTTCTGCAAGCAACAGTGCTCTATGTTCTCTTTCAAGGTGATATTTCATGTTGCTGTTAGTAAGATGTCCAATAATTCTTCCACGGCTCACCATCTTTTTACAATGGATACATTGTCCAAATCTCTGGTCAGCCACAACATGATAATGATTCCAAATCTTTGATGTCCTTGTATTGTTCCTTACTCTAGGCTGGATACTTGTTGTCATTTTCATACTAGTAGTAATAGTAGTAGTAGTAGTTTTAGTCACGTGTGGATGTTCAAATGGTGTAGGGGACAGGGTACCAGCAATACTGCTGGCACTGGCAGTAGTTGTTTGTTTTGCATCTGACTAGTAGCAGTACTAGTCATTCTCATTGGTGGTTTTGCAATCTGACTAACATTGTCATTGCTGGTGTTCTCCTCCTCCTCCTCAGAATGTTTACTAGCCAAGAACTCCTGATCATCCTCCTCCTCCTCCTCAATATCTGATTCATCATCATCATCCAAGACTTTCTGTAGCACCATTCTTTCATCTAAGATTTTCACCTTTTCCTCAAATTTTGCTCATTCCTTCCCTTGCAACAAGTTTCCTTGCGCTTCTACATCCTCTTTCTTCTCAAAAAATCGCAGTTTTTTCCTAGGGTCTGGCAATCAGCTCTTTCCGGTAGCACTAGCACTAGCACCACATTTTTTTTCCAGAGGGTACTGGTAGTGGCATGATGATCCTGTGGTCAAAGAAGTATATAATAAATCTAGTACATTAAACAAGTTAATAAATTAGTTTGGTATTTATTTTTAAAACTTTATTGAGCTAATAGCATTAGCTATTGCTAATTTGCTATAGGCTACCCCCAGACCACAGGACAAAGAAGGATATAGTGATTATTTATTGATAGTCAGTGAGTGACACTGACAATTGATAATTTGATATAGTATATATATTATATTGCAATTGCAGTATTATATTATTTATACCATACATTGGCCAGAGCATCAAACTGCAGCAGACTGAAACTAGGCTGCAATACTTCACTCATTACATTAGCTTCCTGGCAGTGGCTAGGCTTTTCTGTTAATACTACATGCAAGCCAAGCATTGAGGTTATAGCAGTTGTGGCACTGCAATCCTATTCCTATTTTTTCCTATCCTTTTCAGGCCTATTCTGTTCTTTGGACTAAAATAACCTCTCCCTTCCACGTCAAGTCTTACCCCCAAATCTCACACACAGGAGCAGAAGCCTAAAGCCAAGCACAAGCATCAAAGGGATAGTATCCAGAGAAAGTCTGCAACTTCCAGCCACATATTTCTTTAAGAACTTACATTACATGAATCCCTGAAAAAAGCAAGAGTCCCTACAGACTTGTCTTCTACCATAGTGGGAAAAATTACTGAACTGGGACATGCCACCCCCAGGAATGGAAACTGGATGAGAGCATTCAGAGCAGAGACATGAGCTGGAATCAGACTCACAGAACAGGAACGATACTAACATATATATAAAAAAAAAGAGCCAGCTCCTAGAACATGACAAGATGAAAGTATTTTTAGATATATATCCCAAGACCACAGAGAAGATACATAATATAGGATATTGGTTAGACTATTGGCCAATTATAGGTTAAGTAGTAGAATTGATATACTATACTAGTAGTGACTCACTGGCTTTAATAGCTAGCCACTAGCCAGTGACACTAAGCTAATAGCCAAGCTAGCTATAATAAATCTAGTAGATTAAACACATTAATACATCTATATAATATTAATAAATATAATATTATATAATATGATATAATATAAATCTACTAAAACTCTACTGCTGCAATGCACAGAAAGAACCTACCTTGTCCTTTATAGGCACTGCTGCTGGAGTGCTGGTGCCTAGGCTAGGAATGCTGCGAACGAAGAGCTCACTCACGGATCGATACTGTAAAACCGCGGGAGAGCGGACGAACGCCCGCTCTCCCGGCGCACGCACCGGCCCTTCGCCGGTGCGAGCGATCCAGTATACAAATGAGGTGACGCGGTGCAAACGAGGAAAAGGAGGCGCTAGGGACACTAGCGCATCCCTAGCGCCTCCTTTTGGCCTGGAGCGGCGGCTGTCAGCGGGTTTGACAGCCGATGCTCAATTTTGCCGGCGTCGGTTCTCGAGCCCGCTGACAGCCACAGGCTCGGAAACCGGACGCCGGCAAAATTGAGCGTCCGGTTTTCGGCCCGACAGCCGCGGGCCGAATTCAAATTTTATTATTTATTTATTTTTTACTTTTTTTTACTTTTGGGGACCTCCGACTTAATATCGCTATGATATTAAGTCGGAGGGTGCACAGAAAAGCAGTTTTTACTGCTTTTCTGTGCACTTTCCTGGCGCCGGAAGAAATTAGCGCCGACCTTTGGGTCGGCGCTAATTTCTTAGAGTAAAATGTGCGGCTTGGCTGCACATTTTACTTACTGGATCCCGCGCGCATACCTAATAGGGCCATCAACATGCATTTGCATGTTGAGGGCGCTATTAGGTGCCGCGGGTGGGCCGCGTGTTTTCCTCCCCTTACTGAATAAGGGGTAAGGGAAAACACGCGTCCAGAGCAGGCTGACAGTGCGCTCCAACGGAGCACACTTTACTGTATCGACCTGTCAATTAGAAACAGAAAAAAGTAGGTAGCAGTACTAGCTAGCAAGCTCACTGGTTGTGGCTATGGCTACTTTGGCTAGTGGTACTGGCTGCTAGCAATATAGGCTACTGTGGCTACTGGCTGGCTAGTATCAGCTAGCTAAGCTAGGTAAGCCAGCTACCCCTTAACAATAAAGACTGTATAATATTAACTATCAATCAACAGCTGCAGCTAATGACTGATTGAATAAAGAGCTGATGTTTTCTCCTCAAACCCACAAAACAAAAGCAACACACAAGCAGAGCACCCCTTATTATATAGCTATTATAGCTAGTGACTAAAAGTAGGAGGGAAAATAAACCTATTAATTTAATTGGCCAATTCAAAAATGATGCATATGAATATCTACCATATAAATGGGCTTGGACCGACGTGCCGCAAATGCGCAGTAGAGAGCAGCTCTACTGCGCATGCGTGAGCACGTCGGTCCGAGGGGAGCCCAGCGGACGGCTTTCTTTGAAGCGGCGAGGAGGAGCAGCGGCAGCGGCGGCAGCACGGAAGGTCTCCGGTGGGGTCTCTCTCTCGCGCGTGCAGGGAGAAGCGGCGGTGGCGGTGGCAGCACAGATACAGAAATGGGAGGTCGCCAGAAGTCTCTCTCTCGCGCGCGCCTCATCACCAAGCCCGGTGGAGCAGCGCGCGCACGAGAGAGAGATCCCCGGAGACCTCCCATTTCTGTGTCTGTGCCGCCGCCGCTGCTTCTCCCCGCGCGCGAGAGAGAGACCCCCCGGAGACCTCCAATGGAGGAGCAGCGGCGGCGTTTAAGTGTCAGGCGGGCCATAGAGAAGAAGAGGGAGTGGAGGAGGGCTGAGGGAGAGGGACAGGGTTGTGGAGGAAGTGGGAGGGGAAGGAAGAGGATGTAAGTGGGGAGGGTAAAGTTGTGGAATACAGAAAAAGGGAGTGGAGGAGGGCTGAGGGAGAGGGAAGGGGTTGAGGAGGTGGGAGGGATAGGGAAGATGAGAAGGATGGAAGGAAGAGGATGTAAGTGGGAAGGGTAAAGTGGAGTAGAGAAAAAGAGGGAGTGGAGGAGGGAGCGGGAAGGGGTTGTGGAGGAGGTGGGAGGGAAAGGAAGAGGATGTGAGTAAATGGGGAGGGTAAAGTGGAGTACAGAAAAAGGGAGTGGAGGAGGGCTAAGGGAGAGGGAAGGGGTTGAGGTGGGAGGGGAAGGAAAGGGAAGATGAGAAGGGATGGAAGGAAGAGGATGTGAGTAAGTGGGAAGGGTAAAGTGGAGTAGAGAAAGAAGGAGTGGAGGAGGGCTGAGGGAGAGGGGAGAAGGAAAGGGAAGGTGAGTGGGGAAGGAAAAGGGAGAGGATATGACTGAACAAGTGGGAAGGGTAAAAAGTTCTGAAGAAGAAAAAAGAGTGGAGGAGGGCTGGGAGAGGGAAGGAGTTGTGGAGGAGGTGGGAGGGGAAGGAAGAGGATGTGAGTAAGTGGGGAGGGTAAAGTTGGGGAGTACAGAAAAAGGGAGTGGAGGAGGGCTGAGGGAGAGGGAAGGGGTTGTGGAGGAGGTGGGAGGGGAAGGAAGAGGATGTGAGTAAGTCTGGAGGATAAAGTTGTGGAATACCGAAAAGGAGTGGAGGAGGGCTGAGGGAGAGGGAAGGGGTTGTGGAGGAGGTGGGAGGGGAAGGAAGAGGATGTGAGTAAGTGGGGAGGGTAAAGTTGTGGAGTACAGAAAAAGGGAGTGAAGGAGGGCTGAGGGAGAGGGGAGAAGGGGAAGGAAAAGGGAAGAGGATATGACTGAACAACTGGGAAGAGTAAGAAGTTCTGGAGAAGAGAAAAAAGAGTTGTGGAGGAGGGCTGGGAGAGGGAAGGGGTTGTGGAGGAGGTGGGAGGGGATGGAAGGAAAAGGGAAGTTGTGGAGAACAGAGCGGCTCTAACCGTGCCGGTCTGAATGATGGAATCTCGCCCGTTTTAACGGGCTTAACGGCTAGTTATGCATATATAATGCAACAACGATCCCCTTTCTAAACTGCAGCACAGGGATTGGCAAAGTCAAAACAATTCGTCTGCCAGTGCCTGATAACAGAAGAATAAACAAATAAATTCTAGTCACATGACTGATGACATAATCACAATAATCACAGGCACACTACAGTAGGATTAGAACTTTTGTCAAGCTAATAGCTCTATCCCCCATTCCCATTCCCCATCCCCCATATAAAACAATCTGTAAAAAACAGCACCTCGGCTGTTGGTAACCTTGGTAACGAATAAATAACAAGAAGACACCCAATAGGAATACATATTCATCCTTAAATTGACAAAAAAGTGTCAATTTAGTATCAATTTATATTACCACGCACTAACATATATCAATGCGCTCTGTCATACACATAGTGCGCACTGATACAGAGTTACTGCGCAGTATGGTGTGGCGCCATTTACTGCGCCCTAAGTCCAGAGACTGCGCACTAACAGATATTCCATGCGCGCTAACATCCATTAGTGCGCAGTAATTCAAAAAACGACTTTATCCCGAAAATTCGTGGAATTTTGATTCTTTTTTTCCGATTGCCAAACAATGACGAATTAGACAATGTCATTGACATTGCCTAATTCATGAAAAATGAATGCACATCTCTACTGATTACTGGGCTGGTAACAGTTCCAATCTTATATGAAACCACCAATCTCTTCACATATAATTTTCAATATTTTTATATGGGAGAAAGAAAATATATAGATAGTTAACAAATACACACATATGTTTGGTCCATTTCTGGAATGTTGAGGTATGATGTGAATTGTTGATACTTCTTTTACCACCATACGACTCTTATTGCTACTAATCTGCCTACCTACCATGCCCCCTTATATCACCTTAGGGGTTTTACTGCTACTGTTCTGCCTACCTGCCATGCCTCAAATGTGCCACCTTAGGGATCTTGCTGCTTCCACTCTGCCCACCTGCCTTGCCCCAAATGTACCACTTTAAGGAATTGCTGCTACTACTCTGCCTACATGCCTTAACCCTACCTGCCATGCTGTTATGGTTTGTGGGTATGTGGACCCTTAGCCCGAGATGTGAGTTGTTACAGCATGGGGGGAGGAGCCCCATTGGTCCACACTGTCAGGAAGCGAGGTATTAACACTGCAGGGAGCTCCAAGCACAGTAGTGGGGAGATCCCCTGGGACCAGGAGGTGACCCTCATAGGGTGAGAGGCAGACAAAACTAGGGGTGAGACCCTGCAGAGAGGAAAGTGTCAGACAGACCGCGGAGCGGTGGGTACTGGAATAGCCAAACCATAGGTTATCTGGTAAGACAGCCCTGGGAGGTGAAGCCACTGCATAGTAGGCGTAGACTAGAAGGTATGGGCCATCCCACGAGGCCAGGAAGCCCATCAAAGTCTCAGCTACTTAAGGAGACAACCTCCCAGAGATCAGAGGTGAACCGGTAAACTGGTAGAAAGGCTAACCCGAGGAGCGGGACAGCTTACAGTAGTCTAGTACCCCAAGACAAGCCCCATGGAGCGGGGAGGTCCAGGATAGTCACTTGAAAGATGAGCGTGACTCGAGGAGCGGGAGAGCACAGACAGTTTTGTAGTACACAGGTTCAACCCCGAGGAGCAGGGGAGCATGGCCAGTCTTTGTAGATCGCAAGCGCAACCCCGAGGAGCTGGGGGAAGGCCAGTCGAGGAACTCACAGGTTGTCGCGGTGTTCCAAGAGAGACCTGGATGGTAGAAGCTGGCAGCAGAGTAGAACCACAGAGGCTCAGGGCCAGCCCGAGGAGCAGGGTAGGCCAGGGGAGCGAGTCCCCATAGGAGCACACACTGACCCCCGAGGAGCGGGTGCAAGACAGGGTCTGAAGGCATGGCAAGTCGTGGCAGCAGTTCAGGAACACGAGGCAGGAGTTGAGAACTCATATGGGACTTGTTGCCAAGTCTGCTTGCTGGGAGCGAAGGTGGACCTTAAGTACAGAGTCCGATGACATCATCAACTAAAGACGCCCCTGAGGTTCCTGCCAAAGAGGCTTCAAAGGTGGGGCTTGTGATGCACGTGTGCACTTAGGAAGGCCCAACATTGATGCAGGAAGTAGCGGCATCCATATCGCCATGAGGAGACCCGAGGAATGTGGCGATACAGGCAGGACCGTGCAGCAAGCAGACCCGGGAAGGGCAGGAACATGGTGCATGGTTGCCTTCTGCAACCGACAGGCATAACAATATCCCCCCTCTTAAGGCCCCTCCCCGGTGGTTTAAGTTTGTGTGGATAGTTTGCATGAAACTGCTGAAGGAGATCCTTGTCTAGGATATTAGCCATAGGTTCCTAGCTGTTCTCCTCAGAGCCAAAACCCTCCCATGACAGGAGGTATTTCCATGTTCTTCCATGCTTCTGGATGTCTAGGACCTCCCGAACTTGGTAAGTGACATCAGCCTCTGAAGACAGTGGAACAGGGTCTGGTTCTTGGAGAATTTGGAGAGAATCAGAGGCTTCAGTAAAGAAACGTGAAAAGCATTGTGAATCTTGAGTGATGGTGGCAATTGTAACCGATAAGTGACAGGTCCCAGACAATGTAACACTGGAAAAGGTCCAATAAATCTTGGAGCAAAATGGGCTGATGGCAGCTTAAGGTGAATAAATTTAGTGTTGGGCCATACCTTGTGTCCAGGTTGAAATTGGGGTGCATTACGGTGATGGGTATAGAAAGTCCTTTTTGATATCTGAGCAGCCTTTTCAAGCAGCTGTTGCATATTTTGCCACATTTGATGTAGTTCCTGAGCAGTTGCCTGCACTGCCGAGGAGGCGATGGAGAGTGGAAGTGGAAGCAGTCGCAAAGGTTGGCGCCTTTAGACCAGCTGGAAAGGCGATGAACCCGTGGTAATGGAGACATGAGAATTTAGTGCAAACTCTGCCCAAGGCAGGAGGTTGGCCCAGTCATCTTGCTGCAGACTCACGTATGCTCGCATGTATTGCTTAAGGGTTCTGTTGGTCCTCTCAGTTTGGCCATTGACTTGAGGGTGGTAAGCTGAGGTAAAGTCCAAAAAAATATTAAATTTCTTACAAAGAGATTCCAGAAGCATGCAGTAAATTGAACCCCACAGTCGGAGAGAATATGTCTAGGAAGACCGTGGAGCCGAAATATATGCTTAAAAAACAGCTTGTAAAGAACAGAACTTACTGTTCTATCACTGTAAATGAAACATTTTTTCTGTTTGCTCTCCTTAGTAAACGCATTATCTATGACGTGTCGCCTTTAATCGGACCTGACAGGGAACTGTGAAGTTGCCTGCTCTATTGATCTTTATTGACAAATCAGACCTGAATGTAACAAGATGCCAATCCAGAGGATACATCGCTGAGATGGCACTATTCAACTGCCAGATAAGCTACAATAAAATGTTCAAGTTCAGCTCATCATTCATGCCTCTTGGGGCCGATGATGTTAATGTATAGATCTAAAAGGCCTCACGATAATTTAATTTGGCTCCAATGTCCCCACCCCATAGCAGCATATGAATTTGTTCTAAGATTGTCCATTTTAATTCAGCAATAGTATGGCCCTCCTCCTTCAGATGCTGGACCATAGGAACCTGAGCCGCAGGAGCAGCCGTCAGACTCTCAAGGAGCTTCACGGACCGCCACATAATTGAACAAGTCCACAATTGATGAATCATTACTGCCACAACATCTAATGTTCCACGGGTCTCTCTTGTAAACAACCAGCCCTTGAAGAAGGAACCAGCCTCCGAAACATCTGGATGTCGGCTGAAGCAAGACCGACTACAAGCCAAAGATAAGTGATTATCACAGCGGCATTTATGTCATCATCAAAGTAATAATTCCAAAGTGGACAGTGAACACTTTAAGAGTCTTCATCCAACACTGGGGTACCTAATGATTTTTAAAGCCTTGATATAGGCTTACAGTCACGATAGCCGTACCACGTACAGCATCATATGAAGGTACACTCAGATTTTCAATTATCATTGACATCCATATAACAGGTTTTTTTGAATTTATATTAGTTACATGTTATATAAACCAGGGTTCACATAATTTGGACCATAGGAACCGTCATTTTTGCCGTATTGAACCTTGATTTATGTTCGCCCAGTCTAACTCTTATTGGGTGAGTTTTTCGACCTACATAAATCTTTGGGCATGGACACACAATGGCATAAATCACATTGTTTGAATTACAATCTGTGTTTGATCTTCTCCGTACTCTATATTTTGTAACTGGATCCTCCCATTCTACTCCTGAGTGCACTCCTGAGTGCACCTACTACAGTGGCCACATGTCTGATGACCTTTTAATACATCTACTGGTGCCTTAGAATTGAGTTGTGCATGTACTATTTTATCCCTAATGTTTCTGCCCCATGTGGTGGCAAACAACGGGAGTTCTTTGAACACATCATGAAGAGTAAGTACATACCAATGTCGCTTGATTGAGGTGATGATAATTCCGACTGCTGTGGACTGTTGTAGTACACATGTTAATCTTGCCTCTTCTTTTCTTGGTTTATATTTTAATAGTCTTGGCGATCACTGAACTTGGCTCTTCTGTATGCTCGGGTAATAGCTTTCTGTGGATATCCTCTCTCACAGAATCTACCTTGCAAAATGTTTGCTTCGGCTTCAAAGCCTTCTTCTGTAGAACTTATACGTCTTGCTCTAAAATATTGGCTAACTGGAAGCCCCATTTTAAAGCTAAGTGCATGGTGACTTGAAAATCTCAGTAAATTATTGCGGTCTGAGGGTCCGATTTGTCAGTAAAGATCAATAGAACAGGCAACTTTACAGTTTCCTGTCAGGTCTGATCAAAGGCGACACGTCATAGAGAACGCGTTTACTAAGGAGAGTAACGCGTATTACTGCACACAGGTGAACTGGCAGTTTATCAGTCGGTCTATACAGTGACAGAGGATCTGATAGGTGTGTTTAAATTTGAAGGCCACTGATTGGTTAACAGGTATGCTCTGGTTCTAGCATTAAAGAGACTCCATGACACCTTGTTGGATGGCACAGAGAAGAGAAATTGTATTTAACATCGGCAGCTTGAATTTAAAGATCATAGCGAGGCAATAACCCTGCTTGTTGGAGCTTTTTTATAGAGATACTCCCCTGAGGAAAGACGCGGTCTGAAAAACGAGCATGTCGGGATCGAGATTCATCATTAAAGGTAGCCAGCACACAGGAAGTTGGAAGGTACCGCTTTAAACAATTATCAAATTGAAATTTCAAGCCACAAGTTTACCACCAATTAAGGTAATTTTGAGCC
The DNA here is from genome assembly GCF_901001135.1 of Rhinatrema bivittatum. Lineage (NCBI taxonomy): Eukaryota > Metazoa > Chordata > Amphibia > Gymnophiona > Rhinatrematidae > Rhinatrema > Rhinatrema bivittatum. Next base: position 130,167,932 of record NC_042623.1, on the reverse strand, counting down.
AATAAGATGACAGATGTCATGACATTTTTGGGACTTGAAATTTCAAACGTTCTAAAAAATATTTCAAAAAAATCTAATATGGAAGTGGTAGGAGGTTAATGATTATGTTGCGGTTCTGGCCGCGAGCACCGCGGCCAGGCCCTTACCTCCGGGCTCCCGGACCTGCTCCCGCTTCCAAAGGCCTAGTTTGCAGCCTGTTTGGCGGCATCCCCGCTGGGGCTGCTCCGCTGCGAGGTCTCCCATGGCTGCCCTGCTCCTAGGCGCGCGCGCTCGCCACTTGGACGCTTTTCTAGGCAGTTTCCGGCCAGTGGTGACTCCGCCCAGTTTCTGACATCAGAGGCCATCCAGTCTTTGCCTTGCGCTGTGCCCTGGAGTGACTCGCCTTGCTTCGTCGCTCCATTCCTGCCTGCCTGCTACAGTACCTGCTTGGTTCCTGCTTGCCTGCTACAGAGCCTGCTTGGTTCCAGTACCCAAGTCCTGCTACAGTTCCTTCCTGGTTCCAATACCCGAGTCTTGCTACAGTTCCTGCTTGGTTCCAGTACCCGAATCCTGCTACAGTTCCTGCCTGGTTCCAGTACACGAGTCCTGCTACAGTTCCTGCCTGGTTCCAGTACCCGAGTCTTGCTACAGTTTTGTTCTATCTCTAAAAGTCCTCATCAGATGGAAGAAATACAGGCACAAGGGAAATGCATAGGAAAGACCTTTACATACTCTGAATGTGGTAAATGTTTCAGAAGGAAAAGAGAACTAATGCACATTAGAAAATCAAGAAAGGTAAGAAACTGTGTTCAGCTGAAGACTCCTCTTGCATCCAGTGTTCAAGAGGAAGAACCCGTGCAGTTAGGCAGCAGCCATTTAACAGCTAAGGAGAGGTGCCATCGTAAGAGGTAAGGCTTCCTCATGTATTGCGGACAACCTGGCCATGCTGTCCTCTCCTGTACCATCTGTCCGGGAAACTGGCAGACCTAGGATCTGCCAGAGGACTCTTCTTAGGTCTAACTTCTCCATATCCTCCACTGACACTCCCAGTTTCGATTATCTCCGAGATTCTCAAATTCTCAACACTAACTTTAGTGGACTCTGGTGCTGGTGGGAACTTCATACTCATACAACTCATAGAGCACCTACATATTCCCACGGTCTGGACACCTACACCCATACTTTTGTCATTCATACATTGCGAGCCACTTCCTGGTGAGGTCTCTTATTCGTCTCAACCCATTCGTCTCTGTACTGGATCTCTACATTCTGAAAAAATATCCTTTCTAATCCTGGATAAAGCTATACATCCGGTGGTACTCGGGATACCTTGGCTATAGGAGCATTCACACCAATTCGATTGGAACACCCTTGAACTGTCTCATTGGGGAGCTGCCTGACATGGGACGTGCTTAAAGAAAGTAACGCCCATAACTTGCTTATCGACTACACCTCTCTTTCAGGCCTCCCCTCACACTACTCATCTTATCAGGATGTATTTTCTAAAAAGGCGGCAGACACTTTACCACCTCATCGGTCCTTCAATTGCACCATCAATCTAGTGCCTGACTCCGAGCCTCCTAAGGGAAGGGTATACCCACTTTCCTTGGCAGAAACTTAGGCCATATCAGCCTATATCCAAGAAAACTTGGCTAAGGGATTTATCCGGCCATCCAAATCACCTGCCAGCACCAGATTCTTCTTTATGGGCAAGAAGGACGGATCTCTTAGCCCATGTATAGACTATCACGGATTAAACAAAATCACCATGAAGGACCTTTGATCTCTGAACTTTTCAATAGGTTCTAAGGGGCCAAAATATTCACAAACCTGGATGCGCAGTCGCAACCCATTACTTTACTTGACTCTCCTGAATACCTTGAACTTTGCTTGACTCTCCTGAATACCTTGAATCTAGCTTGAGTCTTCTGAACACTTTGAACCTAGCCTGACGCTTCTAAATACCTTGAACCTTTCTCCGAGTACCTTGTTCCTGAGCCTCGTTGGTGCATCCAAGTACCTCATTCCTGAGTCTTCATCTGAACCTCCATGTTCCGGTCTTCATTGCCCTGGCCTCCATCCGGCCTGCCGCTTCTTGCCATTACCAAGCAGAAGGTCCAAAAGGGCTTGGAACGATCTGAGGACTGCTCATAAGACCACCATTGCGTTGATGGTCTTCCCGAATCGTGCAGGTCCGGAGGAGGGTCAGTATCTTCAGTCATCTGTCCTCAGTCCAGCCTCTCTCCTGTCCAGCCCATGCTCGGGCATGCCTCACCTGCTGTGGCATCTCTTCGGAGTTCCTATGGGGAAGAGTCGTGGTCCAAGAACACACATTCCCCTGGAAAGTGGAACCACTCTTCTAGTGCTTCCTAACAGTAAGAGACACTTTCTCATTAAAAATCATTCAGGCTCTTATTTAATTCATACTATTGTAACAGCCCTTATTAAAGTTTAATCATCCACTAAACTCTATTCACAACTCTATTCACATGATTATTCTCAGGTACCAGTCCCTTGGTCTGATCATTTCCTGATTAATTGTTCCATCCAAAGTAGATTGATCAATGCTTCAATCTCTCAAGTAAAACAGCCAATTACTTATCGCCCTAAATTTCAAATTGATGCTTTTGTAAAGGAACTCGAAGAACAATTACCTGCTATCGATTTATCTAATTCTCAAAATGCTTTTACTTCTTGGTCCATTATGACAAACACAATCGCTGATCGTATTAATCCTCTCAAAACTAAAATCCCCAAATCTGTTAAACATTCTCAACCATGGTATAACGATACCATACGCAAAGCCAAAACTCTATTAAGGAAATTAGAAAAAAAATGGAGAAAAGAAAGAAATAATACAACTTTAGGCATCTACAGATCCCAACTCAATAAATACAACAATCTGGTTAACGAAATAAAAAAAGCCTATTTGAAAAATAAATTTCAAAATTTTAATAACAACCCCTGAGCATTGTTTTCATTAGTCAAGAACTTAACTAAAGCCCTTAATATCATAGCACCCCTTCTAACTGAATCTAAATGTAATGATTTTGTGAGATTTTTTAAAGAGAAGGTAGAGAAGATTCTTACCTCTTTACCAAATAATAACAATCAAGAGCCTAAAATGTTAAAAAGAGACATACCAGAATGGTCTTCTTTCGAGGAAGTTTCTGTATGTGAAATAGAAAATGTTATAAAAAATTTAAACCCTGCAATTCACCCATTAGATCCAATTCCTCCCTCGGTTTTAAAACCTCTAGCTCCAATTATTGTTCCAACTATAACAGAGATTGTTAACTTATCTTTAAAAGAAGGTCATATCCCTAAGAATCTTAAATCTGCAATCGTAAAACCCATTTTAAAAAATTCCAACCTGGATGCCGATATATCCAATTATAGATCTATTTCTAATTTGTCTTTTATGTCTAAAATATTGGAATAAATTGTCCATAAACAGCTAATTGAACACATAGAAGATAATAATATTCTGTTTCCAAATCAATTTGGTTTCAGACAGCATCTTAAATCGGAAACGTTACTAATATCTCTTACGGATACGGTTCTAAAAGGTTTTGATAACGGGCAGCGATATCTTCTCATTTTACTTGATGTATCAGCTGCGTTTGATACTGTCAATCATGACATTTTAATAACTAGGCAAGTTGAAATTGGCTTAACAAAAGACACACTCAAATGGATGTCTTCCTTTCTTCAAAATTGATCTTTTCATGTTAAAATAGGCGAGTCTGTTTCCAATAGATATGAACTTAATACTGGTGTACCGCAAGGTTCGGCTTTATCTGCCACCTTATTCAATATCTATCTCCTGCCAGTTTGTCATTTACTAGCAGGCCTCAATCTGAATTTTTATGTCTATGCAGACGATATTCAGATTCTGGTACCCATAGTAGACACTAGGGATGTGAATCATCTTTTGACGATTTAAAACAATCGTCAGATATATTTTAAATCATCAAAAATCGTTAAGAGTCGCGATACAATAGAAATTCCCCCGATTTATCGTGAAAAATCGTAAATCGGGGGAGGGGGAGGGCGGGGAAAACCGGCACACCAAAAAAGCCCCTAAACCCACCCCGACCCTATAAAACAAATCCCTTACCTTCCCCCACCCTCCCGAACCCCTCCCTCCCCAAAGCTTTTTACGAATACCTGGTGGTCCAGTGGGGGCGTGGGGACCGATCTCCCGCTCTCGGTCCATCGGCGCCATTTTGGCTGCCACTCAAAAATGGCGCCGATGGCCCAATAAAAAAAAAAAACACCCGACCCTTTAAAAATGACCCCTTAGCTTCCCCCACCCTCCCGAGCCCCCCAAAACATTTTAAAGTTACCTGGTGGTCTAGTGGTGGTCCTGGGAGCAATCTCCCATTCGCAGGCCGTCGGCTGCCACTCATAAAGATGGAGCCTATGGCCCTTTGCCCTTACCATATGACAGGGTATCCGTGCCATTGGCCGGCCTCTGCCACATGGTAGGAGCACTGGCTGGCCGGCGCCATCTTTGTGAGTGGTAGCTGACGGCCCGAGAATGGGAGATCGCTCCCGGGACCACCACTAGACCACCAGGTAACTTTAAGATGTCTCTGGCCACGGCTGCGTTGAGAAATGGCGCCGGTGACCCTTTGCCCTTATCATGTGACAGGGCAAAGGTAGCGCCGGCGCCATTTTGGTTCTTGGCTCCCAATGTCACGCGTACAGGAGATTGCTCCCGGACCCCCGTTGGACCCCCAGGGACTTTTGGCCAGCTTGGGGGGGCCTCCTGACCCCCTCAAGACTTGCCAAAAGTCCAGCGGGGGTCCGGGAGTGACCTCCTGCACGCGGACCGTATTGCCAATATTCAAAATGGCGCCGGCGCTACCTTTGCCCTCACTATGTCATACGGGAGTCCCTGGGGGTCCAGCGGGGGTCCGGGAGCGATCTCCTGCACTCGTGACGTCGGGAGCCAGGAACCAAAATGGCGCCGGCGCTACCTTTGCCCTGTCACATGATAAGGGCAAAGGGCCACCGGCGCCATTTCTCAATGCAGCCGTGGCCAGAGAGTGGGAGATCACACTGGGTCTCCCCCACTGGACCCCAGGTAATTTAAAACATTTTGGGGGTTTCGGGAGGGTGGGGTATTTATTTTAAAGGGTCAGGGTGGGTTTTAGGGTTGTTTTGGTGTGCCGGTTTTCCCGCGCCCTATTTAACGATACAATACAAATGCCCCTGACGATAAATTGGGGGCATTTGTATTGTATCGTGCACTCTAACGATTTTGGACGATTTTAAAATTATCTGACAATAATTTTAATCGTTCAAAAACAATTCACATCCCTAGTGCTTACTAATGAGGATGTTGGGGAGATACCAGTTCTGGAGATGGTTTTGAAGGGTGATGAGTCAGACGAACTGAACCAAATCACTGTGAACCTTGAAGATGTAGTAGGCCAGATTGACAAACTAAAGAGTAGCAAATCACCTGGGCCAAATGGTATGCATCCTAGAGTACGGAAGGAACTCAAAAATGAAATTTCTGATCTATTAGTTAAAATTTGTAACCTATCATTAAAATCATCCATTGTATCTGAAGACTGGAGAATGGCCAGTGTAACCCCAATATTTAAAAAGGGCTCCAGGGGCAATCCTGGAAACTATAGACCAGTGAGCATGACTTTAGTGTGAGAAAAATAGTGGAAAATATTCTAAAGATCGAAGTCATAGAACATATAGAAAGACATGGTTTAATGGAACACATTCAACATGGATTTACCCATGGGAAGTCTTGCCAGACAAATCTGCTTCATTTTTTTGAAGGGGTTAATAAACATGTGGATAAAGGTAGATGTAATGTATTTGGATTTTCAGAAGACATTTGACAAAGTCTCTCATGAGAAGCTTCTAAGAAAACTAAAAAGTCATGGGATAGGATGTGATGTCCTTTCGTGGATTACAAACTGGTTAAAAGACAGGAAAGAGAGCAGGATTAAATGGTCAATTTTCTCAATGGAAAAGGGTAAACAGTGGAGTGCCTCAGGGATCTGTACTTGGACCGGTGCTTTTTAATATATTTATAAATGATCTGGAAAGGAATACGATGAGTGAGGTTATCAAATTTGCGGATGATACAAAATTATTCAGAGTAGTTAAATCACAAGTAGATTGTGATACATTACAGGAGGACCTTGCGAGACTAGAAGACTGGCATCCAAATGGCAGATGAAATTTAACGTGGACAAGTGCAAGATGTTACATATAGGGAAAAATAACACTTGCTATAGTTACATGATGTTAGGTTCCATATTAGAAGCTACCACCCAAAAAAAAGATCTAAGCATCATAGTGGATAATACTTTGAAATCGTTGGCTCTGTGTGCTGCAGCAGTCAAAAAAGCAAACAGAATGTTAGGAAATATTAGGAAGGGAATAGTTAATAAAACAGAAAATGTCATAATGCTTCTGTATCGCTCCATGGTGAGACAGCACCTTGAATACTGTGTACAGTTCTGGCCGTCGCATCTCAAAAAAGATATAGTTGCGATGGAGAAGGTACAGAGAAGGGCAACCAAAATGATAAAGGGGATGGAGCAACTCCCCTATGAGGAAAGGCTGAAGAGGTTAGGGTTGTTCAGCTTGGAGAAGAGGTGGCTGAGGGGGGATATTATAGAGGTGTTTAAAATCATGAGAGGTATTGATGTGAATCATGAGAGGTATAGATGTGAATCAGTTATTTACACTTTAGGATAATAGAAGGACTAGGGGGTACTCCATGATGTTAGCAAGTAACACATTTAAGACTCATTGGAGAAAATTCTTTTTCACTCAATGCACAATTAAGCTCTGGAATTTGTTTCCAGAAGATGTGGTTAATGCAATTAGTGTAGCTGGGTTAAAAAATGGTTTGGATAAGTTCTTGGAGGAGAAGTCCATTAATTACTATTAATCAAGTTGACCTCTGCTATTACTGGCATCAGTAGCATGGGATCTTTTTGGTGGTTGGGTACTTACTTGCCAGGTTCTTCTGGCCTGGTTTTGCCTCTGTTGGAAACAGGATGCTGGGCTTGATAGACCCTTGGTCTGACCCAACATGGCAATTTCTTATGTTCTAATGTTCTTAAGACTATCCTCACCCGCCTCACATCCAATCACAGTGACATAATCTTGAGCCAAGTTCAAAGGGCCTTGAGCGATGCAGAATTCACTATTACCATCTTGAGGTTGATCCTATCTTGCTCCCTGTGCATATCTCCCCAGAAGCCTGACAGTGGTTAAAGCAGTGTTTTACTTCATCTGTCTTTGATGTTACACAGCCCTGATCTGCCATCAGCTGATTGCTTGTTTCCTTGGGGTAGCACTTAAGTGGTCTTGAGTATGCCAGAGATGCTGTGGTGTGTGCACACTAAGAAGCTCCTCTGTGAGCTCCTTTATGCACAAATTCATGCAAAATTATTTTTTTTATCCTGTTACATTATGGCATCCAAAGGTTGTTTGTCTGTCCTACAAGAAGCTATATCTGTGGTTAATGGTGAGGGAAGGTATGGTGATTTATACTCTTATAAATTGTAAGACCTTGTGACTTTTCTTGTTTTTTGCCTATTTCTATTGATTATGTTATTAGAAAGGTTTCTTCTGGGGAGAAAGAGGAGAGAGGCCGGAGAGATTGGCAACCTACCCGCTTTGGAGAGAGTCCCCGGGACATTCATTTTGGGACTTTTTGTTGATTATCTACAGCCCTGAGGGTTTCTGCCAGGGCGTTCCTCCAAGTGACGTCATCGGGCCGTGTCTGCTGCTATTTAAACAAGCTGCAGACGAAAGATCTCCGGGAGAAAGAGGAGAGAGGCCGGAGAGATTGGCAACCTACCCGCTTTGGAGAGAGTCCCCGGGACATTCATTTCGGGACTTTTTGTTGATTATCTACAGCCCTGAGGGTTTCTGCCAGGGCGTTCCTCCAAGTGATGTCATCGGGCCGCGTCTGCCGCTATTTAAACAAGCGGCAGACAGCGCCTTGTGCCGTTGGCGTGCTGCCTAAGCCGCGCGCTCCGTAAGGGGCACGCGGCTTTGACCGGCTTAGGCCGGCGAAGGCGAGGAGGCGAGAATCCCTGGTCTATCTTCTACCCATGGAGGTATTTAATTACCAATACTCTTCGGTTCTCTCTTCACATAATTTGTTTTTAAAATAAGGGAGAAGAATACCTTGCTGTAAAGATTTGTGATTTACCTTTTTTTTATTCATTGTGAGTGGCTTTCCTAACAGTGGGATGCCACACACTAAACGGAAGGGGAAGGTAAGGCAGGATGCCTCGACCCCAGCCCGACCTACACCCATTCAAACCACTTTGCCAGGATTCTATCTTAAAGCAGGAAAAGAAACCCCGGAGAGTCCCGTTATAATTGAGAGTGAAAAGCAAGCACTCACATTATTGGGAGATGTGAGCCTAGCAAGCACCTCTGGAGGTAACACCATGGTAAGCAGCTATTTATGCTACTATATGAGGCCCATCTAGGAACTCGAGGTGAGGTTTAGGTAGTAGTGTAGGGCTTAGGGGCCACTTTTACATGGAGTGAGATGTACGAACAGAACAGTGCACTCTTGTGAAAATTTGATGTCCTCCAGAGTGAGGAACACTCTCTCATACTTTGCAGGTAGGTAAATGCAAGTACCACAAAAAGTTAACCCACTTTGCAGTAATACCTATGCAAAGCACTAAGATAATACACATTGTGATAAATAGGCTATTACCATAAAACATGCCCCTTTTCCTATCACATGCAATATTTAGTGCAGTTTGATAAATCTAAGCCTATATCCAGCTAACTTTAGAACAGCTCTTTGGCCTGACTAGACTTAGCCAGCTAACTGTAAATATAGATTAACATCATTATATACAAATGTTCCTCAATCAGCAGCATTGGAAGTGGTTTCTAATTATCTACCATGTCTTAACCACAAAGGATTCCCAATTTATTTTATTTTAGAATTAGTAGAATTTATATTATTCAAAATGTTTTCTGTTTTAAGAAGAAATGTTACCAACAATGCTTTGGGGTTCCTATGGGATCACCAGTTGTACCTGATGTGGTGAATCTGTACATGTCCACTTTTGATGAAAATGGTATTATCCTTCTTTTAGTGGCAGAGGGGGTCCTCAGGCAAGGGCTACCACCCTCCTTTGATACTAATACTAGCAAATGGTATTTCTGTAGGTCACGTTGCATACCAAAGTTTGTAAGATGCCCCAGTACCTTCCCTTGACTGATGACCTTCCACTGTGAATGGACACAGTGATACGCTGGTCCCTCTCACTTTAAAGTGCCTCAAACACTACAAATGTTTTACAAGACTTCCATTTCCTTTCTAGACCTTTGAAGATGTTGCTGCTGACATTGGGGTTGAGGGTTGATTGGGAGGTAAAAAAAAGTTCAGGAGCATCTCTCGCACTCTCCAGCTGCACTGCCTGTACGTCCTAGGAGATACACTCATTCACATCAGCATTTTCTGTCTTCACTTCCTCATTGAAGGCTAACTTGATAGAGGCTACAAATTCTCTTAGACATCTAGATCTTCATTATCCTGTGATGCAGGGAATCCAAGACATTATACCTCTGAATACATTTTTGCAAATACTACTTGATTACTTCATAATCAGTAATCTTAGAGGAACACAGTTGCTAGTTTTGAGTGCTGTACTTTTTCTGTCCCTGACTTTTATCTGTTTACACTAGCCTCCCAATGCATCTGTTGCCTTTGGCCTCTGCTCCAATGCAGGAGAACGAGGAGCAAGTAGCAGAGGCACATGTTCTTCTATTTTTTTTTTCTTATGGCTTGAGTCTTCCTCTCCTGGCTTTTTGTGGCTAAAAGAATCTTTTAAGTTTAGGGTCAGGGTTCCCTTTTTTTCTCATTGCTACTACTACCAGTGGTTGTGTTTCTGGCATGCTCACTTAACTTTGCAAGAACACCCATTTTACTGCCCCTGCCATTTTTCTGCCTGATGCCATTTTCTCCTCTCCCCTTTGTTTGCAGTGGCATGATAGAATTTAATATTCTGGTTACTGGAGATTTCAATGTCACAATATAATTTATTAATGTTCTATAGTGAATTCACCAGTACCACTCTAATAGAGACTGTCACTCACCCAAACCAGTTGACTGAATGAATTGTTGTTCTTAAGCAAGCTCAGGCTATTCTCAAGACATGATTGCAGTATACAGGAATATGACAGAAACACTAAAAATCCCTCTGTTCACTGGCAATCACTACTCTCCTTTACCATACCTCACTGAACAAACACAATTCCAGTGCCTATCTCTCTGACACAGTAAGAACTGCAGCAATGAAGAACAAAGCCCGTCTTTTGCCCAACTTCTTCTCTCTTCTTCTTTTCTCTTTTTTTAAATGTTTTCTTTCACTTACAAAGAGCTCCAGAAAATACAACCTTCCCTGGAGTCTGCACATATCAAACTGATCAGTGGATGGATGTCAGCATCACCCACTGTCAGGATGACAGATGCCAGCTACAGGGATGTTTAAAAAAATGGTTGAAATTTGATACATCTTCCTTCCTGTCTTTTTCCCTGCTGCTTCCCCACCTTGGTTTTGATCAGAATATTACCTCACTGGCCAGGCCCAGTACGACCGGGTGCATACCATTCATTTGCATGGGGGTAGCAGACCCGGGGGGGCAGCGGGCCAGCAGCAGGAGATGATGCAGGGTAAACCGGTGGATTTCAACCCACCGGTGGCTGAAGAAGGAGCCGCCGGCCACCGGTGGAGCTCAACCTGCCAGCGACTGAAGAAGGCGCCGCTGGCCGCTGGTAGAGCTCAACCAACCAGCAGCTGAAGGAGAGGCTGACGGTGGTTGAAAAAAGAGAGGCTGCCAGCGTCTGAAGGAGAGGCCCATGTTTTTGTGTGTGTACACATGCCCGTGCACAACTTCCGCACCCCCTCCAAGCAGGAAGGCCATTGGGCCATGGTGGAGCTCAACGCACCATGGCCTGATGACAATAGGAGACCCTGTATGTATATGTGAGCTTGAATGTTGGTATGAGTGAGAACCTGTGTGTGTCTGTGAGAGCATGTGTGTATGTGTCTGTGAAAGAGCATCTGTATGTATCTGTGTGAGAGCCTATCTATTTGTGTATGTGTGAGAGTCTATTTGTGTGTTTGTGTATGTCTGTGTATGCCTATGTGTTTATGTGAGAGCCTATGTGTGTTTTTGAGTGTGAGAGTCTATGTGTATGTGTATCTGTGTGATGGCCTATGTGTCATTCTAAGCACATATGTGTGTGTCCTGTCTGTATGACAGCCTATGTGTCTATGTGAGCACAAATGTGGTGAGAGCTGAGAGCCTATGTGTTTTTGTGTTGCGTGTCTGTATGAAAGCCTATGTGTGTGTGTCTGTGTGACAGCCTATGTGCCTATGAATGTGTCTGTGAGAGCCTGTGTGCTTGTGTGTGTGTTTGTGAATGTTTGTTGTGTCTGTTTGTGAATGTTTGTGTGCCTATCAGAGTCTATGTGTTACATATAGGCTTTCACAGGCACGCACACACACACACACACATAATATATCTGTGAGGGAGAAGGAGTCTGTGTATATGAGAGAGATAATGTGTGAGAGAATGAATGTGTGCCTGTGAGTGAGAGGGAAGTTAACATTTGTATGACCCTACCTCTCCCAATCCATGATTATTTCAAGGTGAAATTATCGGAATGGCTCACCAATGATGAGAGACTACAAGGCAAAGGCTTTTCAGCCTGCAAAAGAGACTAAACAAGGGGACACTACTTAAAATGAACAACCAGCAGATTTATAAACAAATCATAGAAAATACTTTTTATTCAATGCACAATCAAACTGTAGAATCTGTTGTCAGTGAACATGGTCAAGGTAAATAGGATAGCAAGTTTAAAAGAGGTTTAAACAAGTTCCAGGAGTAAAATCCATAAAACTTCATTAGCCATGTATTGTGAAAAGAAAGCTATTGCTATCTCTGGTATCCAATAACAGGAAATAGGTTTCTCCATGGGATCTGGTACTTTGCAAACCCAGATTTGCCACTCTTGGAGGCAGGATTTGGGCTTGATGGTCATTGGTTTAACCCAGAGTGACACCTGCTCATATCAAGAATACCTTCTGCAGGTTCACAGTATTGATCACCTGCATTATTATCAAGCCCTGTGGAGCAAGAGAACTGCTGTCAATCTTCCAACCTTGAACTAAGTTGGCCACGCCTCCTTGGTAACATCATCGGAAATGATAATCAAAGGACTTGAAGGGGACACTGGAGGAGTTTAGAGTGAACATCTGCCCAGAATCATTGATACCTGCTGCTACTGCAAGAGGATCGAGGGAGCCAACCACCAGCATTTACCATCAAGCCCCTACTGTCATCTACCACTCTTCACTCTTCCAAACCTTGAACTGAGTTGGCCACACCTTCCTGGTACCTCATCATGAGTGCTAATTAAAAGGCTAGAAGGGATGCCAGAGTATGCTGAGTGACAACTACCCAGTATAAATTATACCTGCCACTGCTGCCTGAGAAATTGGGTCCAACAGCCTGTGAAGTAAGAGAACTTCTGTCATCTACCACTGTTTCCCTTCATGATGTGACCAGGAGTGCTGATTAAAGGGCCAGAAGGGATGGTTGGATGCATCACATGCTAGAATGTGCATGCACGCTACCTCATGCACAAATGATCATGGCAAAGGAGCAGCTCCTTTGTATGCTCTTTCATGCATGTTGAGGGAAGCATCAAGAAATGCAATCTGTAACCAGCTTTTATTTTTCTACAATTTTTTATTGTCATAATCTTTGCTGGTGAAGGCAATGTATCTAGCAGTCATATATTAGGCATTACTAATCAGGCAGATAAGATGATTTGTATCATTAAGTACATAGAAAGGTAAGAAAAGTAATTATCAATATGGTATCTGTTCCCTATTCATGCAGTGCAAATACCTCTTATTTTGTATTAATTGAAAGAAAGAAGGCCTGCTTTGCTCATTCTGATGGAAACTTGGTTATCCATTCTGACATGGTGCTTTCTAATCAGTTGTACAATCTTGATTATCGTATGGTATCCAAATCATGGACACAAAAGCATGGTGATCGCCTGTTAGTTGCATATAAGAAATCATCCCAATCAATACAAATCCAATGCAGACACAGCAGTAAAAACTGCTTTTCTGTACACCCTCTGACTTAATATCATGGTGATATTAAGTCGGAGGTCCCAAAAGTTTAAAATAATCAAAAATAATAAAAAAAAAATTTTAAATCGGCCCGTGGCTCGCGGGTTAAAAACCTGATGCTCAATTTTGCCGGCATCCGGTTTTCAAACCTGTGGCTGTCAGCGGGTTTGAGAACTGACATCGGCAAAATTGGGCGTCAGCTGTCAAACCCGGTGACAGCCGCTGCTCCTGTCCAAAAAGAGGTGCTAGGGACGTGCTAGTGTCCCTAGCGCCTCTTTTTACCGTGGGCCTTAATTTGAATAAATTATTTTTCTGAATCGCGCGCACAGGAGGGTGGACTGTGCCCGCGCCGGGAGAGCGGGCACTCGCCCGCTCTTCAGCGATTTTTACTGTATTGGCCTGTAAGTTGGTAGCTGTATTGATGGAGATCCCGGCAGGCAGAAGTAGTTGGATTGCAGGCACCAAGGCAGGGAGAGCAGGCCCTCAAGGAGCGAGTACCTGGTATCCCAGATAGGCACCTAAAAGAAAGCATAGGGCCCCCGAGGAGCAGGTACCCAGGTTAGATGAATAACCCCGAAGGGCAGAGAGAGCTTCCAGTGGCAGCACAGAAGTGGCAGAGTAGCTTAGACCGGAGGCATTCCAATCCTTGCTAACTCGAATTGTTAGCAAACGAAGGGCAGGCTAAATACCCGGATGGCATGACGTCACTCGAGGGGGCCGCCCCCAAGGTTCCCGCCATGACGTGGATAAAGACGTGGGTGGCATGCACGCGTGCATCCTAGGAGGCCCTCAGGAGAAACATGGTGGATAGCCTTGTCATTGCAGTTCCGGGGATGCCGGAGAGAGTGGAATAAAGATACGGCGGCAGCCATCTTCCCAAGGCTAGAGGAGAGAGCAGGAAGAAAGGTGAGGCACAGAGGTTGAAGCCGTCTGAGACCGATGGACGCAACAGCCTCACATGAGATGAGATTTTCATCTCTACGTTAATTCTTGTCCAATGTGTGCCAGATAAAGGCCGTTGACCAGTCATCCCTGGGGGCTTCTACAACCACTACCAATCCCTGCTGAACCATGGATGTATCTGTCCACAGATTTTATAGTGAATTTATCATCTTAGAGGGGAAGACCGTCATTTGGGTTACCGTGGATCGGTTCTCCAAAATGGCCCATTTTGTACCTCTGCCCAAACTTCTATCTGCGCTGGAGTTAGCACAACTCTTCATACAATACATTTTTCGTACTCATGGACTCCCTCTTCACATCACCTCTGCAGAGGCCCACAGTTCACGGCTAGATACTGGAAATCCATTTGTAAAACGTTTGGAGTGTGCCTAGACTTCACTTCTGCATTTCATCCCCAAAGCAACAGACAAGTGGAACGTACCAATCGCTCATTAAAGACCTTCCTTCAAACATTCGTAGGGGCCCAACAAAACAACTGGGTTTCCCTTCTTCCATGGGCTGAATTCTCTTACAGTAATCATGTTCATTCAGCCTCAGGTGAGTCTCCCTTTCAACTGGTCTATGGCCGTCAACCCTTTGTCTGTACCGTCTCTCACGGCCCAGTTATACGCACAGCAACTCCATTCTCTTTGGGAATCCATTCAGATCAAGCTACAGCAAACTGCAGCCACTGCCAAAAGGAATGCAGATAAACATCGTCGTCCCACTCCAGTATTTCAGCCTGGCGATAAGGTTTGATTAAACAAAACATGACGCATATTCACCTTCGCCTCCCTTCCATGCGATTGGTGCCCTGGTTTATTGGTCCATTCCGGGTACGAGAGGGTAGGCACCATCTCCTACAGCCTATGCCTTCCTAGTTCAATGAAAATCTACGTTTTTCACGTATCTCTACTTAAACCTTTGGTACTGTCAAGATTCCATTGCAAACCTCCTGATCCTTCCAACATTCCTGCTGAAGATGATTCCATCTATCAGGTTTGCAATGTTCTTGATGTTCATTTCCAGCACCATCGGTGGGAGTATTTGCTATCTTGGGAGGGCTGTGGCCCTGAAGACAATACTTGGGAGCCAGCAGTCAACATCTTGGTCAAAACACTTCTCCATCGCTTTCACCAGGAGCATCACAATGCACCAGGTCCTCCGAGGAGGGGTGTAAGGGGGGGGTTACTGTTATGATCTCCGGTCACAGGACACCATGACTGGGCCCCTACCTTTCTTCCAGCCAGCCCCGGAGCAACACTCGGCAGTCCACTGCTCCATTCGGGCCGCAGCCTGGCCTTTCCATGGCGGCGTCTCCACGAAGGAGATGCCGCCGAGCTCCTGAACTTCCTGCCATGATGGCGCTCCGCCCCCCTAGAAGCGCATGCATGCAAAGCCGGCTTATTTAAAGGGACCAGCTTGGGAAATTCAAATCCTCCTTTGTACTGATGTCAGACGCTAGCAAGTATTTAAACCATGCTCACAGTCTCCTCTTCGCCTTGCAACGAGGTTCACTCATTGAGTTTGCTAGTTGCTGTCTTCGTTCCTGCTTGTTCCTGTCCCAGCGTGTTCCTGAGTCCTGCTCCAGTCTTGTTTCTGTTCCAGCCCGTCCTTGCCTGCTCCTGTTCCTGCATCCCCTTGGCTTGTCTTCCTGGCTCCTGACCTCGGCTTTTCTTTGGTTTCCTGCCTCGCTGCCCGTCCTGACTTCTGGTTTGTCTTTGGTCTCTGCTGTCTGCCGCCTGCCCCGACTCTTGGTTTGCCTCCTCGTCTTGCCTCTCTGCTGCCTGCCTTGATTTGGATCTTTCTTCAAGACCCTCATCCTCCGGAGACTGCATCTAAGTCCAAGCGGCTTGGGTCCTCATGGGCTCCTCCCGGGGGGACCACGGGCTTCCAGTGGTGAAGTTCATGTTGGTCTCCTGGCTCTGACTTCTTCTTTGGACTCTCTTCGTACCTCCATTCCCATAGGCCGCACCTAAGTCCAAGCGGCTCGGGTCCCCAAGGGCTCCTCCTGGGGGGATCTTGGATCTCCAGTGGTGAAGAATCTCTTGGATCTCTGGTTCAAGTCCGCGTCCCGGCTATGACTCCGTTGTGGGTATCCCTTCAGATTTGCATCGCCATCTTCTAGCCGGCCCAAGGGTCCACATCCATAACACATTCCCAATCTAGAACACCATTCAAATTAACAGCAAATACCAACAGCATATAAAAAATCTAGGTCATATTCATGTATAATCTCATTTCTTACAGAAGTAAATACCTATTCCACTTATACACATCAACATCAAGTACAAGTTAATTAAGGTGCTATGAAGGAGGATTGTAACCTATAATTATCATTTCATTATCCTACATGCTATATTACTATTTATTTCTGCTTCCCCATTGAAAAGCATTGGCTGCATTAAAAAGATAGAGTCTGAGGTTGGGCATGTCATGTGAGAGTTTCCATAGCAACCAGCCCTGATGCCTAGACTCATGTGTGAGGTCAGAGGAGAAACAGGATCTGTCAGGGAAACCAAATTGACAAATCAAGGGAACATATCAGAGAGAAGCTTTTTTTAAAATTAGCCAATCAATGAACTTTCCATCCTTCTTATTGTATTTTCTGTTTCACTTGCACTTGGATTCTCTCAATCATAGAGGATATACCCTGCCTCACTGTTGTGTTTGAATTCTGTATTATTACAGACTTCAGTATCAACAGTGCTTTGATTCAAGATTAGAAACATTCAATCTGTTCTAATCCTGTTAGCTGATAGCTGATGTCAGTTTTTTAACAACTCACTGCTATCAACCATTGACATAGAGGAAGGTTAGTGTTTGCCATCATTCCCTACTCCCTTCCAGGAGGAAGGCACTGCAGGATGCTAGCTTGGCAGAGGATTTTTGTAGTGATTTATTACATTTTAAAAAACGGTTTGGATAAATTCTTGGTGGAGAAGTCCATTACCTGCTATTAATCAAGTTGACTTAGAAAATAGCCACTGCTATTATTAGCATCAGTAGCATGGGATATACTTCATTTTGTATTACTTGCCAGATAATTGTAGCCTGGATTGGCCACTGTTGGAAACAGGATACTGGACTTGATGGACCCTTGGTCTGACACAGTGCAGGAAGCTCACAGCACCGGGGGTGCTGTGAGCTTCCTACACTGAGCAGGGATACGGCACTGCATGCAGGAAGATCACAACACTCCCGGTATCAGGGTTAGGGCACTGTGTGCAGGAAGATTTTTTCTATACCGGCATTCCCATCGCGAATGCCGGGATAGAAAAATTCAAATAAATAAATAAATAAATAAACACTCCCTGTATCAGGGAAAGGGCACTGTGTGCAGGAAGATCACAACTCTCCCGGTATCAGGGATAGGGCACTGTGTGCAGGAAGATCACAACACTCCTGGTATCAGGGATAGGACACTGCATGCAGGAAGATCACAAGACTCCCAGTATCAGGGATACGGCACTGCATGCAGGAAGATCACAACACTCGTGGTATCAGGGATAGGGCACTGTGTGCAGGAAGATCACAACACTCCTGGTATTAGGGATAGGGCACTGCATGCAGGAAGATCACAACACTCCCGGTATCAGGGTTAGGGCACTGTGTGCAGGAAGATCACAACACTCCCAGTATCAGGGATATGGCACTGAGTGCAGGAAGATCACAACACTCCCGACATCAGGGATAGGGCACTGTGTGCAGGAAGATCACAACACTCCCAGTATCAGGGTTAGGGCACTGTGTGCAGGAAGATCACAACACTCCCAGTATCAGGGATATGGCACTGAGTGCAGGAAGATCACAACACTCCCGGTATCAGGGATAGGGCACTGTGTGCAGGAAGATCACAACACTCCTGGTATTAGGGATAGGGCACTGCATGCAGGAAGATCACAACACCCCTGGTATCAGGGATAGGGCACTGTGTGCAGGAAGATCACAACACTCCCAGTATCAGGGATACGGCACTGCATGCAGGAAGATCACAACACTCCCAGTATCAGGGCTATGGCACAAGTTCTAGTCACATTGACTTATCACATTACTTTTTTTGTCAAGCTACCAACTGTTTCCATTTCCCATCCCCCATATATTGTCAGTGGGAACCTTGGTAACATGAATAAATAAGAGGGCAGCCAATAGGAATACATATTCATTCCTAAACTGACCTTAACTGACCTGAAAAGTGTCAAATTGTATCATTTTCTGTTAGTGCGCACTAACAATGGTTAGTGCGCACTAACTCCCGTTAGTGCGCACTAATCGGAAAAAACGATTTTTTAACTAAAAAATCGTGCCAAACACGATTTTCTTCTCTTGCCAGACGATTTCGATCGTTAAGACGATCAGGCACACAATTCACATCCCTAATGATCATCAGGATGACTGGGCCACCCGTCTTCCTTAAGACGAATTCTCTTACAACTCATGTTAATTCAGCTACAGGCTCTTCCCCATTCCTCATCGTGTATGGGAGAAAACTGTTGGGAAACCCAGCTGCGGGCAGCCACAGCCAGGTCCTTCCCTTACCTACAAACGCCGACTCCCTCCGCGGCCTTCCTCGCTCTGGGGCAGGCCATTCCGTGGCTTTGCCGGGGCATTCTCCCCACAAGGGAGACGCTGCCGAACTCCTCAGTGGCACCACCCCCTTAGGCGTGTGTGCTCGCACAAGCCTGGGATTTAAAGGGCCTACGGCAGGAAACCTCGGCCCGGCCCCAAACCTGACATCACCAGCAGAGGTCTAAATAAGGCCACTTCAGACTTCTCTGCTTTGCCTTGGCAACAGGTCAGCTCTTCTGAGCAGCTAGTTGCTTGTTCCTGCGTTCTTGCTTGTTCCAGTCTTCATTCCTGTGTTCCTGCTTGTTCAAGTCTCCGTTCCCGTGTTCCTGCCTATTCCAGCTCCATTCCTGTTCCTGTGGTTCCGCTCCTGCTCCTGCCTTCGGTTGTCTCTTCGATTCTGACTTCGGCCTGGTATCTGGATTCTCCTGTCTTCTGTCTGTCCTGACCCTTGGCGTGCTCACCGGCTTTCACTTGCCTTCTGCCTGCCCCAACTTCTGGCCTGGTTCTTCGTATTGCACCTCTGCTATCCACCTCTACTCCTGGACCGTCACCGCCTCTTCAGACTTCTGCCTATATAAGTAACAAAAAACGAAGTATATCCCATGCTACTGATGCTAATAATATCTACTGATGATAATAATAGCAGTGGCTATTTTCTAAGTCAACTTCATTAATAGCAGGTAATGGACTTCTCCACCAAGAACTTATCCAAAACTTTTTAAAATGTAATAAATCATTTGGATCGCTATCTGGACTTCCTCCGCCAGGAGACTGTCGCCTACATCCTGCCGGCCCTAGCACCCAAGAGCCCAACCTGCGGAGAACGAGGGCTTCCTGTCAGGTCTCCTGGTATGATACCACTTCCCAGCTACGAGTGCCACTGTAGGCCTTCCTTCAGTGGATCCTCCAACTCTCGAGCCAGCTCAAGAGTCCACATCTCCAACAACAACCTGCTCCACCACTCCCTATACTAGAGATGTGAATCATTTTCCATATCGTCTTAACGATAGAAATCGTGTGGCAGGGCAAGAAAATCGTGTTAGGCACGATTTTTTAGTTAAAAAATCGTTAAAAATCGTTTTTTCCGATTAGTGCGCACTAACGGAGAGTTAGTGCGCACTAACTGAAAATGATACAATTTGACACTTTTCAGGTCAGTTAAGGTCAGTTTAGGAATGAATATGTATTCCTATTGGCTGCCCTCTTATTTATTCATGTTACCAAGTTTCCCACTGACAGTATATGGGGGATGGGAAATGGAAACAGTTGATAGCTTGACAAAACAAGTAATGTGATCAGTCAATGTGACTAGAACTTGTGCCCTAACCCTGATACCAGGGGTATTGTGATCTTCCTGCACACAGTGCCCTATCCTATTAATACCAGGAGTGTTGTGATCTTCCTGCACACAGTGCCCTCCCCCTGGCACCAGGGGTGTTGTGATCTTCCTGCACACAGTGCCCTATCCCTATTAATACCAGGAGTGTTGTGATCTTCCTGCACACAGTGCCCTAACCCTGGCACCAGGGGTGTTGTGATCTTCCTGCACACAGTGCCCTATCCCTATTAATACCAGGAGTGTTGTGATCTTCCTGCACACAGTGCCCTAACCCTGGCACCAGGGGTGTTGTGATCTTCCTGCACACAGTGCCCTATCCCTATTAATACCAGGAGTGTTGTGATCTTCCTGCACACAGTGCCCTAACCCTGGCACCAGGGGTGTTGTGATCTTCCTGCACACAGTGCCCTATCCCTATTAATACCAGGAGTGTTGTGATCTTCCTGCACACAGTGCCCTAACCCTGACACCAGGGGTGTTGTGATCTTCCTGCACACAGTGCCCTATCCCTGGCACCAGGGGTGTTGTGATCTTCATGTACACAGTGCCCTCTCCCTATTAATACCAGGAGTGTTGTGATCTTCCTGCACACAGTGCCCTATCCCTAATACCAGGGGTGTTGTGATCTTCCTGCACACAGTGCCCTATTCCTGATACCGGGGGTGTTGGATCTTCTTGCACACATCCCGGTATCAGGGATAGGGCACTGCATGCAGGAAGATCACAACACTCCTGGTATCAGGAATAGGGCACTATTGCAGGAAGATCACAACACCCCTGGTATTAGGGATAGGGCACTGCGTGCAGGAAGATCACAACACTCCTGGTATTAATAGGGATAGGGCACTGCATGCAGGAAGATCACAACACCCCTGGTATCAGGGATAGGGCACTGTGTGCAGGAAGATCACAATACCCCGGAGGAGGAGGGTCAGGCAGCTCCCCCTGTCTGTGAAGCCAGCCTCTCACTAGTAATGCAGGGAAGGAGCTGTCTCAGACTTCACCATCCTCCTCCCCCCCCCCCCCTCACCCACACACCATTCACTAGCTGGGACATGGGGAAGTCAGGAGTGAGGGTCAGGCAGCTCCCCCCTGTCTGTGAAGCCAGCCTCTCACTAGTAATGCAGGGAGGGAGCTGTCTCAGACTTCACCATCCTCCTCCCCCCCCCCCTCACCCACACACCATTCACTAGCTGGGACATGGGGGAAGTCAGGAGTGAGGGTCAGGCAGCTCCCCCCTGTCTGTGAAGCCAGCCTCTCACTAGTAATGCAGGGAGGGAGCTGTCTCAGACTTCACCATCCTCCTCCCCCCCCCCCCTCACCCACACACCATTCACTAGCTGGGACATGGGGGAAGTCAGGAGTGAGGGTCAGGCAGCTCCCCCCTGTCTGTGAAGCCAGCCTCTCACTAGTAATGCAGGGAGGGAGCTGTCTCAGACTTCACCATCCTCCTCCCCCCCCCCCTCACCCACAACCATTCACTAGCTGGGACATGGGGGAAGTCAGGAGTGAGGGTCAGGCAGCTCCCCCCTGTCTGTGAAGCCAGCCTCTCACTAGTAATGCAGGGAGGGAGCTGTCTCAGACTTCACCATCCTCCTCCCCCCCCCCCTCACCCACACACCATTCACTAGCTGGGACATGGGGGAAGTCAGGAGTGAGGGTCAGGCAGCTCCCCCCTGTCTGTGAAGCCAGCCTCTCACTAGTAATGCAGGGAGGGAGCTGTCTCAGACTTCACCATCCTCCTCCCCCCCCCCCTCACCCACACACCATTCACTAGCTGGGACATGGGGGAAGTCAGGAGTGAGGGTCAGGCAGCTCCCCCCTGTCTGTGAAGCCAGCCTCTCACTAGTAATGCAGGGAGGGAGCTGTCTCAGACTTCACCATCCTCCCCCCCCCCCCCTCACCCACACACCATTCACTAGCTGGGACATGGGGGAAGTCAGGAGTGAGGGTCAGGCAGCTCCCCCCTGTCTGTGAAGCCAGCCTCTCACTAGTAATGCAGGGAGGGAGCTGTCTCAGACTTCACCATCCTCCTCCCCCCCCCCCCTCACCCACACACCATTCACTAGCTGGGACATGGGGGAAGTCAGGAGTGAGGGTCAGGCAGCTCCCCCCTGTCTGTGAAGCCAGCCTCTCACTAGTAATGCAGGGAGGGAGCTGTCTCAGACTTCACCATCCCCTCCCCCCCCCCTCACCCACACACCATTCACTAGCTGGGACATGGGGGAAGTCAGGAGTGAGGGTCAGGCAGCTCCCCCCTGTCTGTGAAGCCAGCCTCTCACTAGTAATGCAGGGAGGGAGCTGTCTCAGACTTCACCATCCTCCTCCCCCCCCCCTCACCCACACACCATTCACTAGCTGGGACATGGGGGAAGTCAGGAGTGAGGGTCAGGCAGCTCCCCCCTGTCTGTGAAGCCAGCCTCTCACTAGTAATGCAGGGAGGGAGCTGTCTCAGACTTCACCATCCTCCCCCCCCCCCACACACCACACCATTCACTAGCTGGGACATGGGGGAAGTCAGGAGTGAGGGTCAGGCAGCTCCCCCCTGTCTGTGAAGCCAGCCTCTCACTAGTAATGCAGGGAGGGAGCTGTCTCAGACTTCACCATCCTCCCCCCCCCCCTCACCCACACACCATTCACTATCTGGGACATGGGGGAAGTCAGGAGTGAGGGTCAGGCAGCTCCCCCCTGTCTGTGAAGCCAGCCTCTCACTAGTAATGCAGGGAGGGAGCTGTCTCAGACTTCACCATCCTCCCCCCCTCACCCACACACCATTCACTAGCTGGGACATGGGGGAAGTCAGGAGTGAGGGTCAGGCAGCTCCCCCCTGTCTGTGAAGCCAGCCTCTCACTAGTAATGCAGGGAGGGAGCTGTCTCAGACTTCACCATCCTCCCCCCCCCCCTCACCCACACACCATTCACTAGCTGGGACATGGGGGAAGTCAGGAGTGAGGGTCAGGCAGCTCCCCCCTGTCTGTGAAGCCAGCCTCTCACTAGTAATGCAGGGAGGGAGCTGTCTCAGACTTCACCATCCTCCTCCCCCCCCCCTCACCCACACCCATTCACTAGCTGGGACATGGGGGAAGTCAGGAGTGAGGGTCAGGCAGCTCCCCCCTGTCTGTGAAGCCAGCCTCTCACTAGTAATGCAGGGAGGGAGCTGTCTCAGACTTCACCATCCTCCCCTCCCCCCTCACCCACACACCATTCACTAGCTGGGACATGGGGGAAGTCAGGAGTGAGGGTCAGGCAGCTCCCCCCTGTCTGTGAAGCCAGCCTCTCACTAGTAATGCAGGGAGGGAGCTGTCTCAGACTTCACCATCCTCCCCCCCCCCTCACCCACACACCATTCACTAGCTGGGACATGGGGGAAGTCAGGAGTGAGGGTCAGGCAGCTCCCCCCTGTCTGTGAAGCCAGCCTCTCACTAGTAATGCAGGGAGGGAGCTGTCTCAGACTTCACCATCCTCCCCCCCCCCCTCACCCACACACCATTCACTAGCTGGGACATGGGGGAAGTCAGGAGTGAGGGTCAGGCAGCTCCCCCCTGTCTGTGAAGCCAGCCTCTCACTAGTAATGCAGGGAGGGAGCTGTCTCAGACTTCACCATCCCCCCCCCCCCCCTCACCCACACACCATTCACTAGCTGGGACATGGGGGAAGTCAGGAGTGAGGGTCAGGCAACTCCCCCCTGTCTGTGAAGCCAGCCTCTCACTAGTAATGCAGGCAGGGAGCTGTCTCAGACTTCACCATCCTCCCCCCCCCCCTCACCCACACACCATTCACTAGCTGGGACATGGGGGAAGTCAGGAGTGAGGGTCAGGCAGCTCCCCCCTGTCTGTGAAGCCAGCCTCTCACTAGTAATGCAGGGAGGGAGCTGTCTCAGACTTCACCATCCTCCCCCCCCCCCTCACCCACACACCATTCACTAGCTGGGACATGGGGGAAGTCAGGAGTGAGGGTCAGGCAACTCCCCCCTGTCTGTGAAGCCAGCCTCTCACTAGTAATGCAGGCAGGGAGCTGTCTCAGACTGGTATCAGGGTTAGGGCACTGTGTGCAGGAAGATCACAACACCCCTGGTGCCAGGGTTAGGGCACTGTGTGCAGGAAGGTCACAACACTGGTATTAATAGGGATAGGGCACTGTGTGCAGGAAGATCACAACACCCTGGTGCCAGGGTTAGGGCACTGTGTGCAGGAAGATCACAACACCCCTGGTGCCAGGGTTAGGGCACTGTGTGCAGGAAAATCACAACACCCCTGGTGCCAGGGTTAGGGCACTGTGTGTGCAGGAAGATCACAAACCCCTGGTGCCAGGGTTAGGGCACTGTGTGTGCAGGAAGATCACAACACCCCTGGTGCCAGGGTTAGGGCACTGTGTGCAGGAAAATCACTTAAAATCTACACTTACAACAATCAATTACATATTTGAACTGTGTACAGTTCCAGCCAGGACCACCTTTCTAAAATGCACAGTGATTGGCAAATTCAACATGCACTAGCATTTCAGGTGCCTGCTAACAAAAATAATAAACAAACAAGTTCTAGTCACGTGAGTGCTGATCATTACATTACTTTTTTTGTCAAGCTTCCAACTGTTTCCATTTCACATCCCCCCAACCATTACCTCAGTGTTAGCCTTGGTAACATCAATAGATAAGAGCACAGCCAGCCAATAGGAATACATATTCATTCCTAAGTGACCTTTACTGACCTGGGAAGTGTGAACACTTTGTTTCATTTTCTGTTGGTGTTCGTTAGTTTCCAGTTCCATTTCCCATCCCCCCAACCATCACCTCAGTGGTAACCTTGGTAACATCAATAGATAAGAGGGCAGCCAGCCAATAGGAACACATATTCATTCCTAACTGACCTTCAGTGACCTGGAAAGTGTTTATTTGTATCATTTTCAGTTAGTGCGCACTAAATCGAGTTAGTGCGCACTAACACGATTTAACGATTTTTAACGATAAATCGTTAGAATTTCTATTGTATCGTGTTCTATAACGATTTAAGACGATATTAACATTATCGGACGATAATTTTAATCGTTGGAAAACGATTCACATCCCTACCCTATACCATTGACAGTGCCATCCCCAGTGGCCCAAATGACTGCCCTGGAACTTCAAGAGCTCTGGGAAGAACCCAAGACATGATCCGAAGGGCTGCACAGAAAGCCAGGGAAAGTGATGAACAACACTGGTGGGTGGCGCCCTAGTTCAATGTTGTGGACAGGATATGGCTCAGTACCTGTCACATCAGGCACCCGGCACCTTACATGTGGTTAGACCCCCACTATATCGGGCCTTTTTCAATCATCAGACAAATTGGTCCCATCACGTATCAGCTGCAGCTGCCCTCATCCCTGAAGATTTATTACACTTTCCATGTCTCCCTCCTCAAACCTCTGATCCTATCATGGCCTCACCGGAAGCCTCCAGAACCCCAAAATCTGTCTTCCAAGGATGATCAAATTTACCAGGTGAAGAAGATGTTAGATGTCCGTTGCCGCAATAAAAGAATGGGAGTACCTAATTTCATGGGAAGGGTTCGGCCCAGAAAAGAACACATGGGAGCCAGCCTCCAACATCCTAGAAGAGCCTACTTAGGTAATTCCATCTTGCACATCCCAAGAAGCCCAAACACTTGGGAAGGAGGCGTAGAGGAGGGGGTACTGCTGCGGTCACAGGCCGCACACCTCCTCGCCTGGCATCCCTCACCTTAGGGGCTGGAGGCCCGCTCCTGCCCCATCTCAGGACGTACTGTTCCGCCTGTCCTGGGTCCACTCCTCGGCCACTGCTCTCATGGCGGCCACTGTCGCTGCAGCCACTGATTTCCCATTCGGTCCCTCTAGGCGCCCGTGCGTGGCTCTCTCCACAATTTAAAGGTCCAGCGGCGAGAAAGCTTCCCGCAGCCCCAGTCGATGATGTCAAGATATGGAAACTATTTAATAGAGATGTGAATCGTGTGATCGATCGTCTTAACGATCAATTTCGGCTGGGAGGGGGAGGGAATCGGATCGTCGCCGTTTGGGTTTTTTAAATATCGTGAAAATCGTGAAAAATGAAAACCGGCACACTAAAACATCCCTAAAACCCACCCTGACCCTTTAAAATAAATCCCTCACCTCCCGAACCCCCCCAAAATGCCTTAAATTACCTGGGGTCCAGTGGGGGGGAGGGCGGGAAAACCGGCACACTAAAACAACCCTAAAACCCACCCCGACCCTTTAAAATAAATCCCCCACCCTCCCGAACCCCCCCAAAATGCCTTAAATTACCTGGGGTCCAGAGGAAGGGTCCCGGTGTGATCTTCTCCTCTCGGACCTCCGGTGCTTGTAGAAATGGCGCCGGCGCTACCTTTGCCTTGTCATATGACAGGTCAAAGGTGGCGCCGGCGCCATTTTGTTTTTTGTCCCCGAGGTCAGGAGGTCGTTCCGGACCCCCGCTGGACTTTTGGCAAGTCTTGTGGAGGTCAGGAGGCCCCCCCAAGCTGGCCAAAAGTCCCTGGGGTCCAGCGGGGGTCCGGGAACGACTTCCTGCATGTGAATCGTTTTTCCGTACGGAAAATGATTCGCGGCAGGAGATCGCTCCCGGACCCCCGTGGACCCCAAAGGACTTTTGGCCAGCTTGGGGGGGCCTCCTGCAGTCGAATCGTGTTGTCTACGGCCGGCACCATTTTGCGCAAAATGGCGCCGGCCGTAGACAACACGATTCGACTGCAGGAGGTCGTTCCGGACCCCCGCTGGACTTTTGGCAAGTCTTGTGGGGGTCAGGAGCCCCCCCAAGCTGGCCAAAAGTCCCTGGGAGTCCAGCGAGGGTGGGAGTGATCTCCTGCCGCGAATCATTTTTCCGTACGGAAAATGGCACCTGCCATACACCGTATGGCCGGCGTATGGCCTCCTAACCTCGGGGACAAAAAACAAAATGGCACCGGCGCTACCTTTGACCTGTCATATGACAAGGCAAAGGTAGCGCCGGCGCCATTTCTACAAGCACCGGAGGTCCGAGAGGAGAAGATCACACCGGGACCCTTCCTCTGGACCCCAGGTGATTTAAGGCATTTTGGGGGGGGTTCAGGAGGCTGGGGGATTTATTTTAAAGGGTCGGGGTGGGTTTTAGGGTTGTTTTAGTGTGCCGGTTTTCCCGCCCTCCCCCTTCCCCCGATTTATGATTTTTGACGATAAATCCGGGGAATTGTTATTGTATCGCGGCTCTAACGATTTTTGACGATTTAAAATATATCGGACGATATTTTAAATCGTCAAAAAACGATTCACATCCCTACTATTTAAATCCTGCTTGGCCATCTTCTCCTTGCCTCAGTAACAGGTCCGACTCTGCTTAGAATAGTTGGTTTCGCCTGCCTCTGTGTCCCAATTCCTGCTTCTGTGTCTCAGTTCCTGACTTCGATCCTGCCCCTGATTTGTTCTCTGTGCTCCTGCTCCTGACCTCCGACCCCCTGACTGCTTCAATGGTTCTGACCTTGGTATGTTCTTGTATTTCGTCTTGCCTGCTACCTGTCTCGACCTCTTGCATGTACCTTGGTTTTTCTTTCCTGCTGCCTGCCCTAACCTCTGGCCTTCATCTGGATTCCATTTTTCATCGCGTGTCCTGGACTCTGATACACCTGACTCCATCTGCTGTCTTCATGGGATTCATCATCTTCTGGAGACCTGCACCTAAGTTCAGCTGGCCCTGGTACCCAAGGGCTCAACCTGCAGGGAGCGAGGGCTGGTATTGGTGAAGGTCCTGTTGAGTCTCTGCACCGAGCGTACCCACCTCTCCATGACGAGGACCTGCAGGAGGTTCCCTCCTGTAGGTGACGCCAACTTCATCTCGGCTCAGGAGTCCACTGACTATCAGGAACTCAGAGAGTCATGCCTCTGAGGTAACGTTTGTTAAAAGGAAGAAGAGGAACTCAGCAGAGTCATGTCTCAAAGGGAGAGTTTGTTAAAAGGAAGTGGAGGAACTCTGCAGAGTCATACCTTACAGGTGGATTTTGGGAAATAGGAAGCAGTGGAGTCATAAATCAGAGATGGATTTTGGGGAAATGTAGGCAGAAGAACTTAGCGGAGTAACACTTACCCAGTTGCATTTGGGGCAAAGAGGCAGAAAAGCTCAGCATTGTCATACCTTGGGAATACATTTTGGGGAATAGGAGGCAGAGGAATTCAGCGGAGTCATATATTGGAGGTCGATTTTGGAGAATAGGTTGCAGAACAACTCACCAGTGTCATGTCTTGAAGGGATCATGTTTTAAAAGGAGGCAGAGGAACTCAGCAGAGCATGATTCTGAAGTCTTAAGGAGCAATTGTTAAAAGGAGGCAGAGGAACTCAGTGGCGATCCGGGAAACTACTGACCAGTTAGCCTGACTTCAGACCCAGGAAAACTAGTGGAAAGTGTTCTAAACATCAAAATCACAGAACATATAGAAAGACATGGTTTAATGGAACAAAGTCAGCATGGCTTTACCCAAGGCAAGTCTTGCCTCACAAATCTGCTTCACTTTATTGAAGGCATTAATAAACATGTGGATAAAGGATTAAATGGACAATTTTCTCAGTGGAAGGGTGTGGGCAGTGGAGTGCCTCAGGGATCTGTATTGGGACCCTTACTTTTCAATATATTTATAAATGATCTGGAAAGAAATACGACGAGTGAGATAATCAAATTTGCAGATGATACAAAATTGCTCAGAGTAGTTAAATCACAAGCAGATTGTGATAAATTGCAGGAAGACCTTGTGAGACTTGAAAATTAGGCATCAAAATGGCAGATGAAATTTAATGTGGATAAGTGCAAGGTGATGCATATAGGGAAAAATAACCCATGCTATAGTTACACAATGTTAGGTTCCATATTAGGTGCTACAACCCAAGAAAGAGATCTAGGCGTCATAGTGGATAACACATTGAAATCGTCGGTTCAGTATGCTGCAGCAGTCAAAAAAGCAAACAGAATGTTGGGAATTATTAGAAAGGGAATGGTGAATAAAACGGAAAATGTCATAATGCCTCTGTATCGCTCCATGGTAAGACTGCACCTTGAAAACTGTGTACAATTCTGGTCACCGCATCTCAAAAAAGATATAATTACTATGGAGAAGGTACAGAGAAGGGCTACGAAAATGATAAGGGGAATGGAAAAGCTCCCCTATGAGGAAAGACTAAAGAGGTTAGGCCTTTTCAGCTTGGAGAAGAGACAGCTGAGGGGAGATATGATAGAAGTGTATAGAAAGACTAGGGGGCACTCCATGAAGTTAGCATGTGGCACATTTAAAACTAATCGGAGAAAGTTCTTTTTCACTCAATGCACAATTAAACTCTGGGATTTGTTGCCAGAGGATGTGGTTAGTGCAGATAGTATAGCTGTGTTTAAAAAAGGACTGGATAAGTTCTTGGAGCAGAAGTCCATGACCTGCTATTAATTAAGTTGCCTTAGAAAATAGCCACTGCTATTA
The DNA here is from genome assembly GCF_901001135.1 of Rhinatrema bivittatum. Lineage (NCBI taxonomy): Eukaryota > Metazoa > Chordata > Amphibia > Gymnophiona > Rhinatrematidae > Rhinatrema > Rhinatrema bivittatum. The sequence continues at coordinate 130,138,459 of NC_042623.1, read as the reverse complement.
TTAGCAACGGTAACCTGGAATAGACTTAGTTTTTGAGTACTTGCCAGATTCTTATGGCCTGGATTGGCCACTGTTGGAAACAGGATGCTGGACTTGATGGACCCTTGGTCTGACCCAGTATGGCATGTCTTTGTGTTCTTATACTTCAGAGGTGGATTTTGGGGAATAAGAGTCAGAGGAACTCAGTGGGGTCATATGTCGGAGGTGGATGTTTGGGAAAAGAAGGCAGAGAAGTCCTGCAGAGTAACAACTACCCAGTTGCATTTGGGGCAAATGAGGCAGAGGAGCTCAGCATTGTCATACCTCAGGGATGGATTTTGGGGGAATAGGAGGCAGAAGAATTCAGTGGAGTCATACCTCAGATGTGGATTTTGGAGAATAGGAGTCAGAGGAATTCAGCAGTGTCATACATGTCATACAAGAGTCAGAGCACCTCAACTGTGTTATGTCTCAGCGGTGGATGTTGGGGAAAAGGAGGCAGAGGAGCTCAGCTGAGTTATGTCTCGGAGGTGGATGTTGGGGAAAAGGAGGCAGAAGAGCTCAGCTGAGTTATTTTTCGAAGGTGAATGTTGGGGAAAAGGAGGCAGAGGATCTCAGCTGAGTTATGTCTCGGAGGTGGATTTTGGGGAAAAGGAGGCTGAGAAACCCTGTGGATTCATGCCTCAGAGGTGGATTTTAAGGAAAGGGAGGCAGAGGTACACAGTGGAGTCATGCCTACCCAGTTGCATTTGGGGAAAAGGAGACATAGGAGCTCAGCTGAGTCATGCCTCAGAGGTAGATGCTGAGGAAAAGGTGGCAGAGTAGCTCAGCATTGTCATACCTCAGAGGTGGATTTTGGGGAAAAGGAGGCAGAGGAACCCAGCGGAGTCATGCCTCAGAGGTGGATTTTGGGGAAAAGGAGGCAGAGTTCCTCTGCATGCTCAAGCCACCTCTAAGGTGTACTCAGTGGTAGCTTGAGGAGGCAGTTATTCAGTGGAGTCACACCTACCTGGTTGCATTTGGGGAAAAGGAGGCAGAGGAGCTCAGCAGAATCATGCCTTGTAGGTAGAGTTTGGGCAAAATGAGCAGGGGAACTTGCAGAGTCACACCTCGGAGGTGGCTTGAGCATGAACAGGAGCTCGGTGGAGTCAAGACCCAACAGTTATGATTGGAAGAAGGCAAGCATATCAATGATGGTGTAAGGTGTTTGGCAGTTTAAGGCTGCTGATGGATGTGACCAATGTGCTGTTGGTGTAGGGGTACTTTAGTGTAAGGTTGCTGCAGGATCTGCTGCTAGACCTCTGTGATGTTGATGTTGGGATATGGAAGTAAAAGGCTGCTACTGGATGTCCTGTCAGATTCCTATAGTGTCCGGTCACAGTGTTTTTCTTAGGAACAGGTCAGGAGGAAGTAGGCTGAGTCAGACCCCACTTTGTGGATAGGAAAATGTCAGGAGGCAGCAGAGAGTGACAGAACCCAGTTTGGTGGATGGGGACATGTCCTCAGGCAGGCATAGAGAGTCAATGCATACTGGCTCCTGTGATGTTGGTAAGGGCATGACAGGCAGATTTTGTTAGTGTATGTTGGCCCTGTGATGATTTTGTAGACATAGTAAGACTCAGCATTGTTGTGTTGTGGCCCTTGGATTGGCTTTTCAGACCATGGAGGAGGCAGCAGTGTAGTTGTTGTAGTATACCCCAACTGGCAGTGCTGGGGACACAGCATCACTCAGCATTGCATCTATTCCAGCCCTCAATCTTGCATCTGAGGCCTGCACAGGAGCAGCAGTATGGTTGTTATAGTGTGGCCCAACTGGCAGTGTTGAGGACTCAGCATTCAGCAGGAATCAGCATTGTTGTGTTGTAGCCCTTGGATTGGCTTTTTGGCCCATGGAGGCAGCAGCAGTGTAGTTGTTGAAGTGTGGCCTCACTGGCGATGTTGTGGAGACAGCATGATACCACATTGCATCTCTTTAAGCCCTCAATCTTTCATCATGTCAGGCCTGAATAAAGGCAGGAATGTGGTTGTTGTAGTGTGCCTCAACCGACAACTGGCAGTGTTAGGAAAACAGCAGATTCAGCATTGATTCTCTTCCAGCCTTCGATCTTGCATTTCAGGCCTGGACAGGAGCAGCAGTATGGTGGTTGTAGTGTGGCTCAAATGATAGAGCTGGGGACACAGCAGGATTCAGGAATGTTGTGTTGTGGCCCTTAAGAACATAAGAACATGCCATACTGGGTCAGACCAAGGGTCCATCAAGCCTAGCATCCTGTTTCCAACAGTGGCCAATCCAGGCCATAAGAACCTGGCAAGTACCCAAAAACTAAGTCTATTCCATGTTACCTTTGCTAGTAATAGCAGTGGTTATTATCTAAATCAACTTAATTAATAGCAGGTAATGGACTTCTCCTCCAAGAACTTATCCAATCCTATTTTAAACACAGCTATACTAACTACACTAACCACATCTTCTGGCAACAAATTCCAGAGTTTAATTGTGAGTTGAGTGAAAAAGAACTTTCTCCGATTAATTTTAAATGTGCCACATGCTAACTTCATGGAGTACCCCCTAGTCCTTCTATTAAAAGTGTAAATAACTGATTCACATACTTGTTCAATACCTCTCATGATTTTAAACACCTCTATCATATCCCCCCTCAGCCACCTCTTCTCCAAGCTGAACAACCCTAACCTCTTCAGCCTTTCCTGATAGGGGAGTTGTTCCATCCCCTTTATCATTTTGGTTGCCCTTCTCTGTACCTTCTCCATCGCAACTATATCTTTTTTGAGATGCGACGGCCAGAATTGTACACAGTATTCAAGGTGCTGTCTTACCATGGAGCGATACAGAGGCATTATGACATTTTCCATTTTATTCACCACTCCCTTTCTAATAATTCCCAAAATTCTGTTTGTTTTTTTGACTGCCGCAGCACACTGAACCAACAATTTCAATGTGTTATCCACTATGACGCCTAGATCTCATTCTTGGGTAGTAGCACCTAATATGGAACCTAACATTGTGTAACTATTTCATGGGTTATTTTTCCCCTATATGCATCACCTTGCACTTATCCACATTAAATTTCATCTGCCATTTCAATGCCCAATTTTCCAGCCTCACAAGGTCTTCCTGCAATTTATCACAATCTGTTTGTGATTTAACTACTCTGAACAATTTTGTATCATCTGCAAATTTGATTACCTCACTTGTCGTATTTCTTTCCAGATCATTTATAAATATATTGAAAATTAAGGGTCCCAATACAGATCTCTGAGGCACTACACTGCCCACACCCTTCCACTGAGAAAATTGTCCATTTAATCCTACTCTCTGTTTCCTGTCTTTTAGCCAGTTTGTAATCCATGAAAGGACATCACCACCTTTCCCATGACTTTTTATTTTTCCTAGAAGCCTCTCATGAGGAACTTTGTCAAATGCCTTCTGAAAATCCAAGTACACTACATCTACAGGTTCACCTTTATCCACAGAGAAACATAGAAACATAGAAATGATGGCAGAAGAATGCCAATCGGTCCATCCAGTCTGCCCAGCAAGTTTCATACTTCTTTTTTTCTCATACTTATCTGTTTCTCTTGGCTCTTAGTAACCTTAGGTTCTATTTCCCTTTCACCCCCACCATTAATGTAGACAGCAGTGATGGAGCTGCTTCCAAGTGAAATATTAAGTTTGATTAGTTGGGTAAGCGGCAGCATAGCTCTCTGCCGTTGAAGCAGAGAGCAATGCTGGATATGCGTGAAGTATCAGTTTTTTTCTCCCCTGCCGTTGAAGCAGGGAGCTATGCTGGATATGCATTGAAAGTGAAGTATGCCTTGATAGTCACATTAACTATCATCAAAATATTGAAAAGCCTAATAATTGGTAATTGAATAAGCCTAATAATTGGTAATACCTATAGCCCATGAAACCATCCCTGTTTTTTTTTTTGTTTGTTTTCTTTTTTTAATTGGGAGATGGCAGCCCTCCATCCTTCCGCTCCGTGAAGGTGGAACATCAACCAATGACCACTGGCATCCCGCTCCGTGAATGCCTCTGTGGCTACTGCCGCTCCGTGCAGTGTTTTGCTGCCTCCTTTTTATACACTTCCTCTAGACCTGATGGATCCACAGTGTTTATCCCACGCCCCTTTGAAGTCCTTCACAGTTTTGGACTTCACCACTTCCTCCGGAAGGGCATTCCAGGCATCCACCACTCTCTCCGTGAAGAAATACTTCCTGACATTGGCTCTTAGTCTTCCTCCTTGGAGCCTCAGCTCGTGACCTCTGGTTCTGCTGATTTTTTTCTGACGGAAAAGGTTTGTTGTTGTCTTTGGATCGTTAAAGTTTTTCAAGTATCTGAAAGTCTGAATCATATCACCCCTACTCCTCCTTTCCTCCAGGGTGTACATATTTAGATTCTTCAATCTCTCCTCGTACGACATCCGATGAAGACCCTCCACCTTTCTGGTCACCCTTCTCTGTACCGCTTCAATCTTTTATTAACTCTTTCAAAAAATGTTTATTAACTCTTTCAAAAAAGTGAAGCAGATTTGTGAGGCAAGACTTGCCCTGGGTAAAGCCATGCTGACTTTGTTCCATTAAACTATGTCTTTGTATATGTTCTCTGATTTTGATGTTTAGGATACTTTCCACTATTTTTCCTGGCACTGAAGTCAGGCAGCAGCAGTGTGATTTTTGAAGAGTGGCCCCACTGGTGGTGTTGAAAACACAGCAGGACACAGCATTGCATAACTTCCAGCCCTCGATCATGCATCTCTGGCCTGGATAGGAGCAGCAGTGTGGTAGTTTTTACTGTGGCTCATCTGCCGGTATTGGGGACACTGCAGGACACAGCATTGCATCTCTTCCAGCCCTTGATTTTGCATCTCAGGCCTGGACAGGAACAGCAGTGTGTTGGTTGTAGTGTGGCCCAACTGAGTGTTGGGTGTTCAGCAGGAGTCAGCATTGTTGTGTTGTAGCCCTTGGATTTACTTTTTGGACCGTGGAGGTAGTAGCAGTGGGGTTGTTAAAGTGTGGCCCCACTAGTGGTGTTGGGGATAAGCAGGACATAGTATTACATCTCTTCCAGCCTTCTATCTTTCATCTGAGGCCTAGACAGTGGAAGCAGTGTGGTTTTTGTGGCAAAAATGACAGTGTTGAGGCCCAGCAGGGCTCAACATTGGTGTGTTGTGGCCCTTGGATTGGCCTTTCAGGCCCTGGAGGCAGCAGCAGTGTGGTTGTTGAATTGTGGCCCAACTGGCAGTGTTGGGGACACAGCAGGACTCAGCATTGCATACCTTTCCAGCTCTAGATCTGGCATCTCTGGCTTGGTCAGCAGCATCAACGTGATTGGTGAAGTGTGGTACAATTGATGGTGCTGTGGACAGAGCAGGCAGATGTAGCTAGTCAATCACATCGACTTGTTGTTACTAGATGCTGGATGTAGGCCCCATTGCTATTATTGAGGCATGGCATGCAGAAAGGTTGATCAGCCAACAGCTACAGGACTTTCAAGTTCCTTTCTTTCATCTTGCCATTTTCATGGCAAATCTAGATAGCCAAGCAAAGGC